>NC_138540.1:6523594-7068472 GCF_964234715.1 Podarcis melisellensis
TACAATAACCTATTAAACATTAAAAGCTTCCCTAAACAGGGCTGCCTTCAGATGTCTTCTAAAAGTTTGGTAGTTATTTTTCTCTTTGATATCTGGTAAGAGGGCGTTCCACAGGGCGGGTGCCACTACCGAGAAGGCCCTCTGCCTGGTTCCCTGTAACTTGGCTTCTCGTAGCGAGGGAACCACCAGAAGGCCCTCAGCGCTGGACCTCAGTGTCCGGGCAGAACAATGGAGGTGGAGACGCTCCTTCAGGTATACTGGACTGAGGCCGTTTAGGGCTTTAAAGGTCAGCACCAACACTTTGAATTGTGCTCGGAAACGTACTGAGAGCCAATGTAGGTCTTTCAAGACCGGTGTTATATGGTCTCAGCGGCCGCTCCCAGTCACCAGTCTAGCTACCGCATTCTGGATAAGTTGTAGTTTCCGGGTCACCTTCAAAGGTAGATTATGTCAGCACTTCCTCAGCAGTTTCAACCAGCATCTAATAGGTTCTAATGCCCCTTTCCTCTGATATTTTTCTCTTAAGCTGAAACTTGCCACCTACTCTCTTATTGTCCCAAAATCCTTTGCCATTTCCACTGCTCCATTACTGCAACACATACTGTAATTTGCAGCAAATGATGCAAGATAGGGCAGCAAAACAGAGTCCCTTCCTGCTGCATGCCATATCTGCTTTGCTGACAAAATCTCTGGAGGAAAGCAATTTATGCCCCCTTTTCCAAGATCTGTTCAAAGTAGTTTACAACCTGAAAAATTCACAGGTAATACCCATGACAAACTAATTAAAATATGCACAAAGGGTCACAATCTTAAAAGGACACTGGGTTGGCTAAAGGGTGAAGAAGCAGCAGCACCCTATACAACCCCTTTCCCCGAAATCTTCTTTGCTGTGATGGACGGGAGTGATGCAGCTGATCTCTGGGCCCTCACCTTCCTGCACAGCCACATCCACAGGGATGGCCGTCGCACTCTGCAACAGCTCCTGGTAGGACTGAGCTGACTGGTCAAACAGCTGCACAAGGAGAGCACACGTCTTCTCATATTCACAGCGCCCGATAGTGGACAGCTGGTCTAGCTGCTGCTGCACCAGGCCCGTGTCGTCCAGCGGATCTTCCAAGCCGTCTCTGCATGGGGAGCAAGCAGCAAGGCAGGAAGAGAGAGTCAAACGCTGCTCCCAGAAGGTGGATCAAGCTTGTTTCCCAAAGAACGCAGCTCGGTTCTCACCTCTAGGCTGTAAGGCAAGGCCCACTATGTGGTTGTTTTGTGGCAACTCTCTGGAGGAGGCCAGCAAATCCACCTGTAAATCACTACCTGGCAGCTCTGTTGAGCCCAAGACCCATATTTTGTTAAACTGGAAATATTCATTCATTCATTCATTCATTCATTCATTCATTCATTCATTCACTCACTCATTCATGCTGATGCAATTTTACCTGTTTACCCTACGATAGAATTGTTTAGCTGTTTATTGGTCCTGTTGATATGATTTTGTAATTTTTCTATATCATTTTTCTATGGTTTTTAATTTTTTTTTTTACTTTCCTCCCCACTCTGGGACTGAGAGCATTCAAATAAGAGGGGGCTACAAATAAGACTGATAAGTAAAAAAATAACCACAGCATATTTTTGTGTGGGTAATAACTCCCACGACAACAGATCAATATTAAAATCCCCAAGTTGTAAAGCATTTAAAAAACAAACGAGCAGATGAAGCAGATAAAACCAAGTTCTTAAAACACAGCAACCCTAAAATCACCCCAACACAGACCAGAATGAAAAAAAGGTCTATGAGAGAGGGAGTCATGTGTATTTCCCTGGGAAGGATGTTGTAGGGTTAGGGGGCCACCACAAAAAAGGCGCTGCTGTTGGTACTCACCAACCTAACAGCTTTCACCAGTGCACTGGACAGCAGCCGCAGGACCAAGCTTATAGCTTGGGTAGGTATGTATGGGTACAGGGGTCCTTCAGATAACTGGGTCCTGAACTGCTTAGGTACCAAACAAGGGCTTGTGCAGGCTGTTCTCCCTCCACTCCTTGAGTACCACTTTTCCCTTGGCCTCTTTACCTCAGTATGATGTGCACAGACTCCAGCCTGGAGGTGATGTAAGCTTTGGTGACTTCAGGCGTGTATGTCTCCAGCATGTGTGGCTCTGTGGCTTTGACGTAAGGAACGGACGCTGCCAGGCGCTGCCACAGGCTCAGGAGATAGTGAACGCTGTTCGGAGCAAATTCCCAGTGCTGTAGGAACAAAGGGGAGGAAACGGAATGCCACTTGCGGGCTGGCCAGCGTCCCCCACCGCAACCCCCAGCCTTTGGGCTTAAGGACACGGGAGCCATTCAAGCAAACAGCCGTCAACATTTGTAAGTAGAGTAAGCAGCACAGTGCAGATCTGTTTGGACACCTGTATGCTTCTAAAGGGGAACCTAAAGTCAGTACTTGGGACCTTGAACATCCTTATTTTTTTTGGTGGGTGTCATGCATCTCAGCACCTGAATACAACAAAGGAAGCTCCTCCATTTTTATAAAATCAAACAAGATTCTGCCACACTGGCCAAGGTAGCGGATTTTCTTCTATTCACCACTCCCGTTGCAACGCTTACGGTAGCTTTTATTTGGTCGGAACAAGAGTAGCTTATACAGAGGCACTCCCTCACCTTAGCTTTACGCATGCGCAGAAATTAAGTCACATTCTCAGAGGAAAAGCATGCCTGCATTATCAGAGCTGGGTGCCTGGTTAAGCAAGAAGAATTCAGTGTCTACTTTCTATCAAACAGGCCCAAGGCTGAGATTTCCCCCCACACAAATCTTACAGAAACATACAGTAAGCAGATTCTCCTAACAATATCCTTTCACACACTTTCTAAATTCCCTCACATGCAGGCTACCTAACGTCAGTACGTTTCCCACACATGGGGAGAGGGGATGTTTCGAAGACTGGTGGCCCTAACAGACGGTATGCTTTGCCTTGCTGTGGTCTGCATGGTTGGAAGTGTTTTCTGTTCTGAATGAGCTAAAATGCTGTGCAGTGAGGAACAAACCAAGGCAATTCTGCATAATGACAGGGGGCACAATATTACTTGAATGACAGGGGGCACAATATTACCTTATGCACCTTATATACCCACAGCAGGAGACTCTGAGAGAGCCGCCCACCACTCCCCTCTCAGTTTCAACCTAACGAGTTTGCAGTGTGATTTTGGGTGCTCTCCCTCTGCTGAAGACCCTCCCTCCGCAACACACACGCACACAGTGCCAAACCACACAGCTTCTCACCTGCAAGCTGGTTACTGTGAAGTTCGCAATGAGGCGGATGACCTCAGGGTAGTTTTCCACTTTCACCAGCTCCCCGAGCTGGTAATTGCTTTTCAGGCGGGCCAGAAGTCGACAGAACTCATGGTAGTTGTTTGGGTCTGACAAGCTCTGGGAAAGGAACACATTTCGAAATGGGTCATGGCACAGGAATCAGTAAACACGATTGATTGATTATTTAATTTGTATCCCACCCTCCATCTGAAGATCACAGGGCAGTTCACAACCTAAAAGTGTGGCACAGCACAAAAAACATCTGTTCCCATGGCTGGGGACTAGTGAAGGCTCATCACTGTGGCATGCAATGAATGGGTCTATCTGAGAGTCTAGGCAACAGCAGCCCAACACTGCCGGTGGTAGGGGCTGCCATTAAGTACAGTATCCGAAACACTAATTTGTTCAGGCACTAAATAACTGAGCACCTAAGACCTCTGACTCGCTCTGCAACGGTGGTGGGCGTCCTACCACCATGAACCAGCCTGGCACACAGTGTGGAGTCAACAGCTGCCCTTGTCTTCAGATGGGGCACAGCAATGTCGCTCAAACCTGTTGTGCACCAAGAATGGCAGCTAATGGTCGGGTGAACTTTATGAAGCCTGGAGTAGGCTGAGGTTCTTGTGACCTGCATCTCTTTGTAGCTTCTTATTATCTAGCAGAATAAACAGATATACAATGAGAGACCTTGTTCCAAGTTCCTGCCTTTACCTACCACAAAAGGCACCATCCACAGACAAGAAGGAATCAGCAACTTGGGGGAAAGGTTTGCAGAAGTGGGGGGGGGACCAGAATGGGGGGGTGGGAGGAAACATAAGAAGAGACTGCTGGGTTGGGCCAAAGGCCCATCTAGTCCAGCATCCTCTTTTCACAATGCCAACCAGATGTTCCAATCGGAAACCTGTGCAAGAGCACTCTCCTCTCCAGTGGTTTTCAACAACTGGAATAACAGTCCAATGAGAACAGAGCACGGTCAGTGGATATGGAAGGAGTGACTAAAAACCGAAGAGTGAACACGGCAATAAACACACATGTGTACTATAGGTTGCAGAGCTCAGCAAAGAGACTTGCCAAAAAAATCTTTCGACACATAATGTTGCTGGTTTCAGTATGAAGCACACACATACTGACGGATCTCAATCCTGGGACATTTTCTCAGTTACAGCCACTTATTATTTTTCCTCCGATTTTGCCTGCCCACAGTTAACCACGTGTATGATGAAGCTTTGTGTTTATTCACCCTCTTAAGCTTTGCCCTGGTTGCCAGCTAGTTTACCACCTGTTGCTCAGTTCCATGGGCCTCTGGATCTCCACTGTTTCCAAGCTTCAAGAGGCAGTTTGCGACAAAACACACACACACACACACACACACACACACACACACACACAGAGTTGACTCCCACCCACAGTTCTGACAGACTCACCTGAGGGTTTTCCAGTATTCGCTTGACACCATCAACTAGATGAGACAGGAACTTCGCTCTTTCTGCATTGTTAAATAGGGACCTACGTACAGAGGCGATTTGCACTAGACACGATAAGACCTAAAGGTAGGAGGATGATTAAGAGGGAGAACCGTAAGTTGTCTGGAATAAAATAGAAACCAAATACACATTTGCATTGGAATAGGTTGTGGAAGGACAATGCAAACAAGCAGGTAACCATTTTGCGGAGGGAGGGAGGAAAACTTCCTCCTGATCTCCCAACAGGGTGATCAAATCCACCCTGTGAATCTTCTCAAGGGGATGTATGCCCCTGGAACGTATGCCCCTGCCCAATAAATCAGGAATGCCACACTCACCAGAGGTGAAAACGTAGGAGGGATGGAATGGTACAGGTCAAAAAACAGCTGTAAAGTTGAGGAATCTAGAAAGGCTGGAAGAAACAAACAACACATCACTGTGGATACCCAAACTCTGGCAAAGTGGTTCAACCCAGCACTCGTGACTATCTCAGGCCTTCAGCTTTGCTCCGCGCAGCATCCCTACCAATGCCCTTGGCACTGATGGGTCTTTCAGCATCATTATGATCATTATAAGATTCCCGCATTACAAGGCGTTGGACTAGATGGCCCACATGGTCCCTTCCAACTCTATTATTCTAAAACTGAAGGCCAATCTGCAGCACCACGACCCTAATCCCCACTCTCAACGGCTTTTAAAGATGCTGAAAGACCTCAGGAGATCCATGAATGGTTCTTCTCATGTCACATATAGTAAGGTAAAGGGACCCTTGACCATTAGGTCCAGTTGTGACCAACTCTGGTGTTGCAGCGCTCATCTCGCTTTATTGGCCGAGGGAGTTGGCATACAGCTTCCAGGTCATGTGGCCAGCATGACTAAGCTGCTTCTGGCCAACCAGAGCAGCGCACGGAAATACCGTTTACCTTCCCGCCGGAGCGGTACCTATTGATCTACTTGAACTTTGACGTGCCTTTGAACTGCTAGGTTGGCAGGAGCAGGGACCGAGCAACAGGAGCTCACCCTGTCGCGGGAATTCGAAACGCTGACCTTCTGATCGGCAAGTCCTAGGCTCTGTGGTTTAACCCACAGTGCCACCCGTGTCCCTTCATGTCACATATAGCTTGGCTTAAATTCAGTGTGAAATGAGGCTTTGACTTAAAGCTGATGTGTCACAAGGAAGCAAACCAGGAGTTATCTATATATAAAAAGTGGTTCCCTGCATGTGGAATGCTTTCCCTAGGGAAGCTCGCCTGCCATCTTTGTTACGTACAGTGGTGCCCCGCAAGACGAATGCCTCACAAGACGAAAAACCCGCTAGACGAAAGGGTTTTCCGTTTTGGAGGCGCTTCGCAAAACGAATTTCCCTATGGGGTTGCTTCGCAAGACAAAAAAAATCTTGCATCCCCCCGCGGGTTTCCCCCCGCTTTTTTCGCCCTTTTCTTAAGCCGCTAAGCCACTTATCAGCTGTTCCGCTGATAAGCCGCTTAACAGCTGATCGCTGGAAGCCGCTTGACAGCTGTAGCGCTAATCCGCTAAGCTGTCAATGGGCTTGCTTCGCAAGACGAAAAAAACGCTAGACGAAGAGAATAGCAGAACGAATTCTTTTCGTCTAGCGAGGCACCACTGTATCTTTAGGCGCCAGGCAAAAACATTCCTCTCCTCCCAGACCTTTGCCTAATTAAACAAACCATGGCCTTTTAAACTGTGTTTTTGTTTGTTACTGTGGGGTGTATTTCTGTGTTTTTCTGCTGTAAACTGCCCTGTGATCTTCAGATGAAGGCGGTACAGAAATTTTAAACATCACCGCCCACCCAGAGCTGAGACTGGAAACACAGAGCTTTCAGACTTCAATACAGTCATACCTCATGTTATGTTTGCTTCATGTTACGTTTTTTTTCAGGTAGCGTCCCGCGGCGACCCAGAAGTACCGCAAAGGGTTACTTCTGGGTTTCACTGCTTGCGCATGCGCAGTAGCGCTAAATCGCGCATGCGCACAAGCACCAAATCACGCCGCACACCTGTGCAGATATGGCGCTTCAAGTTGCGGGCTTTTCATGTTGCGAACGGGCCTCCAGAACAGATCCCGTTCGCAACCAGAGGTACCACTGTACAAACATTAAGAAAATTCTCTAATATTCAGCTGCCACTGCTGAATGAACCTAGCATGCAGAAGCAAACTGTTTTCTTTCTAAGGCAACAACAAAAAGAAAACCAATGCTATTTGCAGAATGTTTCTGCTGAAAGATCCTCCCCCCTACCCCATGCTGGTTCCCCATTGAGGGAGGCAGTCATTCTGGAGATAATTTTTTTAATTGGCATGAACCGAGCAGCAACTATCAAGTACAGCCTTGATTAAAAGTGCCGTCTTATGCTCTTTGTTTTCAAAGCCTCTACTAAACCAGCCCTCTTCAACCTGGTGCACTCAGTACGTTTTGGACTACAATTCCCATCAACCTCAGCATGTGGGGCTGTGCTCTCAACACTGCCCCCACTACATTGCTGGCCAGTTGCGGTCAATGCGAGTGTCAGTCCAAAACCTAGAGGAGACACTAGGATGGTAAAAGTTGCACTAAACATCCATCCATTCATTTATTCATTCACCACATGGAAGGGAAAGGGGACAGGGAGGGAAGAGGAAAGTAAGTACAGTGGTACCTCTGGATATGAATGGGATCCGTTCCAGAGCCCCGTTCACATCCTGAAGTAAACACAACCTGTGTCTGTGCGTGTTGCTGTTTCCGCGCATGACGTCATTTTGACTGCGCATGCGCAAGAGGAGAAACCCGTAAGCAATGTGTTACGTTACTTCTGGGTCACCGCGGAGCGCAACCCAAAAGCACTCAACCTGAAGCAACTTCAACCCGAAGTATGACTGTATTTTAAAAAAATCAAAACTCAGGCACCAATTTCTAGACATTTTACACCTCCATACTCATCTCTATCCACACAAGCTACAGCGTGGAGCATTCAAAGCGCTTCACTTGTGCCAACCTGGTGCCCTCTGGATGTTTTGGACTACAGTGGTACCTCGGGTTACAGACGCTTCAGGTTACAGACTCCGCTAACCCAGAAATAGTACCTCGGGTTAAGAACTTTGCTTCAGGATGAGAACAAAAATCGTGCAGCGGCGCAGCAGCAGCAGGAGGCCCCATTAGCCAAAGTGGTGCTTCAAGTTAAGAACAGTTTCAGGTTAAGAACAGACCTCCAGAACGAATTAAGTTCTTAACTCGAGGTACCACTGTACAACTCTCAACAGCCCCAGCACAGGAATACTTGAAGCGGGGATCTATCAGCACTCTGGTCACTCAGAGAGAATGGGAAGACTGCGCACAGCTTGCAAAGTCACACCTGCTGTTGATCAAGTTCCCCTCACACAGCTCCCTTCCCCAAAGCCTCTCACGGCTGGGCAGGAGCAGGGAAGAAAGGCGCTTTACCTGATCTCCAGCTGGTGGGGATCTGCACGGTGCAAAGGTCATCTGAGGACTCATCTGTGGATGTACCAATGAAGTCGAAGTTTAGGCAGTTGTGTGTGAGCTTAAGAAGCTGCATGAGGAGGCCGTGCTGGCTTTCATCGTTCAGGTTCAGGTTTTTCCCTGAAGCCTACCAGAAGAAGAAAAATAGAATGGAAAACCACATCTGTTAATGGGCAGAGTTCAAGACAGCTGCCAAGCCTAAAGGAAAAGGGAATCCTGGAGTGAAAAAGGAAAAAGGTTTCATCTCAAGGCTCCCCTACCAGAAACACTGGAATGCCCCAATCTTACAGTAAAAGAAAAAGTGGACCTTTATTTCCTGTGGAGCTCAGTTTTAATAAATAATAATAATGTTTTTATTTATTTATACCCAGCCCATCTGGTTGGGTTTTATATCCAACACATACAAAAACATAATAAAACATTGAACACTAATCATAACAATCTGATCCAATATAAAGTCACAATAACTTTAAAACAAACAACTTAAATAAAGCAATAGTCAATAATCTACTAGAATTTAATAGTAAACAGTAAAATTAAACATCAGCAAATAATAGACAGTTTACACTTATCAATTACAATAAAGAATTACTAATCTATAATAAACAAAAACATCGGCAAGTCTCAGTGCATAAAATACTACAAAACATACAAAACCATGTAAAAAGACATGACTTTTAATCAGTGCCTACCCTCAATTTTCTGCTGCTTTATTTTTGTTATTTACAGTGGTACCTTGGGTTACAAACACTTCAGGTTACAGACTCCGCTAACCCAGAAATAGTACCTCGGGTTAAGAACTTTGCTTCAGGATGAGAACAGAAATCAGCAGCGCAAGGCCCCATTAGCTAAAGTGGTACCTCAGGTTAAGAATAGTTTCAGGTTAAGAAAGGACCTCCAGAATGAATTAAGTTCTTAACCCGAGGTACCACTGTATTGCATTCACACATCACATTTTTCTCCAAGGTGGTGTACACGATTCTCCCCTTCCTCATTTAATCCCCACAACAAGCCAGTGAGGTAGGTGAGGCTGAGAGTGAGTGACTGGCCGAAAGTGAGCTTCATGGCTGAGTGGGGATTTGAACCCAACACTGCTTCTTGTCCTCTCATATTGTATAACAGTGTGGTATGCTGGCTTGACAGCCACGGACAGAAAGTCTTTACAGAGGGTGGTGAACACAGCACATGATATCATGGGCTGTTCCCTGAGCCCGTTAGATGACATCGCATGGGATTGTTGCCTTAGGAGAGCGAGAAAAATTCTCAGGGACGATTCATACCCTGGCCAGCACCTCTTTAATCTTCTACCCTCGGGGAGATACAGAAGTATAATCAGTCGTACCAACAGGCTAAAAAACAGTTTCTATCCGTGGGCTGTCAGGCTGCTGAACGTAAAATAATAATAGTGCAACTGACTTTCGGGGTTGGTGTGGAGTGCGATGAGATCGAGTGTTTGTGGGGGGGGGGGGGAGGCTTGGTTAATTTCATTATACACAGGTTGTACATTGACAATAAAGGTATTTTATTATTATTATTATTATTATTATTATTATTATTATTATTATTATTATTATTATTTAGTTCCCTTTTCAGGACAACTAAATTTCTCATCAGTACAGCTCAGCTAATTTAAAACCACACAGGTGTTTGCTTGACAGAGCATTCTTCACAGAAGCAATTTCAGGGTCCTAAACCCACAGCTAGAAGAAAACACTGTCCAAAGTTCCACCCCCCCAAAAAAGTTGTTCTCACATCACCTGTTTTAGTAAATTGCACGAGAGAGTGAAAATATCAAACAAAGATGAATCTCGGAATGAAGAGGCTATTTTCCTGTGCTTGGTCAGTGGGTGTGTAGTGTCTGCCTGGGTGGGGTGGGGAGCAGGGAAAGAGAGACAGAGACAGAGGGAGAGAAAGAGATCATTAGAACTCAAGTGTCTGTTAAAGAGTGCAGAGTCAAAGTAAACATCTCAATAAAGGAAAAACATGAAACAGCAGAACACCCCATATACTGCCCTCTGCCAGTAAATAAAGCATGCTAACCACCTAGAGGGGGATGCGGGTGGCGCTGTGGGTTAAACCACAGAGCCTAGGACTTGCCGATCAGAAGGCCGGCGGTTCGAATCCCTGCGACGGGGTGAGCTCCTGTTGCTCGGTCCCTGCTCCTGCCAACCTAGCAGTTCAAAAGCACGTCAAAGTGCAAGTAGATAAATAGGTATCGCTCTGGCAGGAAGGTAAACAGCGTTTCCGTGCGCAGCTCTGGTTCGCCAGAAGCGGCTTAGTCATGCTGGCCACATGACCCGGAAGCTGTATGCCGGCTCCCTCAGCCAGTAAAGCGAGATGAGCACCGCATCCCCAGAGTCGGCCACGACTGGACCTAATGGTCAGGTGTCCCTTTACCCTTTAACCACCTAGAGTACTAATTTCATAGAACTCTAGGGTTTGAATGGAACCCAAAGGCCATCTAGTCTAACAGCCTGCAATGCAGGAATCCCAGCTAAGAAGACCATTCAAAGATTTACAGTTCTGCAGAACAAAACTGTGACAGCCTGGCAGCATTCAGGCAATGCCCAAGTTTCCCGACTGAGGTTGACTGTCTCCTTTGCATGGGGTGCAGGCTGAGCCATCTAAATGCCTGGAAAGGAAAAGCTGGAGGAAGAGGGTGATTATTTGCAATTTTGCAAAGAGTGGCTTTGCCATTCTTACTGAAGAAATGAGGACTTTTGGCTGAGGAAGAAGTCTGGGTCACCATCACTTAATGCTTTTCATAGAAAGCAGTGCCCTTCTGAGTCTCTGGATAGGGAAGAGGTGTAAACGAAGCCTGAGATAGCAGAGACTAATCTCTGGAGGGAGTGCTCAATTTCTTACCACCAAAAGACATGAAATCGGTGCATAACATACAGCAGCAATCCAAAGGAGAAGCGTTGACACTGAGTTTACTGGCGAAGGCTGAGGCACTTACTTGATTAATTTCATTTGTTAGCTGAGACAGGATTGTCACTCCTATGATGCAGTGTTCTACACTGTCCTGGAGAAGGAACAGGCAGAGTCAGACTGAATGACAAGGGAGGTCAAAGCAGCAAGATGACAAATGTTACTACACACACACAAAGAGAGACAATTAAGATTCCTTGGGCAGAAGTGATTTTGTACTGTGCATTGATGGTTTTTGGTTTTAACATTTTGGGTACTCTCTATTATTGTGTTTCATTTTTTAAATTTATTGTTGCAAACCACCTTGACGGGTTTTCCATCAGCCCCAGTGCCAAATGGCCTTGATGGCTAGGAGTTAACAGTACAGCTAGAGAGCATTAGGTTGGTGACGACTGCCTGATGGCATCCCGGGAAGCCTCTTGGTGAAACCACGACATACGCCAAGTGGGACGGGTGGGGCGGAGGAAACGGCCAACCTGTAAAAACCTTGTGACGTCAGTGATGACGTTTCTGAAAACATATTCATCTTTCTGACAGTCAAACCAGCCCAGCTTTGTGATCCTGGCGTAGAGCTGAATTAGTGCCTGCGTAACGAAAGTTGCCAGCTTGGGTCTGGTGGCAAGGTAGTTGAGCACGTAGTTCCCTGAAAGACACGGAAACATCCACATGAAGCAGAATGGCAAAGGCAGGAGCCAAAAACTGATAAATAAAGCATCTCCTGAAGCTGACCTTTTAAAACAACTTTCCCCCCTGCTGCAGCAAGACAGAAAAGCCACCATAGGGGCTTGGACTAGACGGCCATTGATGTCCATTCTCTCTCTGCAATTCTATGCTTCTATAGCTGTGCCTGTTGGGTGTCCCTGGCGACTACATAATATCAAACCAAGGAGTAAGCGGGACATTTATTGTAATTCCTACACAGGTATGCGGGACGCAGGTGGCGCTGTGGGTTAAACCACAAGAGCCTAGGACTTGCCGATCAGAAGGTTGGTGGTTCGAATCCCCGCGACGGGGTGAGCTCCCGTTGCTCGGTCCCAGCTCCTGCCAATCTAGCAGTTCGGAAGCACGTCAAAGTGCAAGTAGATAAATAGGTACCACTCCCGCGGGAAGGTAAACGCCGTTTCCGTGCGCTGCTCTGGTTTGCCAGAAGCAGCTCAGTCATGCTGGCCACATGACCCGGAAGCTGTACACTGGCTCCCTCGGCCAATAAAGCGAGAGGAGCACCGCAACCCCAGAGTTGGCCACTTCTGGACCTAATGATCAGGGGGTCCCTTTACCTTTTTACACAGGCATGCACATGCTAGCTGCTATATGTTGAGGACCCCACACCACATATGGAATGCGTTGGGAAAGGATATGGTGAGGGGGGAAACATGTGGCTCTGGAAAGATCCAAACCCTTCTGAGGTCAAGCGTCCACTTCTCTGTCATTAGCCAGAAGTTACTCTATCTACCTACAGTAACCTCAGAGCAAGTTTCTTGAGGAAAGACTTGCTCAGGGTGACTCATAAATACGTTGGTTAGCCTTCAACTAACCTCCGACCCACCGACATTCGTGGACCTCACTTAATCATGTTCATTAATTTCGGTGGATCTATACACTTGAGTAAAACTTAGTTGAATACCACCCATTTATGTTTAGGTTACTACAAAGAGTTCCCTACGTACGGCTGCCTTTGAAAAGGGCCCAGAGGCTACAATTGTTCCACAATGCCGTGGCCAGGCTGCTGAAGAGGGGCTGCCTAGACAAAGCGTGCCGCCACCTTACTGACACAGCCAAGCTGGCTTACCAAGTTGCTTCTGGGCCTAATTCAAAGTGCTGGCAATGACTTTGAAAGCCTTTTATGATTTGGGACCAGAATTTCCGATGGATGACCTTTCCCTGTGTGGACCTGCCCACCTGCTGACGAGTGTCAGAGGCCCTGCTGTGAGTATCAACCGCCTCAGAGATATGTTTAGTTGGGACCAAGGAGAGTGGGTCTTCTCTGTGAGTGGCTCTGCAATTCCTCCACAAGGGACACTCATCTTGCCCCCTCTAGTGGCCTTCCATGGGATGAACATAATCTTCCTTTTCAAGAAGGCTTTTGGGCTATAAAGGGTTGGTCCCTTTTTGAAGTACAGTCATACCTCGGGTTACAGACACTTTGGGTTGTGTGATTTTGGGTCGCTCACTGCGCCGAACCCGGAAGTACCGGAACGGGTTACTTCCGGGTTTCGGTGCTTGCGCAGAAGCGCCGAATTGTGACCCGTGCATGTGCAGACGTGTGGGTCACGGGTTGCGAACGCTGAGGGTTGCGAACGTGCCTCCCACACAGATCATGTCCGCAGCCCGATCGTCCACTGTACAGTTGTACCTTGGAAGTCGAACAGAATCCGTTCCAGAAGTCCATTAGACTTCCAAAATGTTCAGAAACCACAGTGCGGCTTCTGATTGGCTGCAGGAAGCTCCTGCAGCCAATCAGAAGTCCCATCGGATGTTTGGCTTCCAAAAACAGTTCGCAAACAGGAACAGTCACTTCCATGTTTGCGGCATTCGGGAGCCAAAACGTTCGCGAACTAAGCTGTTCGAAAACCAAGATATGACTGTACTTGTGCATATTTAACTTGTGTGATTTCAATGTAGTTGAAGGCTGCCTGGCTGAAACTTAGCAAGTTAAATGCAAGCAAGGGCAGAGAGCTTTAAAGCGCTTTCGGTGCTGGGTCCACTTGGGGTTTCCAAGCACAGATTTTAAGCTCTCCCTCTTGCTTGTGGGGTAAGGCCCTCTTGGCACATTGGTTCTGGGATGATGCTCTTGCGAGATCTCATGGGGACATCAGAGTTCCTATGAGATTTTGTGCAAGCATCTTTAGCCTGCTGGAGTTAGTGCACTAAGTAGCCCTTGTCCTCCAAGCAAGGAAGAGAGTTTAAAAGCTATTTTTCTGCCAGGTCCACTTGGGTCACTACAGTGGTGCCTCGCAAGACGAAAAGAATCCGTTCCGCGAGTCTCTTCATCTTGCGGTTTTTTCGTCTTGCGAAGCAAGCCCATTAGCGGCTTAGTGGATCAGCTGATAAGCGGCTTAGCGGATCAGCTGTTAAGCGGCTTAGTGGATCAGCTGTTAAGCGGCTTAGCGGATCAGCTGTTAAGGGGGGGGGAAACCCCGCAGGAACTCGCAAGACATTTTCGTCTTGCAAAGCAAGCCCATAGGAAATTCGTTTTGCGAAGCACCTCCAAAACGGAAAACCCTTTCGTCTAGCGGGTTTTCCGTCTTGCGAGGCATTCGTCTTGTGGGGCACCACTGTATGTGCTTGTGGGGGTAAGTGTTCCATGGGCTTGGCTATATACAATTTTGAGTATATGTGGAACCCTAGGAATTGAGCCTCCATGTAAGATGCAATTGGACTGTACGTAATTGTTGTGGTTAAATTATTTTCGAATGGCTGCTTGTGTTTCTAGCCTATTTTAACACTTTATGGGTGGCTTATTGGACTTAATAATAGCTAACCATTTAAAAAAGTTTGACAAGTGATTGTTTCAGTTTACATTAGCAGGTTGCATTGGGCTTCTTAAGGAAAGGAAAGGTAAACATGTTTTAAATAATTATGCAATAAGACAAGGCCAACCCATAACTCCCCTAGAAAAACATGCCACATGCAATTGTAGTTTTGACAAAATGTATCCTGAAGAATGGAACATTTAAAATAATTGGCCTTATATATGATCTTGGCAGCACAAATGGTAATTGCAACTCAATGGAAAACAGCCCAATTTTTTTTCAGTGAACACTTGGTACCACTCACTCTGTAATATAGCTATAATAGGAGAAAATGATGCATAATTTGAGATTCCGATAAGGACTAGAACCTCCAGACACTTATTATATAATTTGGCATTTTTTATGACATATACAGGGGAATTGGTCATTTTCAAGACAACGCTTGTCACAAGCCTAACATATCTGGAACTATACTTGATAATACTGAGAAGGCTGATATTCTTTACTTACTTTGTTATTTTAACCCATGTGCTACTGTACACATTCTATGTGCCTATTTTATAGCTTTGTTTTCCATCTTTTAATTTTTATCTGTTGTTATAATTGTTCTCTCTGTTTAATATACATTAAAAATTGTTTTTTATAAAAAACTTTGCCAAAAAAAGTCACATACTAGTAGCATAGTGATTAAGCATCGTGCCACTAAATGACTGAATAGTTGAAGGCTAGCATTCAGGAAAGGTACAGAGCACTCTCCAAAGTTTAAAAAGCAAAAAGTAGCTGCATTGGTCTATAAGAAAAACTCCAAAATCCAGTTTGGCAATACTGTTATTAGGACCAGCCAGTTGTCACAGGACTGTGCCAAGCATAATCGACTGAACTCCATGAACAACTCTCCAGAACTCTTCATCAGCTAAGATGCTACACAGATCACGGGATAAGGGGGGGACAAGAAAAATAAAATGCAAAAATCAGGCTTTTGTTGAGACACTAATGTCAGCTTGCTTTCTCAGCCCCAAGACAGAAATTAAGGCTGAATAAGTCCCTCCCAAGTGCTAAACTTCAGATTTGGGGATGGTGTAACACTGGCTAACCCATCTCTCAGATAAATTGAAGTTTAGATGTTCTGCTTGGGAACATGTGTGCTTCATTTAAGATTTGGGAAGGGGAACCTGCAGCCTTCCAGATGCTGCTATACTACAGCAAACCCCATCATCCCTGACCATTGGGATCAATGGAGGCAATGGGAACTGTAGTACAAGAACACTTGGAGGGCCACAGGTTTATCACCACTGGTTTGGATTACACACCCAACGTCAGTTTCTCAGTGTTGAGGAGCAGCCATTGTTTCTTTATCCCAGAATCCTAGGTGTGCAACCTAGTATCTGCAACACCTGGGAGAGACTTATTCAGCTAGTCACCACTATCTTGGACCCGGGCCTACAAGCTGATCTTAATGCTTGTACCTTGTACACAATGTCTTGTGCTTGTACCCTTTTCCTCCTCACTTTTCTCCCCTGTGTAACATCTTGTTTGATGAAAAGCTTGGGAGAACTCAAAAGCTTGCTGCACGTTTTTGATATTTTGGTTTGCCCAACTGTAGATTTTGGCATCCTCTTTTAATACCATGGACATCTTATAAACTCCTCATGTCATTGATTTCGGTCTTGGGCATGCTGGCTCTCTTCTTCTACTTACGTATATCTATTCGCTGTTCCAAGGGCAAAGGGTTGTTTGTGCGTGACACCAGTTTCGTAAGGCATGTAGCTGCCAATAACTGGGAGTAAGACGACTGTAAAACACAAACAGAAAGCAAATGGTTAAATTGTAGGCAAAAACAGGAAATGACAAAGTTTTGCAAGTGATTGTCAAAGGTCAAGGATGTAAGTATGTTCACAATGGTGAGGCAGTGTTAAGGCATGAACTGGGAACCAGTCAGCAATAGCTTACAATATGTCAGTGAAGTAAACTCTGTATTCGAAGAAATAAAAGCAGCTTAAAAAAAAGAAAAGAAAAGAAAGCAGCTCAGGCCTAGTGAACACAGCAAATCCTCCAAGTAGGCCTTGTCCCATTGAGGCAGTAGTGAGGACTGCAGGCCCCCACCTTCCCACAGCTCTCTAAATCTCCTCTCCCCCCCCCGCCATGTCCTTCCCAAGCAACTCGAGACTTATTCGCCTTGTCTGTCTTTGCTCCACCCTCTTCATACCTCTATGGGTTCTAGGAAGAACTCAGGGCGGAAGACTCCCTGCCTTATCTGTGTGTCTTAGTCCCCCTCCTCTCCAGCCTCCGCTTCTGCCCGATTCTGGACTGCTCTCTGCCACAGCTTCTTCCTGTTCACTAAACCATTACCTCTTCAGCTTCTGACACCTCCTCCTCCTCCTCCTAGTCTGCTCCCTCTCCTCCCTCTAACCATTCAATGTTGTCCCACCACCAATCCCGTGTCTCTGAGCCCTCTCTTTCCTTGGGTGTACCCAAAGCTGGTGCCTTCCACCATTCCTCTGAATTCAGCCAGTCCATGACAGACAGGAGGGTCTGATCCTCAGATGCATTCACAGGAAAGACTGTAGTGTATACTGGAGGAAAGAGTGTGTAAGAAGAGCACAAGGATTTATCACAGGAGGTGTCCAAGGCTAGGAACTGTAGAAGTCTGCTGGAGGTGTCTGAATTCTCATGCTGGTCTGCAATGAATCTTATGAACTATCATTCAAGAGTGGACCACATTAATTCTGAAATAGTTCCACTCAACTTCCTTTATAGTGCTTTAGAAGTATTTTAAATAGAAAGCCCTGAGAAAGGGCCAAGATGTTCTGTGTAAATTACTCCAAATGAAAGCAGAAGGAGACCCAATAGTGATCACTTCTCAAGTACATGGCTGTAAGCAGAGCAGAGGAGAGACTACACCAGCAGGACTCCTGCAGTACTTTTCTGTACCAAGCCATGAGCACAGGCAAATACCCAGAGAACGCTTTAGGTGGTTTGAAAGCAGGGTGGTGGGTTTCTCTGCCTACGTACACTCCCTCTTTCAAGGAGAAGCTGGCACTTGTTCAAGCAGTCCGGACTGTTGGTAAACTCAACCAAGGCTTTCTCCGCCTGGAGCCGTGTTGTGGTGTCGGTTGTCTCATACAGTTGCTTGCACAGGTTCTCTAGCTGGGCTAGACTCTGTAACAAACCAAACAGGAGAGCTTGATTATTTTATTTTATATTTCTGGTGGGACTTCATTTAAGGGCAACTGCTAGGAAAAATGCAGCCATGGGGAAGCGAAACACAAATCTTGAAACCCTGACATTTTGCTTGGGGGTGAAAACCACACTCTAAAAGAACTGTGTTGCCACCTTATGGGAAGCAAACACCAGATTTTCATTCCCCTATTCCAGCCCTTTGAAAGTACAGTGGTACCTCTACTTACGTTCACCTCCGGTTACGTATCCTTTGGGATACATACGTGGCAAACCTGGAAATATTTTTCCGGGTTCTCTGCGCGCGCATGCACAAAGGCACTCTACCACCGTGCGCACATGTGCAGAAACGGTCCCTCCGGTTGCGGAAACCTTGGGATTCAGCTGGAGCTCCGGAGCGGATTCTGTCTGCAACCGGAGGTACCACTGTAATAGCAATTCAAAGGGAAACCTGCAAGGAACCTTTTAAATACCCCCACCACATTAAATACCAGCTCCGTCCTGAGATCAGGACTTTCAAGGCCTCCAGTTCAGTGGGCTCCTTTAGGTAGTTCTGCCAACCATGTTTGTAGGCCTGGATACACAATGTGACCCTGAATAAGCCAAATATTTAATTTGTGCAAGTTGTTTTAAAAAATGGAGAATTGTGTCTAATTACTGAGGCTTCACAGGACGCAGGTGGCGCTGTGGGTTAAACCACAGAGCCTAGGACTTGCCGATCAGAAGGTCGGCGGTTCGAATCCCTGCAACGGGGTGAGCTCCTGTTGCTCAGTCCCTGCTCCTGCCCACCTAGCAGTTCGAAAGCATGTCAAAGTGCAAGTAGATAAACAGGTACCACTCCAGCGGGAAGGTAAACTGCGTTTCCGTGCGCTGCTCTGGTTCACCAGAAGCAGCTTAGTCATGCTGGCCACATGACCCGGAAGCTGTACGCCGGCTCCCTCGGCCAATAAAGCAAGATGAGCACCACAACCCCAGAGTCGGTCACGACTGGACCTAGTGGTCAGGGATCCCTTTACCTTTACTGAGGCTTCACAGTTCTCATTCTACTAATTTACTGCATTTGACCATTTTTAGATAGCCATTTACCATTTAATTTTTCAAGACTTTATCATGACAGTGAAGTAACAATCCAGTAGAAAATATGAAATTATATAAAGGGGAGGAAAGTACCAACCTCCCCACACATCCAGGGTTCACAGCCATTACCTGATAAAATATGGTACATTCTCAAGTACACAATGATTTAGATGTTACACCAAAAGCCAACCTGATACAGAGAGAGTACAAGACAAATATTATGAATACCAAGCAAAGCAACATTTCATCAGGATTTGCCACCGCCATGATTGGCCTGTCCTATTAAATAACAAATGGCCACCTAACGGAGGCAAAATCCATAGGCTTAGCTGAACCCCAAGATACCCTCAATTTGTAACTTCGTTTTTCAGAAATGAGAATAAACATTACTTTGTTGAATCTAATGATTAAAGAAAAACCAGGATTCCTTCCATCCCTGCAATATGGTCAAACAAGCAGTTATGAACAAAAAAAGTGTTTTATATATTAAGTCCATATTTGATTTATCAGAAATTGATAGAAGACACAGTTTGGGGTCTAAAGGCACCAGTACACCTATTATTTCAGAAATGTCCTTTATGACCTCTACCCAAAAGTTGTGCACACACTTGTAAGATGCCACATGTGTGAACAGGGTCTACTTTTGTTATATCTCTACCCCCCCCCCGACACAGGAGAACTGACTCTAGTTATGTGTAAAGAACCATGGATGAGCTATTTAAAAAAGATTTTTCTTGGATATTTGCGGAGGCAGATTTAAATGGGGGAGCGAGGCATGGTTCCCCCACTGCACATTATCCACTACTCTTCTAAGATCCGTCTCCCAAACAGGTTTAAAAGAAAAAAATGTGAGAAAACAACAAAGAGTGTATAAAAGAGACAAGTTCTCTATCGTTAAGGAATTGATCAGCAATGGAATCAACGTGGTTCTCTTCTGCATGTATGTTGTGGAACACAGTTTCCTTAGTGATTCCCAAAATCTAATTCACATTATGTTGCACAATACTATTTATAAACTTTATGCCCATGGGGAAATAAATCATCTAAGGCAGGCGTGGGCAAAGTCCGTTTCGGGGGCCTAATTCAGCCCGTTGGTTGGTTTAATCTGGAAATAAAAACTTCAATCCTAAAAAAAGGCCCTTTGGTTAGCCCTCGCAGCCCTTCATTTCATCAAATCTGGCCCTCTTTGAAAAAAGTTTGGACACCACTGATCTAAGGTATCTGAAGATCAACAGCCTGGAATGCAAAAGTACTTCAAACATGCCAAGATTTACTATGACTGAGGAATTTTAACATCAGTTGATATCAACAGATGAGAATTTCCAACACACGTTGGTTCTGTACATTAAACATCAAGAGTGCCAAGAATGATTGGTACATTATACAGGGTTGTCTGCTACAGAGAAAAAGGGCGTATGTTGTTTCTATATATGAACCAGCATTTGGGTCTATTTCACTCTCTAACACCCATCCTCATTATGTGCTTACATTTCATTTGTAATAGCTAGCCTCAGAGTTAATTCCCAGGAGACTGACACTTTAAAAGTCTAGACATTTTTTTCAAAAAGTGCTCAATTCCCGAAGCTGCACAGCATAAATTTATTTCTGAAATGCTGGTTCTGAAAGCCAGGGGATGAAAAACCAAATGCCTTGTATTGTCTGGGGTTTTATGCAGATGTCAACCAGTTTTTGTTCCAAGGCATCAACAGGCAAGGCTAGAAGACTCCCCTGTGCCCTGCCCACTATTTATTTTGCATTGACATCCCAAAACATGGCAGACTCAGCAGGTCTGTCACATCTTGAGACAAGTAGCCGTGCTCAGGAGGATTTTGAGGAACTAACAGCACAGAAAAAGGTCAGTGCCTCATTCTGGGAAGGACGGCTGGAGAAGCCTTCAAGACTGCATGTGCGTTGGAATGTGGAATCTCCACACAGGCAGCAAAATGAACTCTGGGATTCCACCAGTTGAGAGCTGAGATAGGCAGCTAGAAGCCAGGTCTAGAAGCAAAGCAAGACACGGAAAACAGTGGGAGATGGAATATGCAGATGCTGCCACGAGCCAATTATTAACTTAGGCTTCAGATGGCATGCCACTGGTTTCAGAAGCACTGCAGCCTCCAGATGTTCAACAGCAGGAGGCAGCAATGCTTCCAAATACCTGTTGCCAGCAACCACAGGAGGGGAGAGTGCTCTTGTGGGAGAATCCTGCTTGTGGCTTCCCACGGGCATCTGGTCAGCCACTGTGAGAACAGGATCCTGGATAAGATGAGCCACTGGGCTGATCTAGCAGGCTCTCCTCTTGTCTAAAGGTCAGAAGAAGAGAATGGAGTGCAAGAGAAGGATCAAACTGGGGTGTAGGAACAAGGAATGGGCAGAGACTCATACTGGAGAAGAGAGCTAGCCATGGCTACTGGTCTATAATGGCTATGTTTTGCCTTCACAGATGTGTTGAACCAAAGGTGAAATGTTCCAGAAGGCCTGCAAGTGCCATCTTGGTAGTCTAGATAACCCCAAAATAATTGGTAGTCGTTGCAAGAATGAGCTCATATATTCACTTGCTTTGATATATGCTAATTGGCTTATTTTGATGCTGTACTTATCTATAGGACTTGGGATGCTGGGCTCTAGGCCCAGACAGGGGAGAAGCTTTGGATAGCTGCTACCTATGGCCTCATGGACCAGGTGTGATGGGAGGTTCTGGGTAAACTGATGTAAGCTGATTTGTGAATAAAAGGCGTATACATGTTTGCTTGGGTGCAAAGAAGTCATGACAAACTCTCACTGTGAGGCTTTGCACACTGTGTTGTAAGTTGACTAATTTCTTTAATAAAGAACTATAACTGGCCAGCAGTGATGTATGGAAGTGAGAGCTGGACCATAAAGAAGGCTGATCGCCGAAGAATTGATGCTTTTGAATTCTGGTGCTGGAGGAGACTCTTGAGAGTCCCATGGACTGCAAGAAGATCAAACCTCTCCATTCTGAAGGAAATCAGCCCTGAGTGCTCACTGGAAGGACAGATTGTGAAGCTGAGGCTCCAGTACTTTGGCCACCTCATGAGAAGAGAAGACTCCCTGGAGAAGACCCTGATGTTGGGAAAGATGGAGGGCACAAGGAGAAGGGGGCGACAGAGGACGAGATGGTTGGATAGTGTTTTCGAGGTTACGAGCATGAGTTTGACCGAACTGCGGGAGGCAGTGGAGGACAGAGGTGCCTGGCGTTCTCTGGTCCATGGGGTCACGAAGAGTCGGACACGACTAAACGACTAAACAACAACAACAACATAACTGGCCAACCTGGTGGTTTTGACATCCTTCTTTGGTGTCCCTGCATCAAACCACTCCTTGGGGCCCGTGATCCAGAACAACAATTGGAGGCAACTATACTTCTGCACACCAGCTGCTGAAAACCACAACAGCAAGAAGGTGCTCTTGTGGTCAGGTCCTGCTTACAAATTTCCCATTGGGGCATCTGGTTGGCCACTGTGAGAACAGGACGCTGGACTAGATGGGCCTTATTAGGTTGAGCTCTTTGTATGCTCTTATAAGGGGATGGAATAACTGGTGCCTGAGTTTGGTGGCCACAGCCAGCGTAGACTGAGCTGGAGGCAAAAAGGAGATTGTGATGAAACCTCATCCTGGTCTAGCACAATAGAGTGAGTAGCAACAAATAACAGCTTTGCTATTTCACCTTCCTCTTTGGAAGGTGCAACCTCAAGCTTGGAAGGCTAGACAGCAGTGTAGGTAAAGTGCAGGTTGTGTTAACGCAGCCCAGCTTCTTGGAGTCTTCCTGTATTTCCCAAGTTGAATAAATCTCTCGGTTGCAAAAACCCTCTCCATCTTTCTGCATTCATTATTTGAAGAATGAGGACAGTGAATATGAAACTCTATTTATTATTATTATTGAGGAATTCTTAGACTGCCTTTTAGGTATAACCATCACAATGTGGCTTATGTAAAGATAGAGGGACCCTTGACCATTAGGTCCAGTCCTGGCTGACTCTGGGGTTGCAGCGCTCATCTCGCTTTATTGGCCGAGGGAGCTGGCGTACAGTTTCCGAGTCATGTGGCCAGCATGACCAAGCCGCTTCTGGCGAACCAGAGCAGCGCATGGAAACGCCGTTTACCTTCCCGCCGGAGCGGTACCTATTTATCTACTTGCACTTGACGTGTTTTCAAACTGCTAGTTAGGCAGGAGCAGGGACCGAGCAACGGGAGCTCACCCCATCGCAGGGATTCAAACCACCGAACTTCTGATCGGCAAGTCCTAGGCTCTGTGGTTTAACCCACAGTGCCACCTGTGTCCCGTGGCTTATGTACATCTACACAAAAAGTTCTAAAATAAACTACTTAACGCTAGGTGGCCAGATCACACTATTAAAAACCCCAATGAAACCATACAGAACAAACTGCAATGTTGAGAGCCACAGAAAAACTCAGTTTGTGACCACTTAAAAAGACTGATTCATTCAAACACACTCTAAGATGGCTTTTGGAGATTCTTAGGGATGGCTGTTTTCCTTTCCAAATGACAAGAGTGCGGAACACTTCAACCCCCTTGGTGCCCCATTCTGTGTCTGCCCCTCCAGCTACAGAAGACTGTACACCATCCCGTTCAGACTTGCCAAGTGCTCATTTCCCAGCTGCCAGCCAATGAAGGCATGTGTTTGGCCAACCCAAGGGTGGGGATTATTCCTTACTATGGCTGGACAATATCAGGCCTTTGAAACTAGATAAAGTAGTATTGAGCACAGCAGCGATGCAGTGAAGGAGCCCTGTGCACACTAGATAAGGATGGAAGCATGAGACAGCGAGCAGGAGAGCACTGAAGAAGCACTAGCTGGAGTTTTTTCCAAGGTAAATCTCAAAACAAGATGTAGCAAGCACTCCACCTCCTCTTTCATAATAACACTACAAGAGTCTGCTGGATCAGGCTAAAGGGGACCCATCTAGTCCAGCATCTTGACCTGTAGACACAGGGGATAACTAGATGCCTGTGGGAAACCTGCAAGCACCAGAGCAATCCCCACTCCTATGGTTTCCAGCAACTGGCATTCAGGAACATTGCTTTCTCCAACTGTGGAGGCAGAGCCGAGCCATTTTATGAACATCTATCATGTCACCTCTTATTCGCCTTTGGTTTCAGAAGGCCCTATACATATTGTAATTTCAGAAAAGTTGACCCATTTGATGCATGCTTCTCAAGGCACCAAGCCAATGGACTAAACCACCCCATGCTGCATGTTTTTGATGTTTATTAAGAAACAATCTCATGTCTGGTAGGCTCCCATCAATTTTTTATTTGGTACTGACAGCATAACCGATATCCGCTATTACTGGCTCTCTCTGTTCCTGTGAAAACAATGATCTTATTTTTTAGTCTGACTTTGGATTGAAGCTCTTCATGTCCCAATGTCATATCCTGTTGAATGGTTACTTTAGCAAAAGAATTGCTGGATATTGGTTTTTCACAAGGAAAGGCAGACAACTGTGTGTTTATAAAGGAAAGGGCAAACTGTAAAAAAAAAAAGTGTGTATGTAGATGACGTGTTAATTTCTACGAAAACTAAACAGGAATATGAACAGGTAGTTTCACAGTTACAGAAGAAATTTGATGTGGTGGAATTAGGCATAGCTAAAAATTACTTATCCATGCAAATTGAGAAAGGCAAAAATGGATCTTTTCTGGTTCATCAAACTGCAAAAATTGATGATCTTGTTGAAATGCTACATTTAGAAAATGCAAATGGGAAGGAAACGCCTATGGTGTGTGGTTTCACCTTTACAGGTAAAGATAAGCCATTTCCTAACAAAACTTTGTATCGTTCTGCTATAGGCAAGCTAAATTTCATTCAAAGAATCTCAAGACCAGATATAACTTATGCTTTTCACTTTCTGGTAAAGTTTGTGGAAAAGCCCACTACCCAATGTTTCTCTGCTCTTAAGAGAGCGGTAATGTACCTTAAACATACCAAACATTATAGGTTGCAGTTTACATCAAGTATTGACAAAGGTTTTGAAATTTTCTGCGATGCATCTCATGCACTGGAACAAAATAATTGCAGGGGTGTGTCTGGTATGGTGTTTTGGTATAACGGTTGTCCATTTGAATGGAAGTCCCAGACGCAAACCATTATTTGTCTCTCCACAACAGAGAGTGAATTATGTGCATGCGTTCAGGCCACTCGTGATGTAGAATGGTATCTGCAACTATTCGCAGACCTACAGATGCAAGTAACCCTACCAGTAAAAGTTTACCTTGATTCCCAGAGTGGACTCGCTATCGTATGTTCAGAAACCAATACGCAGCGCACTAGAGTCTTAAGATTACGTTTACAATTTGTAAAGAAACTAATTGCTGACGAAATGGTTGTATTTCAATATGTTTCAGGTGACAATCAAATTGCGGACATTTTTACAAAAGCACTTCCGAAGGTTACACATGAAAGACATGTACAAAATATGCTTTATGTTTTTGTTCCACAATGATTAACCGCAGGGGAAATATTGAATGGTTACTTTAAATGTAAAGGTTCATCATTGTTCCACTTGATGTGTATGTCTTTAAGGGGCCAGAGCAAGGGCCAGAGCAAAATAACGAGACACAGCTTTGCAGCTGTGAAACACAGCAGGTGCTGCTGAGTTGCACTGAGTTGAGTTGTGTCAGCAATTGGGTGTAGTATATAAGGAGCAGTACCTAGCTCTCCCATTACCCTGGGGGATGGGTTGGTGGTTGGGTCTGGTTTGTTGTTGATGTGTTTAGTGTATAAGGAGTTTTTGTTTTTCTTATTAAAACCTTGTTTAAGTTATTTTTGAGTCCCTTTTTAATGCATGGTCTCCCCAGCAAGCTCTCTGCAGCGCTACCATACTGCAAATAGCCAACATATCCAACCATGTACTATGGATTTATAACAGCAACTCACCACCTAACTCTTTGTTTTGTTGTAGAGTATTTTGATTACTTCATAAAGTTAAATAAACTTTTTTTTAAAAAAAACCTATCCTTATTGTCTGGTATGGGCAAGAAGTCTCTATCTTTCTGGCAACGGCGAAATACTTTGAATGGAACCCATTAAGCCAGTAGATCCCACTGCACCCTTTCAGAGCAGGGCTTTGATCGCCTCTTTTAAAAGGAGGAGACGGAGGGTTTAACTGATGGTGCCATGGGAAGTGAGACAAACTCTACTGCCTACCCAGTACAGCAACCAGTGTTAGAAACTGGGATAGAAAAGCTAGGAGCCAAATAGCTCCTGGAACCTGGGTTGTGGGTGCCAAAACAGAATGTCTAGTCGCCATTTGGGGGAACGGATCAGCAACACTTTTTGTTTATTATTTTGATAAGCATGAACTAATACACAATTCACTTAAGTGAAACACTGTTAATATCACATTTTTAACAGAAATTGTTAATACATGTTTAATTTGGTGTTTACAATAAAAATATTGGTACCATACAGTACTTCAATTTTCAAAACACTCTACTCTTTATTGTTAAACTCCTCAGCATATTGTCTATCCTTAACACATACCGTATTTCGAGGCTTCAAAATATATACGTTTAGGCAATCCTCGAGTATCAGCCAGACACAGAAAATGGCATGCTGACTTTTTGAGGTGCTCACAAATGCAGAATCTTTAAGTCTGAAATGCGCCCGGCGCCAGGCTTAATTCTGAAGCCTGGTAGCAACCAACAACCCACTGGGCTCATGCACTGAGTGTGAATGGAACGGTGGAGTTTGGCACCCAAATGGAAAATGCTGGTGGAACAGGGGCATAGGTAAAGGTACCCCTGCCCGTACGGGCCAGTCGTGTCCGACTCTAGGGTTGTGTACCCATCTCACTTAAGAGGCTGGGGGCCAGCGCTGTCCAGAGACACTTCCGGGTCACGTGGCCAGCGTGACGAAGCTGCTCTGGCGAGCCAGCACCAGCCCAGCACACGGAAACGTCGTTTACCTTCCCGCTATAAAGCGGTACCTATTTATCTACTTGCACTTAGGGGTGCTTTCGAACTGCTAAGTGGGCAGGAGCTGGGACCGAAAGACGGGAGCTCACCCTGCCGCGGGGATTCGAACCGCCGACCATACGATCGGCAAGCCCTAGGCGCTGAGGTTTTACCCACAGCACCACCTGCGTCTCTTGGAACAGGGGCATATGTGAAGTCAAAGCTGATGCTTAAATGCCTCAGGTGTCTTGCAGCAACTGGATGTCAGGAAGTGGACTGAAGAGAGAACTGCACTTCTTGGGAGATGTGAAACATCAGGAAAAGCCCATCTGCTAGTGATGGGAGTGCTGACAGCGAAACTTTCGTTGGCCAATTCCCGAGGACCAAAGGGTTCCCATAAGTCCCTTAGTAACTTTAACTGAGGCCAGGGTGGAGTCTAAAGCCATTCCAGAAGTTGAAGTCAGAACCAAATGGGAAACACTATATTGGTCAGGTGACCGATTTAAAAAGATGGCAGGTACTGGCAGCATGCTGAACAGTTAAGTGGGCATTGGTACTGATAAAATGTCAGGCAGTGTAGCGAAGAGTATAACAGATGTCAGTACTGCTATAGTACAAGCAGTTATCAACAAGCAGTGTTAGAAACTCAGGTGTATAACCTAATCACCGAATGGCACCTTAAACCTCGGTTACGGTTGCCACAACTGATTATCTAGGCACCTTTTGTTTTAATAGAGTTTATTTTTATTATTATTCAAGCCACTTTATACTCTGGGATTAGGGGTAGGGGGAATGCTACAGAAAGGACTGAAAAAATGCTGCTTTATGTTATGTAGATTCTCTTCCCAAAGCTCAAATGACTGAATGAAAGAAATATACACCAAGTCAGTTGTTTTATGGTAGCCAATGTTAACCACCTTGATGTGGGGTGTTGGGGCTGACATCACAAGCAGTCCCAGAACAGCAACACAGACAGATACACTTTCAACAGGCAGCAATACCGAAGAAAAGAAAACTCAAAAGTAGTACAAGTGGGGCAGGAGTAGGGTAAAGGAAAGCCCACCATTGTGGTACTTTTTTGACTAGGGGTCAGCAAACTTTTTCAGCAGGGGGCCAGTCCACTGTCCCTCAGACCTTGTGGGGAGCAGCAGACTATATTTTGGAGGGGGGGGAATGAACAAACTCCTATGCCCCACAAATAACCCAGAGATGCATTTTAAATAAAAGGACACATTCTACTCATGTAAAAACATGCTGATTCCTCAACCGTCCCCGGGCCAAATTTAGAAGGCGATGGGCCGGATCCGGTCCCCGGGCCTTTGTTTCCCTACCCATGTTTTTGACCATCGCAGAACATGCTGTTTGGAGAAACTTTCAAATGGGACTGGAGCAGATGGTGGCTTCAACATACTTTCCAAGAATGGCAGCATCAAGCCACTCTGAGCATCTTCTGCAATGGATACGCACAATAACAGCCCTTCAAGTCCAAAGCAAAAGTCATGAGCACCGAGCAAAAACACACCAACTTTCTCCCTCAGTTAACAGTGGCAGCCTTGTTTCTCAAGCCGTTACAGGCTTAGAAAATAAGCACTGATCTGCTACTGTATCCAAACCAGCCACCCCCAACCCAGTGTTCTCCAGATGTTTTAGAGATAACTTCCCTCAGCCTCATATGGCCAAGCTGGTTGGGGCTGAAAGGAGTTGCCGTCTGAAACATATGGAGAGATGAAACTAGGCTGGGGAAGGCTTGCATAAAACTGCACAAATTATTCCTGCACTGCAGGGGGCTGGACTAGATGACCCTCAGGATCCCTTCCAACCTACAAGTCCATGATTCTAACTTGTGGACCTCCGCGGCCTAAACAGACTACCTTTTGCCAATTCCCAGGACTGATCAAGACCCCAGCAGGCCATAATCTGTATTGGACTGTGCTTGCCTTGATGACATACTTACAAGTTGCCCAGGAGTGCATATGGGTGGGGAGAGAACATTTACATAAGATCAGAACTAAAAGAGCCATGCTATCTTGTCCAATCTCATGCCATTCACCACCTCTACTCTGATCTGGCTATCTACCGAATGCAGATGACAGCAGTGCACCACAAACTGAGAGCAAGTACAGGGCTGTCAGACAAGTGCAGAAGAACAGCTCTAGACAACATGTCATGTGCTAGAGAGTGAGGCAAAAACCCTCCAAGGCAACTATCCAATCTTACCTAGGAAGGATTATTTCAAAAGCCCAAATGTGATACCCAAAAGTTCTATTCAAATGCAATCCACACCAGCCAACAACATCCTGCTGTGACAGTAAAGAACTCTCTCCTAGAACAATTTCTAAAACCACCCAACAAGTTTCACCATTAAAGCCCAGAATGGAGGACAAACAGCAGGACAGCTAAAACAGTCAGGGAGAAGGTGCTTCAAGCAGCTACTGCTCCTGATATGCAGCTGAGTTCAGAGGCATCTACCATGTGCTACATTCAGATGGCAACTGGACTGAAAGGAACAAGGGCCTGTAGACTAAAAAAACAAGTGAAAATGGCTAACCTATCTGCAGGAAGAAAACTGCAACTCTCTGCATCTGTGGCGGTATTTTGAAGGGTTGCCCAAACAAAACAAAAAGAGGGAGGGGATTTTATTTTTTCGATTTACAGATACCTTCTGGGGTTTTAGAATGTGATGGAAGGTTACACATTCGTGGGGGAGAGGGCTATCAATGGCTATTAGCCAGGAGGGCAGAAATGCTTCAGAATACCAGTTGCTGGAAACTGCAGGAGTGGAAAATGGCTGTGTTCAGGTTGTGCTTGCAGGTTTCCCACAGGCACCTGGTTGGCCACTGTGAGAACAGGATGCCGGACTGGATGTGCAATTGGAGTAATTCCATTCTCACGTACACATACAGTATTTGTTCATCACTCCTTTTTCAATATTAAACTGACAGGTAACCCCTGGCAAACACAGATCTCTCTCTATTGAACTGGAACTTCCTATTATCTGACCGAAGGTTAACCTGAGGAGAGGTGTGGACAGGCTTGGATTTTCTTACAATTTTTACTAGAACCCCAAAATCTATTAATCAGAGCTGGTGCAAAAAAACATACACTTAAAACTGAAGAACTCTTGAACCCAGGAATGTGCTTTGCATTCCAGAGCTCACTGTTTTTCCACAAAAGGGACTCCTAGTTACCCCAAGCTTTCGCCCTTTTAGAAGCACAAATTAGGTTAGTTGTGTGTGTGTGTTTATGTGTGTTGGGAGGAGGGTAATTTTGTTGCTGCTACTCTTAAACTAGGAGACAGAACTCCTTGCCAGTTTGCTGCAAACAATCCAGAGATCTATCAGCAAATCCAGATTGCCTCTCTGCATTTGGACCGCCATACATCCTGCAATGAAATATATCCACCCAAGCACTGGTGTGGGGACCATACACTAGACCTGTAAATAACTGCTTGCCAGGTCAATATCTTTATGCAAGGAGGGCTAGTATATTTTCTTTTAAAAGCTGATAACTCATGTTCATTCATTCACAAGATCACCACATATAGTCAATATGATCCAAGCAATAAAGTTCTGAATTGATCCAAGATGTGTTAAATCCAAGCTGCTTGGAAGCCAACCAGAACCTGCAGTTTATCAGTGAAGCAGTGGGCTTTTCCACATTTGGTATACACCAGACTTCACTAGAGAAGGACATTCAAGATACTCCTTAATTTTACGGTTGTGGGTTCAAGCCCCACATTAGGCAAAAGATCCCTGCATTGCAGAGGGTTGGACTAGATTACTCTTGTGGTCCCTTCCCACTCTGAAATTCTATGATTCTACTCATGCCATTGTGGTGTAGTGGTTAGAGGGCTGAACTAGAATCTAGAAGACCAGGATTCAAATCTCCACTTGGACACAAAGCTCAGTAGGTGACCTTGAATCAGTCGCTGCCACTCATCCAAACCTACCTCACAGGGTTGTTGTGGGGATGAAATGAGGAAGGGGAGAAACATGTACGTCACCTTGAGCTCCTTTGAGAAAAGGTGAGATATATATGCAATAAATAAATACATTCATTGGAATGAATTTAAATTATCGTCCCAGTTGATGGTAACTCGAAACTTTTGATAGTAGAGCAAAGTTCAATCTCTAGTTAGGGAATCAGGTGGTGGAACTGAAGACTGGAGAGCTGCAGCAAGCTAAAGTGGACAATCCTGGGCTCAATGGACAAGAAAGCTCACCTGGTATAAAGGCAGCCTGAACAAACTTAACAGAAAACGGGATGTTTTGCCATTATGAAACTTGTGAAACTTATTTTAAATTTGCGCATATGGTGTGTTAAAACAAATGACTTGTGAATATATCCAAAGATTAATGTAAGAACGTATAAAGAGCCTGGTGGATCAGGCCAATTGTCCACTGTGTCCTGTTCTCACAGTGGACAATCAGATGCTCCAAAAGAAAGCCTGCAAGCAGGACCCAAACACAGGGAGCACTCTTGCCTCCTGTAGTGTATTCTGAAGCATTGCTGCGCCAACTGTGAAGGCACAGTATAGACCTCAGAGCCAGTGGCCATCAATAGCTGTTTCGTCTTTTAAAGCTTCTTTTAAAGCCATCCAGTTTGGTGGCCATCATCGCCTCCTGTGGGAGTGAGTTCTATAGCTTAACTATTCTGCTAGAAAGAATGATCTACATACAGCCAAAGTTCACATTTAATCAGACCATTACTAATTCTTTTTAATGGCAAAACTAAGGAAAATGGGAAAAAAAAGAAATCTATCTGGGAAACACTTGGGGCACTTCATGCATTCCAACAGACAGGTCCTCGCATTCCCACTTGGTGTCAACCATTGCCACTTGTAAATCTGAGGGGAGATGGTACACACATACAGTGGTACCTCGCAAGACGAAATTAATTCATTCTGCGAGTTTTCTCGTCTTGTGAATTTTTCGTCTTGCGAAGCACGGATTCCCATAGGAATGCATTGAAAATCAAACTTGCAAGACGTTTTCGTCTTGCGAAGCAACTCAAAAAACGAAAAACTCTTTCGTCTTGCGAGTTTTTTGTCTCACGAGGCATTCGTCTTGCGAGGTACCACTGTACCTCCCCAGAGGAGGCCCAGTCTGCTGCTCTTCCTGGGGGCATAAATATAAGGAGTTACACAAATGCCTTTCAAAAAAGACATGTCAACCTATGATGGGGGGTGGAGGAGCGGGGAGCCATTTTTCTCTGCAATGTGCGAAGTGACTCCAAAGCATTTCATCTCCAAGAACTTGCACAGCCAAGTTACGAACAAATGAACAGCTCACCCTTGTGGCACTTGGAGGTACCAAATCCAGAAGGAGGCGGCTCGGGGATGTTATGCCTAGAGCCACTGCCCTGGAGGAGCCCACGGTCCACAGCCCCCTCCCCGCAACTCCTGCAAGTTCTCCATTCTTCCTAAACCACAGCACAGTCCTGGCAAAAAGGGCAGCAAGGAGGCTGGACTGACCAAAGCAGAGTTTGCAAAAGGGGAATAAAAATCCCGGCATAACGCTGCGCTACCTGGGACTAGAGAGAGGGCAGAAGGTTGTTTTTGCTATCCCTTCCGTGGAAGCAAGTGCCTAAGAAGTGGGCTGAGGCTGGTTATTGGGTTTTGGCTTCCTAGCTCTGCTGTGCTCTGTCTTTTGGTCCCCTTCCCAAACCCAGAAAGCTGGATCAGAGGGAGCCGGATCCCTTTCCGACTCCTCAGCATCAAACCCCAATGAAGTACCCCCGGGCCGGATCCGACCCCGCTTCTCCCGCCCGCGCCTCTCCCTCCGCCTGGCCACAGCGCTCCTCGGCGGGGCACCTGCCTTGCATGAGGGAAGCTCAGCCCCGCCGGCATCTCCAGGTGGGGAGCCCTCCTGGAAACCCTGGAGAGCCGCTGCCTGCCAGCCAGTGCAGGCGGTCCTGAGCTACACGGGCCCAGGGCCGTGACCGGGGAGCCACGCGCCTCCAAGCGCAGCCGGCCCGGCGACCACCTTCCCACCGGCCCGGCCGCGAACTTCTCCCGGGCGCCCGTCCTGCTCCTCCTCCATTCCGGCGCAGGCCCAGGAGGCGCCCGCCGAGCTCGGCCCGCGCGCGCTCTCTCTCACGGCCCCCGGCAGGCTAGGCCCGGCCCGCGGGTGGCCCCCGCCAGGCTAGGCCCCGAGAGCCCCCTCAGGTCTCTGGCCCGGCGGCGCGGCCTGTCCGCCGAGCCCCGCTCTCCCTCGCGCATCCCCTCACCTGCACATGATCCGCCATTTTGCTCCATTCATGTTCCGCTCCCGCCGCCGCCGCCGCCGCCGCCGCTTCTCGCCCCCTCCCACCGCAGGCGACCCAGCCAGGGCTGCCGCGCCTGCGCACTGGCGCCGCCGGCCCTCCTCACGCACTCGGCGTCAGCCGGGGGGGGGGGGCCTCGAGGTTCTGCGAACGAGCCAGGGACGCCGCCGCCGCTGCGGCCGCCGCGCGGGCTTTCGGAATGGCTCGGCTGCTCTGCGGCGGCGTAGAGGAGGGAGCCGCCGGTCGCGCCGCAGTGACGTCACCGCGCAGTAGCGCGCGCGCGCGGGGGGGGAGAGGAACTGTTGCGCGCGCGCGCGCCGGGGCAGGGGAATGCGCGGGGTGGAATCAGACTTTGTTTACATGGCTTCTTAAAGGGGCCGCGCGTCGTGGCGCGGGGCAGGGCTCCTCCATGGAGGGCGGGGGGGGGGTAGGGAGCTAGTCTGAAACAGCCAGCCTCTGAGGGGCAGGCGGTGTGGGGACAGGGAGGAGGCGTCTGAGGGAGCCTTCTCCAACCGGGCGCCCTTCAGGTGTTTTTGGACTACATCTCCCATCATCCTTAGCGTCGTACGGCAGGGGCTGATGGGAGTTGTAGTCCATAAGGGGTCAGACCAGGCAGCCTCTTTTGACAGGGGCCGGCCAGATTCGAAATACGAACATAAAAAGAGCATCCATCAAGGAGCCCAGCCTCCTCTTTTCACAAGGGGCCGATCAGATAGGCGCCTCTTGTTGGAAACCCACAAGCAGGATCTGATCCCAAGAGAACTCTCCCCTTCCGTGGTTGCCAGCAACCGGTATTCAGAAGCACCACTTCCCATTTTACCCCTTACCCTTGGCTTGTTCTTGCCAAGGGCATTTCCCACAGTACCCCAAGTCGTATTTATTTATTGCATTTATACCACATTCTAAGGAGTTCAAGGGATGTGGGTGGCGCTGTGGGTTAAACCACAGAGCTTAGGACTTGCCGATCAGAAGGTTGGCAGTTTGAATCCCCGTGAGCTCCCATTGCTCGGTCCCTGCTCCTGCCAACCTACAAATTCAAAAGCAGGTCAAAGTGCAAGTAGATACCACAGGTATGAAATTTACGGCATGTAATGCCTTAAGAGAGAATATTATGAAAATGATATACAGGTGGTACATGACAGCAGTCAAACTTGCAAAAATCTATCATTTGCCTGATAATAAATGTTGGAAATGTAAAGAAAATGAAGGTACATTCTTTCACCTCTAGTGGACGTGCCCAAAGATTAAGGCTTTCTGGGAGATGATCTATAATGAAATGAAAAATGTATTTAAATATACCTTCCTGAAGAAACCAGAGGCCTTTCTCCTGGGCATGGTCGGCCAATTGGTGTTAAAGAAGGATAGAACTTTTTTTATGCATGCTACAACAGCAGCAAGAATACTCATTGCAAAGTATTGGAAGACACAAGATTTACCCACCCTGGAAGAATGGCAGATGAAGGTCATGGACTATATGGAACTGGCGGAAATGACTGGCAGAATCCGAGACCAGGGAGAAGAGTCAGTGGAAGAAGATTGGAAGAAATTTAAAGACTACTTATATAAATACTGTAAAATTAATGAATGTTAGAATGATGTCGGAATGAAGTTAAGTGGTTTTAGCGGCAATGTCATAAAGGAGTATGTAAAAATGGTCTGTTATTAGGTGAGAATGCAAAGTTATAATACATTAAGGTAAAGGATTAAGATAAAAACAAGGAGGGAAAGGATTTGCTGAATTAAGTAACTGAACTGGAATACAAAAAAGGGAGGTGTGAGGAGGTCAGGGAAACAAGCAAATGAAAGACAAGATATGAAAAGACTGATATGTTTCTAACTGGTATTTTTTTCCTGTACTTTGTATTTTTTCTTCTTTTTTCTTTTTTTACTTTGTAACTCTTTTTGAAACTTTAATAAACATCTTTTAAAAAACAACAACAAAGGGCAAGTAGATAAATAGGTACTGCTCTGGCGGGAAGGTAAACGGCGTTTCCGTGCGCTGCGCTGGTTCTCCAGAAGCAGCTTAGTCATACTGGCCACATGACCCTGAAGCTGTACGCCGGCTCCCTCGGCCAATAAAGCGAGATGAGCGCCGCAACCCCAGAGTCGGCTACAACTGGACCTAATGGTCAGGGGTCCTTTTACCTTTAAGGAGTTTGCAGTGGAGTACGTCAGCACCAGATTTAGGGCGGTGTGGGTGGTTCCTGTGCGCAGGGTGCACTGAACTGAGGGGGTACAAAATTGAGAAGATCCATAATTGAGAAAATCCATTGGGGGGGGGCTTTAATTTCCTAGTCTGATACTTTAACCACTACACCCCACTGGCTCTTGCTCCTTCTCTCTAAAGCTCTGTAGACATGGGGCTTATCCACACTTACCTTTCTTCACTCTTCTCAGGCACAATCTGCAATTTAAAACCTCTGTGTCCAAGCACCCTTTCCCCCCTTCTCTGGAGCTTTTCCTGCAGAACCCCACTCTTTAAAGCTCAGTCAGAACAAATGCCAATGTGTGGAAAACCCAAATTGACGTTTGCTTCAGCTTTAAAGAGTGGGTTCTCGTGGGGAAAGCTCTGGAACAAGACAAAAAAGCTTGCCTGGAAACAGGCAGGGCAAAAGCTAAGTGTGGGTAAGTCCATGGGGACAGGAGAGATGTCCAGTACAGTGGTACCTCTAGTTACGAACTTAATTTGTTTTGGAGGTCCGTTCTTAACCTGAAACTGTTCTTAACTAGAGGCAAGCTTTTGCTAATGGGGCCTCTTGCTGCCGCTGCGCCGTCGGCACACAATTTCCGTTCTCATCCTGGGACAAAGTTCTCAACTCATGGAAACTCTTCCAGGTTAAAACAAAATAAAAAAATTCCTTCCAGTAGCACCTTAGGGACCAACTAAGTTTGTTATTGGTATGAGCTTTCATGTGCATGCACACTTCTTGAGATACACTGAAACAGAAGTATCTGAAGAAGTGTGGATGCACACAAAAGCTCATACCAATAACAAACTTAGTTGGTCTCTAAGGAGCTACTGGAAGGATTTTTTTAAATTTGTTTTGACTACAGCAGACCAACACAGCTACCTACCTCTTCCAGGTTAGCGGAGTTTGTAACCTGAAGCATTTGTAACCAGAGGTGTTTGTAACTCAAGGTACCACTCTATATAGGATCAAAGCTTCCTGGCTAGGTCCTACATGGTAGTGGGCCTTGACTGGCTGTGGGGTGGAGGAGATTGAACAGGAGGCAGTTGAGCAACCCTAAGGGGTCAGGCAGGGTCAGCTCACCACCTCACAACCCCTCCCTTCCTCTCCCGCTTGCATCAGCAGGGGTCCTACTAACATAATGGCATTGCTACCCTAGCATGTATTTTCTTTCCTGCCAAGTGCAGTAAAAAGTTTTAGGAGCAATCCTTTCTCCATCTGTAGTTATAAACTGACAACAGAAGAGCCTGCGGGATCGGGTCAACAGCCCATTTATTCCAGCATCTTGTTCTCATAGGGACGCTGGTGGCACTGTGGGTTAAACCACAGAGCCTAGGACTTGCCGATCAGAAGGTCGGCGGTTCGAATCCCCACGACGGGGTGAGCTCCCGTTGCTCGGTCCCAGCTCCTGCCAACCTAGCAGTTCAAAAGCACGTCAAAGTGCAAGTAGATAAATAGGTACCACTCTGGTGGGAAGGTAAACGGCGTTTCTGTGCGCTGCTCTGGTTCGCCAGAAGCAGCTTATTCATGCTGGCCACATGACCCGGAAGCTGTACGCCGGCTCCCTCGGCCAAGAAAGCGAGATGAGCGCCGCAACCCCAGAGTTGGCCATGACTGGACCTAATGGTCAGGGGTCCCTTTACCTTTACCTTTAAAGGTATTTTAAAGGTAAAGTACCTTTACCTTGTTCTCATAGTAGCTAACCAGCTGCCCCAATGGGAAACCTGCAAGCAGTATTCAAGCATGAAAACACTCTCCCCTCTAGTTATTTCCAGCAACTGGAAGCTTTGCTGCCTTCAACTGTGGAGGCAGAGCATTGTCACGATGCTGAGTAGCCATTGAGAGCCCTCCCTATGAATTTGTCTAATCCCCTTTTAAAGCTATCTAGGTTGGTGCCCATCACTGCCTCCTGCAGAGCCAGTTAAGTTTCACTATGTGCTGGCTGACATCCGTCTGTCTCAAAAGACAATGGAGTGCGCCTCCAGAAGTGAAATCCAACTGCTGCATTAGCAGCATCAAAGCGACCTCCCTGGGGCGCAAGCCTGGGCAGCGTGTATGAAGGTCTTGGGCTGCCCAGACAAGAAGATTTTACTCTTGAACTTAATTTTATCTGTCCTGAATCCTCCAGCTTCATTAAACACAAGTTCTATTGCTGTGAGAGAAGGGGTGGGAACTTTTCTCTATCACTTTCTCCATGCCACACACAATTTCAGAAATTTGTCCCAGTGTAAAATAAGTGTCAGAGGCCATCCCACTCTAATTTTGGTCTGGACTATCATGTTACACATCTGCATTAAATAGGGGGATCCCTACCCTCCAAACCAGGGGTCGGCAACCTAAGGCCCGTGGGTCATTTAACTGGCCAACGAGATGCCCCAAACCAAGCTGCCTGCTCTGCGAGTCCCCACCCACTGCGCTAAACCGGTACAGCGCAGTGCAGGGACTTGCTTCCATGGCAGCGGAAATCACGTCTGCATCTCTGCAGACACCAAAAATTGCATCTGTGCCAATGCAGACGTCGAAAATCACTGGCGCACGCACTCGTGTGTGTGTGATCTGGCCCACGGAGTGATCTCTGGTGGAGTGAACCAGCCCAGGCAAGGTAAACCTTGTGGACCCCTGCTCCAAACTATAGCTATAAAGCATTTACAGTGGTACCTTGGGTTACATACGATTCAGGTTACAGACTCTGCTAACCCAGAAATAGAACTTCGGGTTAAGAACTTTGCTTCAGGATGAGAACAGAAATCGTGCTCCGGAGGCACAGCAGCAGCAGGAGGCCCCATTAGCGAAAGTGGTGCTTCAGGTTAAGAACAGTTTCAGGTTAAGAACGGACCTCCGGTACGAATTAAGTACTTAACCCGAGGTACCACTGTATTGGCTATGGGACAGAGGAGGGATGCTCTAGAAAAAGTAAAAGACCCCTGGATGGTTAAGTCCAGTCACAGGCAACTATGGGCTGCAGCATTCATCTCGCTTCAGGCCGAGGGAGCTGGCGTTTGTCCACAGACAGCTTTCCGGGTCCTGTGGCCAGCATGATTGAACAGCTTCTGGTGCGATGGGACACCATGATGAGTGCCAGAGCACATGGAAACACCATTTACCTTTCCGCCACAGCAGTACCTATTTATCCACTCACACTGGTATGCTTTCAAACTGCTAGGTTGGCAGAAGCTGGGACAGAGCAGTGGGAGCTCACCCCATTGTGCGGATTCAAACTGCTGACCTTCTGATTGGCAAACCCAAGAGGCTCAGTGGTTTAGACCAGTGTTTCCCAACCTTTGGTCTTCAGCTGTTTTCCGACTACAATTCCCATCATCCCTGACCACTGGTCCTGCTAGCTAGGGATGATGGGAGTTGTAGTCCAAAAACAGCTGGAGGCCCAAGCATGGGAAACACTGGTTTAGACCACAGCGCCACCCACTCCCTTTAGGGACGCCCCACCCTTCTTTTCAGGCCTGAGCATGACAGAAGTGGGTTGGCCCTCTTGGCCCTCTTGGCAGGGCACCTCTCTTGGTTGTGAAGGTGGAAGAGCGGGAAGGGGAGAGCAAGAGTAAAGGAGGGTGGAGGAGAAAGGCTTGCCTTTCCAGTGAAATGTGGGCTGCATTTGCTTTATGAGCGGGCAGGGAATGAAAACAACCAGCTATTAAATATTCTTCCTGGGAGACCTGTAACACTTTCTGTCCTATCCACTTGGCGGGTATAAATAAGAGGCTGTTTCTGGGCAGAGAAATGCCATCATCTTGTGTGTGTTCTAGGAGATCCTTAAAGCCTTTGCCAGCCTGCTGCTCTCTAGATGCCCTTGGACTACAACTCCCACCCGCACCAGGCAGTCTGGGAGTTGTAGTGCAACAACATTGGGCAGCTGCAACATGCTGGCCACCTCTAGGATAAAGATAGAGTGGGGGGGCGGGATCCAGGGAGCAGTACTGGGGTGTGTGTGTGCTGGTATGGCAATGCCAACTCTAAGCTTTGTAGTCCGGCATTGCAGGAGCTGGACTAGACAATTTTTTTTGTCTCTTCCAACTCTACAGTTCTACGATTCTATGACCCTTGAGTGGGACCCCCTCTCTCAGAGAGCCCCCCCCACTCCTCCTTCCAGATGTCCCCACTAGCTGCTTCCGTTGATCCCTTTCTGACCTCCTGGCTTCCCACCAGGCCATTTCAGAGGCCCAGGGCTCAAACAGCCAATCCACCCTTTAACATGTTTTCGATTCAGCTGGTGAAGAAAACCAAGTACAGTGGACGCTTGGGTTGCGAACGTGATCCGTGCGGGATGCACGTTCGCAACTCGCAGTGCCCGCAACCTGCAGCGGCGCGTCTGCGCACGCGCGGGTTGCGATTTAGCACTTCTGCGCATGCGCAAAGCTCAATTTAGCACTTCTGCGCATGCGCAACTGCCGAAACCCGGAAGTAACCCGTTCCGGTACTTCCAGGTTTTGGTGGTCCGTAACCCGAAAAAATGTAACTTGAAGCATCTGTAACCTGAGGTATGACTGTATACATATCATTCTCCAAGCCTCCCGCCTCCCCCAGTTAACATCAGAAGCTACCGTATTTTTCGCCCTATAGAACGCACTTTCCCCCCTCCAAAAATGAAGGGGAAATCTGGGTGCGTCCTGTGGGGCGAATGCAGGCTTTCGCTGAAGCGTGGAGAGCGAGAGGGGTCCAGGCTTCAGGAAGACATCTGCAGCCTAGGCAGCCCTAGGATAGCGCTGCGGATAGCAGCCTGCCGCCCGGCAGGCGGAGCGCCCTGAAGCAGACGCCCGCGCGCCGGACAGACATCCGCAGCGTGGGGAGCCCTGCAGGAGTTCCCTGCAGGGCTCCCCACACGGCGGATAGCAGCCTGCTGCCCAGCTCGTGGGGCACCCTGAAGCAGAGCACCCCTCGCGCCAGGCAGACATCGGCCAGCCCCACAAGCTCAGGGGACAGCAGGGAGACACAGCACCGCCATCCCGCTGTTCCTCGACCTGGTTCAGTTTCCCCGACCTGCTTTGGGGGGGGGGGAAATAAAGGAAATCCCCCCTTTATTTCCCCCCCAAAAAACTAGGTGCGTCCTATGGGATGGAGCGTCCTCTGGGACGAAAAATACGGTATATGCTAAGATTATACATCTAAAAATATATATATTTAGAAATTCTCTTTGTGAAGCTCAGGAAATTATGCAGAGCCCCCTTGTCATCTGTATACAGGGAGCAATGCATGCTACAATTTGCCTTACAGCTTGTGCATTATTATTATTATTATTATTATTATTTATTGGTCACTCTTTTTTTGCCACGGGAACTCAAAGTGACAGCAAAGGATCCAGAAGTTCTCGCAAGCTGCACACCCATTCCTTCAAAGGCAGTGTAACCATATCAAGGCAACCTCCCATCCATCGGGTCTAAGGAACCGCCCGCTAACAGTGCCTCCGTCTTATCTGGATTGAGCTTCAGTTTGTTGGCTCTCAACCAGTCCATTACCAAGGCAAGGCAGCAGTCCATGGATATATAGAAGCCTGCAGAAAAATATTTGGCGAATTGGACAGCACTGAGTATAGTAGTCAGACAGGCATCATGAATTTAAATAAAACTATTTAGAGTGAGGGCCAGCAATGACTCTGCAACAGAGGGAGAGCAGCAGGGCACTGTGTACAGGCCAGCAGATCGCATTTGTCACCTCCCTCCTCTGTTTACGTTCTAAAAGCTTCAAGGACAGGAGAAGAACTCCATATCTTTGTTAAATGGGGGGCTGATTTCGCTAGCTTTCCATCCCACTCCCTTTCCTATTTGTGTTGTGTCTTTTAGATGCTGAGCTGGGGGCACGGATTGGTGTTTTGTGTTTTTTTTAAAGTGTACAGCCCTCCTGTTCACTAAGTTGTGTTTTTATATTAGGTTGGAACTTGAAAGCTGCTCAGAGTGGCTGGCTGGGGTATATTATTATTATTATTATTATTATTATTATTATTATTATTATTATTTATTATACAGTGGTACCTTGGGTTAAGAACTTAATTCGTTCTGGAGGTCCTTTCTTACCCTGAAACTGTTCTTAACCTGAGGTACTACTTTAGCTAATGGGGCCTCCTGCTGCCGCCGCGCGATTTCTGTTCTCATCCTGAAGCAAAGTTCTTAACCTGAAACACTGTTTCTGGGTTAGCAGCATCTGTAACCTGAAGCATATGTAACCTGAAGCGTCTGTAACCCGAGGTACCACTGTATGTGGTGATGGCTGTAAAAGGGAATTAGACAATTTCAGGGAGGGTAATAAGGCATCAATTCAAAAGCATCAATTCTTCGGCGATCAGCCTTCTTTATGGTCCAGCTTTCACTTCCATATTGATGCTTTTGAATTATGGTGCTGGAGGAGACTCTTGAGAGTCCCATGGACTGCAAGAAGATCAAACCTCTCCATTCTTAAGGAAATCAGCCCTGAGTGCTCACTGGAAGGACAGATCCTGAAGCTAAGGTTCCAGTACTTTGGCCGCCTCATGAGAAGAAAAGACTCTCTGGAAAAGACCCTGATGTTGGGAAAGATGGAGGGCACAAGGAGAAGGGGACGACAGAGGACGAGATGGTTGGACAGTGTTCTCGAAGCTACCAGCATGAGTTTGACTAAACTGTGGGAGACAGTGGAAGACAGAAGTGCCTGGCGTGCTCTGGTCCATGGAGCCACGAAGAATCGGACACGACTAAACGACTAAACAACAACAACAAATAAGGTTGTTGGTGGCTACCAACCATGATGTCTACGTTATGTCTTAATTGCTTGAGACAATCTGCCCCTGGATACCAGTCGCTTTGGAGCAACTGTCAGAGAGGGATCTTGTGGTTAGGACCCGCTGGTGGGCTTCCCATTGTGGCTCCTGGTTCACCGTTGTGGAAATCTTGGATCCGATGCAGCTGCAGGGCTCTTCTGTGTCAACTGAAATACTCCTTTATTGGGGTACGGAGATCCGTGTTGGCTGTGGAGTCGGCCAGAATCCCTTGGTGCTGTGGACGGAGGAGGTACAGTTGGAAGGGATCCCACGGATCCTCCAGCCCAGCCCCCTGTCTTTTAGAGGGCTAACGTAAGGACATCAGAAGAACCAGCTGGATGATGATGATAATAATAGTAATAATAATAATAATAATAATAATAATAATAATAATAATAATAATAATAATAATTTATTTATTTATACCCCGCCCATTTGGCTGGGTTTCCCCAGCCACTCTGAGTGGCTTCCAACAGAATATTAAAATACAATAACCTATTAAACATTAAAAGCTTCCCCAAACAGGGCTGCCTTCAGATGTCTTCTAAAAGTCTGGTAGTTGTTTTTTTCTTTGACATCTGGTGGGAGGGCGTTCCACAGGGCAGGCGCCACTACCGAGAAGTTAATGGCCCATCTTGTCCAGCATCCTGTTCTCACAGTGAACAACTAGGTGCCTGTGGGAAACCAGCAAGCAGGATTCGAGCACAAGAACAATCTCGCTTCCTGTGGCTTCCAGTAACTGGCCTTCAGAAGCATTGTTGCCTCCAGCTGTAGACACTTGTCATGGCTAGTTCATATGTCTCTCCTCCATGAATTTGCCTCATCCTCTTTTATAGCTATTCAAGTTGGAAGCCACCACTGCCTCATGTGGGTGTGAGTTCCATCGTTGTTGTTGTTGTTGTTGTTGTTGTTGTTGTTGTTGTTGTTGTTGTTATTTTATACCCTGCCCTTCCCGGTTCAAATACCAGGCTCAGGCACAAGATCTACCCACACGGGAAGAATGGCAGATGAAGGTGATGGACTACATGGAACTGGCTGAGATGACTGGCAGAATCCGAGACCAAGGAGAAGAGTCGGTGGAAGAAGAGTGGTAGAAATCTAAAGTTTATTTACAGAAATATTGTAAAATTAAGGAAGGTTAGAAAGATGTTGGAATAAAACGATGTGGTTTTAGCAGAAAAGATATAAAGGATTAAGCAAAAATGAATTGATGAAAGAAGAGAAATTAAATTACAGTATATTAAGATTATGAGCTGGAAAGGATTTGCTGAAATATCTAACTGAACTAGAATACAAAAATGGGAGGTGTGAGGAGGTCAAGGAAGTAAGTGAATGAAAGCAAGTAAAGGGTTTTTATGTACTGTTTTCTTTTATGTATTGTTTTTGTATTGTTTTTTATTGTATTGTCTGTTTTTTATTTATATTTTTTCTTTATTGGTTTTTTGCTTTTTTCTGTAAACTTAAAAAAAAAATCTTAATAAAAATTTATTTTTTAAAAAAAACCAGGCTCAGGGCAGCTGATGACAAATTTAAAACAATTTAAAACACTTAATTATAAAAGCAGCATAAAATACAGTATAAAGACATGAATAACAATAAAAACCAAAAATCAATCAGATAATCCCCAGGGCTATCTGGTTGAATTGGTCCTACTTGGGCCAGCAAGGAGGCCAGGGGAGAATTTTCTGTCTTACGGGGCCAACAGAAGGAGGTTAAATCCTGAAGGGCCCTGGTCTCATGGGACAGAGCATTCCACCAGGTCGGAGCCATCACTGGAAAAGCCCTGGCCCTGGTGGAGGATAGTCTGACTTCCTTAGGGCCCGGGACCTCTAAACTATGGTTATTCATGGACCTTAAGGTCCTCTCTGGGGCATACCAGGAGAGGTGGCCCTGTAAACATGAAAGCCCTAAGCCACATGTAAGCACTGCATGATGACGTACTACCTTCCATCTGCCTTGAATTTTTCAACCTTCAGCTTCATTGGGTGTCCAGGAGTTCTGCTGCTGAGCGAGAGGGAGAAATAATTTTCTTTGTGTACATATGGCACAGTGATCTGTGTCTTCAGCTTCTGTCCTTCTTGATGAGACCACAACCACAGGAAGCTGACGTGAAAGCGCTTTTTAGAAAAAGAGAAAGAGAAAGGGTGGTGGAGGAAGGAAAACGGAGCCTTGTTGAGCAGTGCTGAGTGCGCGGCGCACCGACAGAGAGGCCAGGAGTGGGGCCAAGGAGACGTTGTGTGTCCCCACCTGCTGCTGCCGCTGCTCCTCCTTAACTATGGAAGAGACAGTGGTGAAGAAAGGCTTGCTCTACTTGCTCCAGCACCAGACCTTTGGGAAGGTAAGACTGGCTTCTCCTCGCTGAATGTTGGAACAAGGTGTTCACAAAGATCTCTTTGATACCCAAACAACTTATTGTTTTGATGCATTTACATTCTTCATCTGAGCATATTAGCATGTCTTTTTAAGAGCAATATTTCGTCATATAATCATCAAAGCATTGCCATTCATTTTTTAGTTTTTGATTTGATTGCTGTCGTATGGATGCTATTAATTTAGCCAATTTTAAATATTCATTTAATTTGAGAATCCATTCCTCCTTGGTAGGTAGTTCTTTAGCTTTCCATTTAGATGCTATTGCAATCCTGGCTGTGGTGGTCACATATAAGAAAATCCTTTTTTTATTATTTTGGTATTTCTTTTCCTAAAAGGCCCAGTAGGTAAGCCTCTGGTTTTTTCGTTAATGGGATGTTAAGCATTTTTTTCAACTCCTCGTGTATTTCTCCCCATAAGTACTTAATCGGGGTGCAGCTCCACCACATATGCAGTGTTGTACCAGCTTCCTTGTTGCATTTCCAACAGAGGTTGGATTTCAGTTTATAGATGTTTGCTAATTTGACTGGTGTTAAATACCACCTGTAGAACATTTTGATGGAATTTTCTTTTATTGTACTACAGGCGGTAAACCTTATATCTTCCTTCCTTCCTTCCTCCCTCCTCCTCCTCCTCCTCCTCCTCCTCCTCCTCCTCCTCCTCCTCCTCCTTGTTAATAAATTAATACAATTTAGAAAGAAAAAAAAGACCGGCTAGTCCTTCTCCAGCCTCGAACCTCCTTTTATGCTTTAGGCTAGCTCAGGGATCACTTCCAGCAGGCTCCAGATATCTTGCCTCTCCCATCCTTTTAAAACCCTTTAGAAATTGCTCTGCTCCCTCTGAAATTTGGCCCCAGTTTGCCTCCGAATGTATAAATTATTGTAACTCACCCAGGGAATTGCTTGATAAAGGGCAAATGAAAAATAATCTTAACGAAGAGAAAGAAAACAGGCAAATTTCTTCAATGCGCAGGCTGCGCCCTGAGTCTTTTAAGGATCAGGCTGGATAGAGCCCAGCCTTTCCATAGGCAGGAGCTGAACACAGGGCTTAAACACACACACACACACACACACACACACACACACAGAGAGAGAGAGAGAGAGAGAGACCCCAGTTTACTTCTCCCCATGAACTTTCACATTTGCTCTTTTTCACCCTTGCTATTGTTATAAGAATGTTAAGGTCTTATATATATAAAATAAATGTATAAACCATGTGGAAATACAGGGGAAATACAGGGTCCCAAACCACCTCAGATTTGTCAGTTGTGGGCGTGTCAAGGCCCTGCCTGGAAATCTTGGAGAGATATTGCCTTAGCACTTCTTTCAAACTTTGTTGTTGTTGTTTAGTTATTTAGTCGTGTCCAACTCTTCGTGACCCCATGGACCAGAGTACGCCAGGCACTCCTGTCTTCCACTGTCTCCCACAGTTTAGTCAAACTCATGCTGGTAGCTTTGAGAACACTGTCCCACCATCTTGTCCTCTGTCGTCCCCTTCTCCTTGTGCCCTCCATCTTTCCCAACATCAGGATCTTTTCCAGGGAGTCTTCTCCTCTCATGAGGTGGCCAAAGTATTGGAGCCTCCGCTTCAGGATCTGTCCTTCCAGTGAGCACTCAGGGCTGATTTCCTTCAGAATGGATAGGTTTGATCTTCTTGCAGTCCATGGGACTCTCAATAGTCTCCTCCAGCACCATAATTCAAAAGCATCAATGCTTCGGCGATCAGCCTTCTTTATGGTCCAGCTCTGACTTCCATACATCACTACTGGGAAAACCATAGCTTTAACTATACGGACCTTTGTTGGCAAGGTGATGTCTCTGCTTTTGCAGTATACAAAGGTTTTTTTATGACTAGAGAAACAAACCTTCGTGTGTGTTTTTTCTCCCCCTCAGAAATGGCGGAAGTTCTGGGCTGTCCTGTACAGGGAAAGCGCGTGTGCCCCGGCCCGCCTTGAGCTCCTGGAGTCGGCGGAGAAAGCCAAGAAAGGGGAGAGCAGCCGACGGCTCATCAAGTTGGAGGACTGTGTGCAGGTGGCTGAGGCAGGTGGAGAGACCGGCAGCCCCAAGGAGACAACGCCTTTCTTCCTGGAGACCACAGAGAAATGCTACCTGCTGGCTGCTGAGAGGGCCGAGGCGGAGGCCTGGATCCTGGAGCTGTGCAAGCATGCTTTCACTGTGAGGAAAATGGCACTCAGTAATATAGGTCATGTCTCATGCAGAGGGAGGTGTGGAAAGCTGCACTTCAATATCCCATGTGTGTAGTAATTTAGAAAGTGACTTTCACTGGCCCATGGTCTGTCAGAGGACTGACAAAATGAAAGTCCTTCTTCACACATAGTTAAACTGTTGAACACCCCGCCGCAGGAGGCAGTGATAATGACCCCCAACAGGAAATTGCTTTTTATTCTTCAGTGGAGCACAATTTTTATTAATTTTAAAAACTATCAGCTTTTAGGGACGCGGGTGGTGCTGTGGGTTAAACCACAGAGCCTTGGACTTGCTGATCAGAAGGTCGGCGGTTCGAATCCCCACGACGAGGTGAGCTCCCCTTGCTCGGTCCCTGCTCCTGCCCACCTAGCAGTTTGAAAGCATGTCAAAGTGTGAGTAGATAAATAGGTACCACTCCGGCGGGAAGGTAAACGGCATTTCCATGCGCTGCTCTGTTTAACCAGAAGCGGCCTAGTCATGCTGGCCACATGACCCGGAAGCTGTACGCCGGCTCCCTCGGCTAATAAAGTGAGGTGAGCACCGCAACCTCGGAGTCGGCCATGACTGGACCTAATGGTCAGGGGTCCCTTTACCTTTACCTTACCAGCTTTTAGTACAGCTCCATGCAGTAGCTTCAATACAGGTGTACAGCAACAGACAATGTCATAAAGAACAAAGTTAGTCAGTTAAAGGGAAAGATTGCAGGGAGGGTTGTGTATTTTTGCAAGAGTAAGAAGAAAGCAAGATGAACTAGGGAATGTATCGAGTTTTGTTTAAACTAAAGCAAAAGCTCTGGAGAACGGATTTAAACAAAACTTATGCAACCAAACATTGTGACATTATGTTTGGGAAAATAGGGAAAAGACTTGTTGATAATTCTGACTGGAAACCAGAGATGGCTTTAACAGAGAATTAGACAAATTCACGGAGGAGGCTATTGTTAAAAGAAAAAAAACTGCTCCTTTCCCCTTATGGGGTATCCAAGAGCCCGTATAGAGCCCTATCAGTAGGGGAAAATAACAGAGGCCAACTAGAGTATATTGAGAAGCAAAGCAGCTAGTAAGCTTGAACTTTATTAAACTGTTGCAACAGGGTCCCCCGCTCACCCCACGTAGGGAGGGAGGAGAGGAACAAAGAACATTGGTGTGCAAGCTCTTATATAAACCTTTGAAATTGCCCACCCTGTAGCCCAAGACCACCTCCCAAAACATCATACATACATCACAGAAGGAGGTGGTCTACAGCAGAAATCCTGTCTGGCAGGATACCTGATAATGGTCGCTGATTGCTTTACGTGGGCAACCAGGCCATTCTTTTGTGAATACTTTAGTTCCTGAGTCCAGGTCACATGCTCAACCCTATTCATACACAAATATGCCCAAAAGACAGAATTTGCAAGCAAAAAGAGAATGAGAAGGCTTTCCTCATTTGCCTCCCTTACTGCAGAGGAATATTTGAGGTCATTGGAAGAATCAAAATGGCTTCAGGATTGCTCTCCCTTACTATTTGAGACACTTAGTTCATATATTTACTGTAGATATGTGTGCATTTAAGAATATTTATTTTATATTTGAGACCATAGAATTCTTATAATAATACGGATGGCTCCTAGCCACAATGGCTGTGCTTTGCCCTCCACAGTCGGAGGCAGCAATGCTTCTGGACACCAGCTGCTGGAAACTGCAGGAGGGGAGAGGGCTGTTGTTGTGTTCATATCCTGCTTCTGGGATTCCCGTTGAGGTGCAGCGGTTCTCAACCTGTGGGTTCCCAGATGTTGTTGGACTACAACTCCCATCATCCCTAGCTAGCAAGGCCAGAGCTCAGGGATGATGGGAGTTGTAGTCCAACAACATTTGGGGACCCACAAGTTGAGAAACGTTGTGAGTCTAAACCAATGGTTTTTAACCAGTGTGCTGTGGTACCCTGGGGCACCTGAATGATGGTCAGGGGTGCAGTGGGCAACACTGGCCTCTGTCCCTCTTTCCTTCCCTCCTTCCTCGGATGTCCTCTGGTGTCTCTGCCTCCCAAAGGCTTGCACAGGTTTTTTTTGCAACAGCCCTAGCTATAAGCTCCCCAGGCAAATGGGGCCTCTGGGGCTGGCCCAGGCCCCTGTGGGGCACCTCTCTCTGGGGCAGGGGATATAGCCCAGAGACCAGGATGGCAGCAGTGGCTGCCCTGAGGACTCCCAGGGAGAGGGGAGGAGGCTGAGGGAACACCCCACCATGAGGACAGAATGCCAGGCTAGATGGGTCCCCTTTGGCTCCATCCAGCAGAGGGCTCTTCTTATATTTGTGAGAAACCCACTTCCGGCCTGCCCAGGAGGTGGGGTTGCGGGCTTCACGCCCACCCCACGTGAGCGGGGGCTGGTCCCAGCCCCCGCGAGAGCAGGGAGAATCCCGGCCGGGCCTGCCCCCCCCCAGCCAGCCAATCAGCTGGCTGGCTGGGGGGCGTGGCTTGCTCTATTTAGGGCCGGCGCGGAGGGGGCTTGCCCTCTTTTCGCCGGCTCGCCCTCACGTTTTCCCACCCTCCCTCCCTTTAAGTAGGCTTAGGTAGGTCTTTAACTTTGCTATGGACTTCGGTCTGTCGCCGCAAGGGGCATGGTAGGAATTTTTCCCAATTGGCAATTTCTGGCCTTTTGGTTTTTCGCCTACCTCGTAGCAACTCGTCACAACTTCTCGGCATTGGCAGTAGGCATTGGCAAGAAGGGGTTAAGAGGATGTGTGTGTGTGTGTGTGGGAGGAACGCCATCACCTCCCCCCAGCGAGCGAAGGGTGGGGGGGCAGCGTGGCCCTGTCCGAAGACTATGGAGGTGTGGGCCAAAGGCACGCCCCAGAGCGGTGACCCGGGGGAGCTCCTAGTCGACGTGCCTCGGCAGGAGACTCCCCCAATATAGTGTTAACCCTTCCCCGTGTCTCCAGCAAATGGGCTGGAGCCGGATAGTCGTTAGGACCAATGCCTAAGCCAATGCCTCTCATTCCTGAATTCAATAAAGTTGTGGCCTAATTCGCCCAATTAACCTTAATTTATGGTGTCTCGTGCCTTTATTTATCCTGGTGGGGGGCGGGAACTCGCAACGCAACAATCCCGGAGCCATTTGGACTCTCACCTCAAATATTTCTCTTTGGTAGCAGGAAAACGCCTTTCTAGATTGTTTATTTACAGGATTTACAAATGAAAAACAACTAACTGCTTGGAATGAAGGGGCTTATCCCTCTGCAAAACCAGACTGGCAAGTATCTGTTGAGCAGAGCAGACCAGTCAACAGAGCACCTCCTTTGTATCAATAGGTGTGAATTTGTGAAAGGATTCGGGATATTTAACCATTTCAAAAGGATGGCCCAGACTGACCAAGATAGGGCCATCAGCAAAAAACATAATCAGATATCTTGACAGACAGGAGACAAGCCACTTCCTCAAATTTCTGTTGTAGACTGCCTCTCTGCCTCTTTCTGTGACCCGTGTAGGATGCTTTTGGGTGGTCCTTGGCTAAGGGGCCTGGAAATTTCTGATGCCTTTAAAAGTTCTTTCACACCTTTGTTCAGTGTCCTCGCCTCCTACCTTAGGTGTTGAGGAGACTTTTGTTGCAACAGGAAAATAAAGATCTGCCTTGCTTTCACAGGATCCTGCCTCAGCTGATGCTTCTCTGAGGTTCCTCTGATATGGAACTTGGGGGACTCTTGAGTCCCTTAATGGGGAGCTGGGCTGTAGAAACCACACCCCCACTGTTTTCTGGTAACAATATTGTTATGTACTGAATTGAATAGGATCCAAACTGCAACAGTCTGATTGGTCCTAGAACAATAGGATCCAAAAGGCAGCAGTCTGATTGGTCCTAGAACAATAGGATTCAGAATGCAGCAGTCTGATTGGTCCTAGAACAATGCAGCAATATGATTGGTTGGCAGGAACCACCCAATCATGCTCCAGATAGAAGTGAATCCACAACCTGATTGGCTTACAGTAGAATTCCAGAATTAGCCAATCATGTGCAGCCCATTGTGTAAATAATGTATATAAAGCAGATACTTTGAGGGGACTTTCATTCATTCCTCCTCATCACTATGAGCTGAATAAAGAGCATGAAATCACTTTGCGACTCTGAGTATATTTCAAATATGTTCTCTTTGGGTTTTAGAGAAGCACTGAAGACTGGAAAGTGATGCTGGAGAAGGAACTCCTGAAGGGCAAGGCCACGTCTCCTACTGCTCTCTCCATGGCAGAGAATTCCCTGTACAGCACCACCTGCAAAGGTAGGAGATGAGAGCAAGAGACCCCGAGTTGGGCAGGGAGCAAAGAGGAAGGGGCTGCCACCATCGAGAGATGGTGCTTGTGTTGTGAGCTGAGAACCCGCCACCCAAATAGGAGTATAGTAAGACACGAAGACACATTATTTTAGGTTAATGGGCAAAATTAGGCCACTTTTATTAGTTACAGCATGTGAGTAGTATTGGCTTAGGCATTGGAAGAAACTGCAATACAGTGGTACCTCAGGTTACATACGCTTCAGGTTACATACGCTTCAGGTTACCGACTCTGCTAACCCAGAAAAAGTACCTCAGGTTAAGAAGTTTGCTTCAGGATGAGAACAGAAATTGTGCAGCGGCAGCAGGAGGCCCCATTAGCTAAAGTGATGCTTCAGGTTAAGAACAGTTTCAGGTTAAGAACGGACCTCCAGGACGAATTAAGTACTTAACCCAAGATACCACTGTACCAGACTCCACCCCGCACAGCCGGGAGTCATATCAGGGTTAATAATAATAATAATAATAATAATAATAATAATAATAATAATATATTTATACCCCACCATTGGGCTGAGTTTTCCTATCCACTCTGGGCAGCTTCCAATCGAGTATTAAAAACAATATAGCATTAAATATCAAAAACTTCCCTAAACAGGGCTGCCTTCAGATGTCTTTTAAAGACAAGATTGCTGCTTATTTACTTCACATCTGGTGGGAGGGTGTTCCATAGGGCAGGTGCCACTACCAAGAAGGCCCTCTGTCTGGTTCCCTGTAACCTCACTTCTCGCAATGACGGAACCGCCAGAAGGCCCTCGGAGCTGGACCTCAGTGTCTGGGCTGAACGATGGGGCTGGAGACGTTCCTTCAGGTATACAGGACCAATTGGAGGAGCTTGTTGATGCAAATACAAGTGGAAGCTCCCCCATGACGTCACCGAGGGTTGTGCCATGGCCCTAGCCACCAGCAGAGCATCTGACAGGATCCACGACCGCCGGATTCCTTTACCGGAATACCCAAACAAGGGGAGGGGTAGATGATGGCCCATACCCAATCCTCCAACACAGCACACATATTCCATGCCTAACCGCCAATACCAGAAAGTTGTGACGAATTGCTACGAGGTAGGCGGAAAAACCAAGAGGCTGGTGCCAATTTGCCAAATGGATAAAAAAGTCCTACCAGGCCCCTTGGGCAACCAACCGAAGTCCATAGCAAGGTCAATACGTAAAAAGAAGCTGACCTAAGAGGGAGGGAGGGAGGGAGGGAGATCTGAAGAAAGCAGGAACAGACTGGGAGCTGAGCGCTGCTGCGGCTGTTTAAATGCAGCTAGCCCCGCCCACCAGCCGGCCCTATTGGTCAGCTGGAAGTCTTGGCCGCGGCAGCAGAAGCAATCAGGAGCAGGGAACTGAGCACGCCTCCCTGCCCCAGTGGGAAGCTGCTCCCAGTCACAACCCCTTCCCTCTGGGAGGAGGAGAGGCCTTGTAAACAAATTGATTACAACACTTGCAAGCAGATTTACGTTTAGCTGAGATTCTGGCATTGCAGGAGGTTGGGCTACATGGCCCTTTGGGGGGGGGTGTGGTCCTTTCCACTTCTACAATTTCATGATTCTGTGTTGGGGGAAAGACCGAAAGGATCAGCTCTCCATCTCCAGCTGCCCAACACTACTCTTAGAGCTCCAGAATTTGAACCAAGACGATGTTGTGTTCTCCTTGGGGCTCTGTGCTCAAAGGTGGGGGCTAGGCATGCTTGCTAGTGATGTATGGAAGTGAGAGCTGGACCATAAAGAAGGCTGATCACCGAAGAATGGATGCTTTTGAATTATGGTGCTGGAGGAGACTCTTGAGAGTCCCATGGACAGCAAGAAGATGAAACCTATCCATTCTGAAGGAAATCAGCCCTGAGTGCTCACTGGAAGGACAGATCCTGAAGCTGAGGCTCCAATACTTTGGCCACCTCATGAGAAGAGAAGACTCCCTGGAGAAGACCCTGATGTTGGGAAAGATGGAGGGCACAAGGAGAAGGGGACGACAGAGGATGAGATGTTTGGACAGTGTTCTCGAAGCTACCAGCATGAGTTTGACCAAACTGCGGGAGGCGGTGGAAGACAGGAGTGCCTGGTCCAGGGGGTCACGAAGAGTTGGACACAACTAAATGACTAAACAACAACAACAACAGGCATGCATGCAGCGTGCACCACGGTGGAGCCTGTCTTCCAATAACTGGCATGTAAAGTGCTCACTCTGGCCGACGTGGCGTCATGGAAAATCTGCCTCCGCCTTAGCTCTCACTCGCCCTCTTCCTGACTGTGGTTTTGCGGGCTCTTATAACAAGGACAAGCAACCACTTGTCCTTGTTATAAGAATTTAAGGTCTCAAATATATAAATTAAATGTACAAGGCAAACATGTACGTAAATACATAAACTGCATATCTGAAACAGTACAGGAAGACAATACTGAAACCATTTTGACTCTCCCAAACTGACCAAATGCTTCTCTGCACAGACGGAAGAACTGAAAAAACCTGCCCATTGTCTCTGTGCTCACAAATCCTGCCTTAAGGGCACATTTAAGGTGTGACTAGGGTGAGCCTGAGACCTGTGACCTGGATTAAGGAATTAAGTAGTTATAATAGCAAAATCAAAACCCAGATAATGCAAGCAGGTAGCCTGCCAGACAAGGGACACAGGTGGCGCTGTGGGTTAAACCACAGAGCCTAGGGCTTGCCAATCAGAAGGTCGGTGGTTTGAATCCCGTGATGGGGTGAGCTCCCGTTGCTCTGTCCCTGCTCCTGCCAATCTAGCAGTTCGAAAGCATGAAGTGCAAGTAGATAAATAGGTACCGCTCTGGCAGGAAGGTAAATGGCATTTCCGTGCGCTGCTCTGGTTCGCCAGAAGCAGCTTAGTCATGCTGGCCACTTGCCACAAAGGCTATGCCTACCTCCCTTGTCTGAGGCAGTAGTGCTTCTGTATACCAGTTGCATGTGTCCCATTAGGGCAGGCATAGGCAAATTCGGCCCTCCAGATGTTTTGGGACTACAACTCCCACCATCCCTCACTATCAGGACCAGTGGTCAGGAATGATGGGAATTGTAGTCTCAAAACATCTGGAGGGCTGAGTTTGCCTATGCCTGCATTAGGGCATCTGGTTGGCCACCGTAAGAACAGGATGCTGGACTAGATGGGCCATTGGCCTGATACCTTAGGATCTCCTTAGGTTCTTATGTTTCCTTCCAGCTGCTGAGAGGCAGTTTCCCGTGGCCGTGAGGGCAACAGAGGCCTCTGAGCGCTGTCAGATCTGGGGCATGTTCTTTCTCTGTGCCAAAGCGGATGCCTTGGAGCTGTGTGACAAGCAAGCGGGGGAAGTGATCTACACCTGGCCGTACAAGTTCCTGCGGAGATTCGGTCATGACAAGGTAATGGCTGTGGGGTGTTTGTCTCCGGCGCAGCACATTTCAGGTGTGCAATGCTAGACAGTTGCTGTTCCTAAGCAGACTTCGTGGTGTGGATAGGAAGTTGCCAGTGGCCTGGTACTACCTCCTTTCCACTGACCATGCCTCCCAGATGTGCCTCCTTTCCAGATGTGTTTCCATTGCTTGCCTCCTTGCTGCCCCTTCCTGGTTGTTTAGGGGGGGAGAGGGATGTCCTGCTCACCTGCTTTTCCACTGACAGTGTGCTCCCGCCTTGGGCGGCAGTAGGAGATGCTATGCCCCTGGAGAAGCGCAGGAGGCAGCTGAGATGGGAGCCAAGTCTGGGAATTGGCTGGTAGTGGGGGAATCATGATGTGCTGGTCCCGTGGGTTACCTGAGAGGCGAGGTCCAAGTCCGGTCCGTGGTCAAAGGTGCAACGTGGAGGCAGTCCGTAGTAGCTGAAGCTGGGTGCAGGACAGGGAGTCGGGTGAAGTCAGGAACAGGCTTGCAAGCAGGGAGCCTCTGCAGCTCAGGAGCTCAGGCAGGAAAGCAGGACAGGGTTCAGGCAGGAACTAGCAACCAACAATGTTGCTCCCGCAACCTGGGAATGGGCTGGCTCACCAATCCTCTGGTGACTCACCTCTCCTGGCCTGGAGGCGAGCCCTCCTCCTGCGGGAACTTAGTTCCCTCCGCCTCTCTGCCCTGAGCCTCTGCAGCTCAGGAGAGGCTGGAGGGTTACCGGACTCAGAGGCAACCTCAGCTTCCTCTGACGGGGCTGAGAGTGGAGCACCTGCAGGCAATGGGTCCTTCATCACAATTGGAGGCAGCAATCCTGATGAATACTAGTTGCCAGAAACCACAGGACGGGGAAAGTGTTCTTGGGCTCAAATCCTGCTTACTGGTTTCCCAATCGAGGCATCTGGTTGACCACTGTGAAAGGGGAAGCTGGACTAGATCCAGCAGGCTCTTCCTATGTTCTTAGAAGGTGGAGAATTGTTATGGGAGCTCCCAGCTCCCAGCCTCCTGGTCCCATTGACTCTCTTCTCACCTTGATGGGCCTCACCTGACTTTGCCCAGTAGAGAGGAGCATTTCAAGCTGCTGGTCCACTTGTCCCTCCCTGCAGACTGACCCCAGGAGACCTTGTGTTTCTTCTCCTAGGCCATCTTCTCCTTTGAAGCTGGGCGGAGATGTGCCTCTGGAGAAGGCAGCTTTGAATTTGCCACCAAGCAGGGCAGCGAGATCATCCAGGTCATTGAAGGCGCCATCCATGCTCAGAGGAACTCCACCTGTGCATCTTCAGGTGCCACCCTTCTTGCCGGCGCAGCCAGTCCTGCCAAGCCTGTCGAAGGTGCCCAGGGAGAGAAAGCCACTGTGCTGGTAGAAGGGCAGTCATTCCGTACTGCAGGCACCAAATCCCTCTCCTTCGAGTCCACCTGGCAAGGAAGACCAGCAAAGGGCAGGTTAGTCAAGCCCATGGCCAGCTGCCCTCTCTCCAGCACCAACTGCCCCTACATGGAGGGGTCTGATGCCCACCCCAGGCGAGAACCCCAGCAGGAATCAATGTCTGAGTACTCGGAGCCATTTGATGCCATCTCCAAGTCGTTGGGAAGCTCAGGTGGCAGCTGTTTCCCCCTGCCTAGTGCCGAGGAGCCACCGGGGGCAGCGGGCCTGCATGCCAGGACCAGAGGGTTGGGCCTGTCCCCTGCCTCTCTGGGGCTGCACCACATCTATGATGACCCAGAGGGTCTGGCCCACCTGGTGTACGATGAGCCCCAGGAGTTCACAGGGGACGCCTGGAAGGTGCAGGCCACTCCTGAGGACCCTATCGGCCACGAATACCCCTACAACCCAAGCTTGGATGATTACTCTGTCCCTAAGATGGCGGCAGCGTATGCCCCCGTGCAAGATCAAAATGGGCTTGGAGAAAGTGCATATGATCAGGTGATCTTGAGCCTCAAGAACAAGAAAAATGCACAGTGAAAGGAGAAGACGGATGGAATAAATGAAGGGGGTGGATGGGAAATGAGAGGATCGCTTTGTTTCATTTGTTGTGGGAGATGAGCCAGGGTGCAGCCTCCCTGCCTGCCCTCCTCTCAGAGCTCAAGTACTGTATTTTTCGCTCTATAAGACACACTTTTCTCTTCCTAAAAAGTAAGGGGAAATGGGTGTGCGTTTTATGGAGTGAATGTAGACGGGAGGCTCTGCTCAGCACGCCCTTTAAAGAGCCGTGCGGAGCGTGTGTGCGGCTCTTTGGGGAGAAGGGCTGCCCTTCTCCCTCCTCAGGGAAAAGCCCCCAGGAGCCGCACACACACTCTGCACGCTCTTTAAAGGGAGTGCAGCTCTTGGGGGAGACTTAGCCGCACACAGCCTCTCCTGGGCAAGGGGAGCCTTCATCCCGATGCCCGGGAGAGGCTGTGCATGGCTATCTCATAAGCCAGGACAGCAAGCGGGATCGCTGCGCAGCTGTCCTGGCTTCTGGGATACAGAATATTTTTTTCTTGTTTTCCTCTTCCAAAAACTAGGTGCGTCTTATGGTCTGGTGTGTCTTACAGAGCAAAAAACACGGCATGTTTATAGGGGAAGTATGCTGACCCTTTGTTGCGACCTCTAGGATAATCCAGGAACAGGGGTTGAAGTTGGTACAAAAATGGTATTATGCACCTGTAAGGTTATTTCATATTACAAAATATGGAAGTAAGAATTGTTGGAGGAAATGTGGAGTGATGGGAACATACAGTCATATGTGGTGGGATTGTCCGTTAATGAATTTTGGAAACAGATTGGTATAGAAATATCGGGAATTCTGGGTAGGAAGGTGGGAATATATAAATTAATGGTTCTTATTACTCTGAGTTGCACCGAGTTAAAAACAAAAGAGGAATGTAAATGGGTAAAATGGATGGTAACTGCAGCCAGACAGGTTATAGTGAGTAATTGGAAAAATGCAAAAGAGTTAGGGGTGAACCAAAGGAGGAAAAAACTGAATAATATTATAATTTTACAATATCTAACCGTGAAGATACACAGAATGAAAGGGTTTAAGGTCAGTGAGAAAGAGGAGGATTGGTTTGAGAAGATATTGAATTATTTGGGTATGTCTGAACAATTTGGGGCAATTAAAATGTTAAAAGTCAAATAAACCTTGTGGATGGAGAGTATTAACGTATATAAAATTGTACATATGCTTGATTTGGATATGTTATTATTGATTATGTATACCCAATGTATCAGCCGCCTTTGGGGGGGGGGTTCACTGTTTCTGGTTTGGTTGTTGGTAAAAAAATAAAAATTTTAAACATTTTTAAAAAAGGAAGTATTCTGGCCATCGTTATTGCAAGAAGATCCAACTGAGTGGGAGAGAGCAGGCTTGCTGCAATTTTGAAGGCTGTGTGCCATGCGATGCATTATGCGCCAGTACGGCTTTCCTACATGAAATATATTAAAGGGTGAAGACTATGATATATAGCTGCTCTGCAAACACGCATAAGGTTTTTCATTCTGCCGGGCGCTTGCCTTCCACTTGTGGCTCAGCTGACCTGAGGTGAAGCCAAGTTCTGCCTTGAGCCACCAAGAGGCCTTGGACTCTCTTCCACTCTTCTGAGCTGCTCCCACTCTGATGGCTTAGCATGTTGCTCTTTCTCTTTCTCCCCCTCTGGAGTGGTGTTTCTGGGGATCTCTGTGGAGTTCCTAACTCTCGAAAGAGACTGCTAAAAAGAGCAGAGAAAGCTAAAAAGCATTAAACACCTATAAAAAATAAACAGGTATGTCTTCACTTGGGACGCGGGTGGCGCTGTGGGTTAAACCACAGAGCCTAGGACTTGCCGATCAGTAGGTTGGCTGTCCGAATCCCCATGACGGGGTGAGCTCCCGTTGATCGGTCCCTGCTCCTGCCAACCTAGCAGTTCAAAAGCACGTCAAAGTGCAAATAGATAAATAGGTACCACTCCGGTAGGAAGGTAAACGGCGTTTCCGTGTGCTGCTCTGGTTCGCCAGAAGCGGCTTAGTCATGCTGGCCACATGACCCGGAAACTGTATGCCGGCTCCCTCGGCCAGTAAAGTGAGATGAGTGCCGCAACTCCAGTGTCGGTCGTGACTGGGCCTAATGGTCAGGGGTCCCTTTACCTTTACGTCTTCACTTGTTGCTGAAAGGACAGTCATGTTGGCATTACACAAACGGGCCACCAGAGAAAGTCTCCGTCCCATGTCAACAATCGTCCTGTAAGAATCAAATTCAAAGAAAAGGCCCTTGTGTTGGTTCAGAAATTTTGGCCCCAAGCCACCTGGAGCTTTAAAGAGGATCTTGTGGAGAGCAACTAATAAAGAAGTAAGTGAGGGGTGGGAAATGTATGATCCATGGGCCAAGGAACTCAAATTAGGCACATGAAACCATTTTCTGAAAGCCACCATCCAGCTGTCAGTCAGCTGATGTTACTTTGATAGGTCAGGGATATCAGCTGATGAGCGAGGCTCAGTTATTTGTTGGTTGCACTCAGCGATTGCCCATCCAGGGGTTAAATCCTAGTCAGGTTGGCAGGATTCAATGCAAACTCCTTCCTGAGCAAAACAGGTTTAAACAGTTGCTAAAACAAAGGTTTCCTCCCTCTGTTTTAGCAGGGCCTGCGAGGTGCTTTGAAGTCCCGACTTTGGGTCTTCAAAGCACCCAATCCCCGATGTCATTGTTTATTTACTTACGCATTCATAATTCACATTTTCATTAAAAAACAAAATCAAGGCAGTGTTCATATATATACAAATCAGCAAAAAGCACCCATAAAACATAGTTTAAATCATCAATAAATACTAAATAATTAACGAGAAAATTAATATTGCAAACTCACTACATCTACAGTAGAATGGTTCTTTAAAGCCTCATTTCAAGGGGGGGGGGAGACCCCAAGGACACTAGGGAGGGGCTTTGCATGCACATCCCACCTACTGAGTATTAAATAGCTGTCAACTTTTCCCTTTTCTTGCAAGGAATCCTATTCGGAATAGGGAATTTCCCTTAAAAAAAAGGAAATGTTGACAGCTATGAAGTATTATGCTGGTGACTCCTGACCTAGGTAACAACCACTTTGGAAACTTGGACTCACATCTGACAGTCTTTGCCACTTCTACTTCCTCTTCCATAAACCTAACAATTCAGGAAATACTTTTCAAGATTATTTTTATTTTAATTTAGGTACAGTCCTTTCAACAGAAGACTTTACATCCAAAATAAACCACAATACAAACAAAAACATGACTCATATTTTCATTTGTACCAAATTCTTCTCAAATTCCCTTGTTTTTCTACTCTTTAATGTTAGTCGTCTTCTTTTAACTCCTTGTTCTTAGCCTCTTAAATCACCTATGTATCCTTAACAATTTCCCAAATATTGCCCTATGCCTCCCTCACCCCGACCCATTGCTTCCCTTCACCAGTGGCGTAGCGTGGGGGGGTGCAGGGGGGGCTGGCCGCACTGGGCGCAACATATGGGGGTTAGGGTTAGGGGGCGCAAATCCAAGGGTTAGGGGGCGCAAATTACTTGCCTTGCCCCGGGTGCTGACAACCCACGCTACGCCACTGCCCTTCACCCATCTTCTCTACATAATATTGTTTCTTGTTGTGTTAATTAAAGTTATATTTACTGTATTGTTTCGCATATATTATGATATCATCTTGTATCCTTGCACACTTTAGCTATTGCATATTAAATCTGAGCTCCAATCCCAGTTCTTTCCATGGAAAGTACTTTTCAAGATTACGGCCAGGTGGCTGTCAGGAGCTAGTAGGGCTTGAACCCATAGCCTGGCATATGTGTGTCCCTGGTGGTGAGCTGCAGGTCTGCAGGATGCTGCATTTACCTGTCAGGAGTTCAGCCTACACTCGAGTAGGACCCTGGCAGAGACACATGCCAGACTGGCATGTTCCCTCCCTCCTGCGTGATGGTTCAGGAGCTTCAAAAGCTTTCTTCAGCCCAAACATCACAGCGACCAATGCCAACAGACACCAGCATACTTAGGGATCCGCAGAGTCTGCGCAGTTGCATAACAGACCTCAGCAACTCAGCATTTTGGTTAATCTACTTTATTTACATATAAACACACACGGAGCACTGCAACATGGCTCCCTCTCTGTCTAGCATCAGACAGCAAAGAGAAACAAGTACAAAGGACAATAGTCCCACTTTATGGAACACAGTAACACAAACATTCTGTCTCGGCCACTTCCCACTCCGGAGTCAAAACATATACAGTGGTACCTCGGGTTACAGATGCTTCAGGTTACAGACTCCGCTAACCCAGAAAAAGTACCTCGGGTTAAGAACTTTGCTTCAGGATGAAAACAGAAATCACGTGGTGGTGGCGGTGGCAAGCCCCATTAGCTAAAGTGGTACCTCAGGTTAAGAACAGTTTCAGGTTAAGAACAGACCTCCAGAACGAATTAAGTTCTTAACCGAGGTACCATTGTACTGTCATGTGATAGACAAAAATCCCATGACTGCAATCGTGGAGCGGGAATTCTAACATTACCATCCGAGGCAGTGAAGGAGCCTCAGACCCTGGAGTGACTCTGCCCCCACTGCCCCACTGCCCACTGAATCCTGCTGCAGTGGCGTAGCGTGGGGGGGGTGCAGGGGGGCCCGGCCGCACCGGGTGCAACATCTGGGGGTTAGGGGGGGCAAATCTACAGGTTGGGGGCGCAAATCCACGGGTTAGGGGGCGCAAATTACTTGCCTTGGCCCGGGTGCTGACAACCCACGCTACGCCACTGTCCTGCTGGACAGGAAAGGGTAAAGAAGACTTCCTGTTCCAGGAGTGCAAAGATCTTGCAGAGCTGTGGGGTGCCCCTGTATCCTTTGCCTGCCTCTTGGCCCTGACCTCTGATTCCATTACCAACAGAAGCTGATCTCCACTATACCTTGAGGGTACCAAGTTGGCCTGGTGCAACTTCTGCTGCCTGACTTATCCTTACCTGCTGCCTATGGCTCATCCTTGATGGTGGCACTGAGCGCCCCATGTTTTGTCGGCAATTTGTGGAAATGGGATTTAAACATTCAGCACCACTGGACCCAGCAGTGCCGGATTTACATATAAGCTAAACAAGCTATAGCTTAGGGCCCTACTCTCTTGCCCCTCCCCCAAATTTCAATATTAATATACAGTGGTACCTCAGGTTACATACACTTCAGGTTACATACGCTTCACGTTACAGACTCTGCTAACCCAGAAATAGTGCTTCAGGTTAAGAACTTTGCTTCAGGATGAGAACAGAAATCGTGCTCCGGCGGCGCGGCAGCTGCAGGAGGCCTCATTAGCTAAAGTGGTGCTTCAGGTTAAGAACAATTTCAGGTTAAGTACAGACCTCCGGAACGAATTAAGTACTTAACCCGAGGTACCTCTGTGCTAAGGGACGTGGGTGGCACTGTGGGTTAAACCACAGAGCCTAGGACTTGCTGATCAGAAGGTCAGTGGTTCGAATCCCCGTGACGGGGTGAGCTCCCGTTGCTTGGTCCCTGCTCCTCCCAACCTAGCAGTTCAAAAGCATACCAGTGCAAGTAGATAAATAGGTACCGCTCCGGCGGAAAGCTAAACAGCATTTCCGTGCGCTGCTCTGGTTCGCCAGAAGCAGCTTAGTCATGCTGGCCACATGACCCGGAAGCTGTACATTGACTCCCTCGGCCAATAAAGCGAGATGAGCACCACAACCCCAGAGTCGGCCATGACTGGACCTAATGGTCAGGGGTCCCTTTACCTTTACTACCACTGTACTCTTAATTCTATTTCAGTTCACTTTGTTTTTACTTTGTTTACTCAGTTTTACTTTGATAAAATACATATTTTGTTATGCGCAAATGGCTTTAGATACCTATTAGGTCCATAAATTACCATATAGCATATCTATTCAACACAAAAAAACAGCGACAATTTGTTGTTGACAAAGGACAGCTGGACATATAAAGGGCCCCATTACCTTCAGTAGCTTAGGGCCTCATCAAACCTAAATCCGGCCCCAGGACCCAGTTGGGAGCTTGTTCATCAAAGAGGTCCTACAAACCTGGAGAGAACTAGTCTCACACCCACTGATGGTGGCAGAGAATTTTCAGTCACAGCCAAATCAAAACCAAAAACTAGGTTGGATAAAATCTGGGAGTCCCAGTACTTGTCAATTTCAGTGCAAATTAAAGGAAGAATATAAGCATCCGTCCCCAATACAGTGACATATTTCTTGGGGAAATTATCATGGTTCGTTAACTAAGCAGACTCGAGGAAAAATCTTTGTTGGGTATCTTCTGTGCTGCCATTCAAACTGTCAGCTTCCAGAGTACGAGAGATCCCACGAGTGCACAAACTCTGGGATTTGCTCCCACTGGCAATTGTGATGGCCACCAATTTGGATGGCTTTAAAAGGGGATTGGACCATTTCATGGAGAAGCAGAAAGCTTTCGTGGATCATCTAGGGCTTATCCAAACTGACCCTTTGCCCCACTTTTTCCAGGCAGTCCCACACTTTCCAGGTCTCCGTTTTTTCTGTGTGTCCTGCTACTTTCCGTAGGAATATCCACCGCCCACCACTGTATCAGAAACCATAGCAATCCACAGAAAACCCAATTGCCGTTTGTTCAGATTTGGCAGTAAACTGAGTTTTCCCAGGGAAAGTGGAAGGACCAAAAACAAAACAAAACTGCTCGGACATGGTTGGTGGTAGCCAAATATGCTTGGTGAATGGATCTCAAATGACTCAGGGCCAACGCGGAACATCCAGAACCAAAATACCTGGAGCCTGAGAGGGTTAAATTTTGGAGTCATAGAGTCAAGTTATGGATGGAGTGATTCCTCTCATTTGGGATAAGGCAAGGATAATAATAATAATAATAATAATAATAATAATAATAATAATAATACAGTGGTACCTCAGGTTAAGTACTTAATTCGTTCTGGAGGTCCGTTCTTAACCTGAAACTGTTCTTAACCTGAAGCACCACTTTAGCTAATGGGTCCTCCTGCTGCTGCTGCGCCGCCGGAGCACGATTTCTGTTCTCATCCTGAAGCAAAGTTCTTAACCCAAGGTACTATTTCTGGGAGTAGCGGAGTTTGTAACCTGAAGCATATGTAACCTGAAGCGTATGTAACCCAAGGTACCACCAAATATATTATTATCATTTGTACCCCACCCATCTGGCTGGGTTTCCCCAGCCACTCTGGGGGGCTCCCAATTGAATATTAAAAACACAATACAGTATTAAACATTAAAAACTTCCCTAAACAGGGCTGCCTTCAGATGTCTTTTAAAAGTAAGATAGTTGCTTATTTCCTTGACATCTGCCGAAAAGGCCCCCTGCCTGGTTCCCTGTAACCTCACTTCTCGCAATGAGGGAACCACCAGAAGGCCCTCGGCGCTGGACCTCAGTGTCCAGGCGGAACGATGGGGGGTGGAGACGCTCCTTCAGGTATACTGGGCCAAGGCCGTTTAGGGCTTTAAAGGCCAGCACCCACACTTTGAATTGTGCTCGGAAACATTCTAGGAGCCAATGCAGATCTCTCAGGACCGGTGTTATGTGGTCCCGGCGGCCACTCCCAGTCACCAGTCTAGCTGCCGCATTCTGGATTAGTTGTAGTTTCCGGGTCACCTTCAAAGGTAGCCCCACGTAGAGCTCGTTGCAGTAGCCCAAGCGGGAGATAACTAGAGCATGCACCACCCTGGCAGAAAAAAGTGACACGATAGACTTATTTTTTAAAAATGTATGACATGGAGAAAGTGGAGAGATTCCCCCCTTCCTCTCACATAACACTAGAACTCCTGGACTCCAGTAAAGATGAATGTTGGAAGGTTCAGGGAAGAGAAAATGAAGTGTTTATTTGTGCAACACAGAGTTAATGGAACCTGCTGCCAAAGGAGGCAGTGACCGTCACTAACTGTGATGATGTTTAAAGGGGATTGGACAAATTCATGGGGAGGAGAAGGCTATGACTACTAGGCATGACAGCTATGGTTTACCTTCACGGTTGGAGGCAGAAGTGCTTCTGAATGTCCTTCTGCTGGAAACCACTGAAGGAGAGCAGAGTGCCCTTGTGCATCTGGCTGGAACAGGTCCTTGGCTTGTTCCAGCAGACTCTTCTTCTGTTCTTATGTCAATGAAGTATTAAAGGTAAAGGGACCCCTGACCATTAGGTCCAGTCGTGGCCGACTCTGGGGTTGCGGCGCTCATCTCGCTTTATTGGCCGAGGGAGCCGGTGTACAGCTTCCGGGTCATGTGGCCAGCATGACTAAGCCGCTTCTGGCAAACCAGAGCAGTGCACGGAAACACCGTTTACCTTCCCGCCGGAGCGGTACCTATTTATCTACTTGCACTTTGACGTGCTTTGGAACTGCTAGGTTGTCAGGAGCAGGGACCGAGCAACGGGAGCTCACCCCATCGCGGGGATTCGAACTGCCGACCTTCTGATCAGCAAGTCCTGGGCTCTGTGGTTTAACCCACAGCGCCACCCGCATCCCCACTGAAGTATTAAGGAGGAAGAATTCGAAACCTGCGGGTCCAGAGATTCACAGAAGACTATTTGAAAAGTAATTGTGATGACCAGAATACGTTTGTAGGTTTGCAAGACGTTTTGTGAAGTAAATTATTTGAATTATTGCAGAAATGGTTAAAGAGGTGGATTGTGAGTTAAGATAATTAAAGGCAATAGGAATTTAAGAAATGCAGAAGAAATGATAAAAATGGTGGATCATCAGAGGTGCTGATGGAAGTCCAAAAAGATTGTATAAGATGTGAAGCTCTGTGGAATGTATAATAATTGGTATGTTGAACTTAATAAAAAAATATATATTAAAAAAGAAGAAGTATTAAGGAGATTCAATTGAATGTAATAATATTAAAGATTAAAAGAGAAAAACTAAACAGGGTCTCATTCGGTTTCCCTTCTGCCTTGGCACTGGTTGGCCATTGGCAAATGTAAGTACCACATATCTCAGCCCTAAGTGACCTCTGATTAAGCAGACAGGTCTGCTCCATGGCCAGTTTCAGCTGAGAAAGGTGTGTGCCAGGAGGCTGGTGGAGTGCAGCAGTGCTGCCACGGGAGGGCAGCATTGCCCCACTGCCAGCTCAGGAGCTGCTCCTGAACGAAGCGCTCGCCCAAGCATTAATCTTTGATCCTAGGAGCCGAGCAAGGAAGAGGAGCCGCAGAGCATCTTGGAAAGCTGGGTCGCCCATGTCGGATTCCCCTGCTTCGGGCACTGCCAGAAGAGGCTGTACCCGCCCAGCTGGGACTGAGCTGAGTTCCTGGGTGCGATCTGACCAGAGAGAAGGGGCAAGCTAGAGTTAAGCCTGCTCACGCACCCTTATTTTGAGCAGGGGCACCCAACGTGGGCCAGGTAGAGCATGGGCGCTGCTGGTGCCCTATCTTATAGTGCCCGCCCTCAAGTTATACCACCCTGCACTTTTTTAAGAACAGAGGAACATGAGCCTGCTGAATGCCCAACGGGCACAACCCAGCAACCTATTTTCACGGTGGCCGACCAGATGCCTCAGCGACTCCTCCGACGTCCTGACACCATGCGCATGACATTGGCATGCACCGTGCAACGTCGACCCCTGCATTCTCCTTCAGAAACTGCTGCCTCTGGGAAGAAGTCACTGGGCAAGGAATCCCCTGTGGAACCCCCATGGGAAGAGGGCTCCAAGCCAAGGGATTGGTGGTCAGACGGTGACTGGTCAGAGGCAGAAGAAGGAGCAGACGGGGGGAGGAGGAAATAGAAGATGTAACAGGGTTTAGTGATCAGGAAGAGGCTGTAGCAGAGCACAGTTCAGACTCCCAGGTGGTAGTTGGGGCTGGAGAGGAGGTGGAGACAGGCTGCTGAAGAATTGAAGGAGTATCCCTGAAATATACTCAGTCGAGTATGGATTTCCTGCTCTTTATTCAGCTCATAGTAGCGAGGAATGAAAGTTCCCCCCAATATCTGCTTTATATATATTATTTACACAATGGTCCGCACGTGATTGGCTAATTCCGGGATTCTCCTGTAGGCCAATCAGGTTGCGGATTCACCTCCACCTGGAGCTGGATTGGGTGGCTCCTGCGGACCAATCAGACTGCTGCATTGTTCTAGGACCAATCAGATTGCTGTGTTCTGAATCCTATTGTTCTAGGACCAATCAGACTGCTGCATTTTGGATCCTATTCAACTCATAACACTCCCCAGCCTGCTGCGACCAGCTCCCCTCCCCTCCTTTCTCCTAGAACACACAGAGAAATGAAATGGGCAGAGCAAAGGGTGTTTGCATGCAGACGCAGCCTCAGATTGCGTGGGAAAGACCCCGGAGAGGAGGAGTCCTAGTAGAAACCGGGAAGGGGGGAGATGACCGTTGGTCCTTGCAGCTGCTTCACTGGGGCGAGACCTCCTAGAAAGAATTGCTGACCCACTAGGCCTGAGCTGTGGTTTATTTCCTTGAAGGAAGAGTTACCTTCACTGGGTGATTCATTGTTTTGTGCTGACCTGCGCACCTGTCTCCATCCCTGACGGGCAGGCAGGAGGGGGCTGGCTGAAGGCTACCTGTGGCTAGTGGGCCAGCGCCCCATTCACCCCAAAGGACCAGATGACCTCTGGCAAGCCCAGGCCAGAGCTCTGCTTGGCATTTTGACCCCAGGAGGGCATGTCCTAGGGGAAAACCTCTCAAGGGCTGAGGCCTTGGCGATGGCTCGTGTCGGGGGCCGAGTGACTCTTCTGAAAGTCACCGTCCTCCCCAAGGGGCCTCTTCTGGAAAGCATGTCAAGAGACCAGAGTTTTGACTGCCTCAGCCCGTTTTTAAAAACCACTTTCCAGCTGCCTCTGAATTATAAATGAAACACTTTGCTTTATTGTCATCCTGATTCCAGTGGCTTCCTTGGCAGAGCGGAGCAGCAGGGGGCCTCGCTGTGGACCAACTGAGCTTGGCATCAAGGGCTCTTTTGCAAAAGGAGAAGGATTCAAACCGCACACCCCCCTCCGCCCGCCCCCAAGCTCGCTTTTAAGTTCAGGTTATAGTTTGGAGGGGATTTTTGTTTTAAGCAATTAACGCAGCAATACTGAAGCGGGGGCTCCTGTCGTGCTGAGAGCTTGAATTTCCTTCCTGGATGCTGCTGGAGCCGAAAGCTTTCACCATAAAAACGAAACAACTCTCTGGGGACTTGGGGTTTTGCTGCAGCGGGGGAAAGAGGCAGGTATCAGCTGTCCTGCGCCACCCATGGGCCTCGTTGGCTGCTGAGACGGCAGTTGGTTGCCGGCGAGATCCAGACTCTGCACTCCCGAAATGTCAGGTGCCGGCGGGGCGGCAGCGCAGGGGAGAAAAAATGGACACGTTCCCGATTCCAAGGGCTCCGGTGTGTGGATATGTGACTGACAGCGAAAGGAATGCTTTTGGATGGTCTGGGAAAGTATCCCTCCTGGCTCTGCCGCTTTATTTACAGCACAATTCTATACACATCTTCTCAGAAATGTGTCCCATTGAGCTAAAGGTGAAGGGACCCCTGACAGTTAGGTCCAGTTGTGGCCGACTCTGGGGTTGTGGCGCTCATCTCGCTTTATTGGCCGAGGGAGCCAGCGTACAGCTTCTGGGTCATGTGGCCAGCATGACTAAGCCGCTTCTGGCAAACCAGAGCAGCGCACGGAAACGCCGTTTACCTTCCCGCCGGAGCGGTACCTATTTAACTACTTGCACTTTTTGGGGTGCTTTTGAACTGCTAGGTTGGTAGGAGCTGGGACAGAGCAATGGGAGCTCACCCTGTCGCGGGGATTTGAACCACCGACCTTCTGATCGGCAAGTCTTAGGCTCTGTGGTTTAGACGACAGCGCCACCTGCGTCCCTTTCCCATTGAGCTAGAGGTCACTTAAGCGTGTACTGGACTGCCGTCAGGTTAATTAGCAGAAGTTCCAGCATTATGATGGTAAACGTGTATCTCATTGCGGTTGACAAACTGCACTGGTTGCCAATTTGCTACCAATAGTCATACTATTGGCATGTACACCCCCTCAACTGCTTCAATTGGTGGAACTGGAACTGCTACAGGTGTCACATAACACCCGTCCCACATTTCTAAGAACTCAATCTTTTAGTGTGGCGTTACCTGAACTCTGGAACTCCCTGCCTATTGACATTGGGCAAGCGCCTTCGCTGTACAGTCATACCTTGGGTTAAAGACGCTTCAGGTTAAATCTTTTCAGCTTGTGTCCCACGGCGACCCAGAAGTACCGGAAATGGTTACTTCTGGGTTTCGCTGCTCGCGTATGCGCAGGTGCTCAAAATGATGTCATGCGCATGCGCAGAAGCGGTGAATCGTGACCCATTCATGCGTAGATGCACAGACGCGGATTGCATTCTGCTCATGTTGAGAACGGGGCCCTGAAAACGATCCCGTTCGCAACCAGAGGTATCACTGTACTCTTTTGGAAGCCTGCTAAAAACATTTTTGTTTAGACAAGTCTACCCTGACATGTAGAGCACAGGTGTCAAACACAAGGCCCGCGGGCCGAATCCGGCCCGCCAGACCTCGTCATGTGGCCCGTGTAGCCGGCGGCGGCCACCAGCCTTCACCTTTTATTCTCGCTTCTTCTTTTTTTGACACAAGAAAGCCGCCTCTTCGGCGCATGCGCGGCAGCCTACAAGCCAGAGAACGTCTGCCCTCTAGCGGCGCCGGCCATTCTACACAGGAAACCTCCACTTTACATGCATTCAGGAAACCTCCACTTGTTTTTATATTGAGCGCATGCCATCCTACAGATACAACCGGCCCTTTGAGGGTGACCAAACTGCTGATGCAACCCCCGATGAATTTGAGTTTGACACCCCTGATGTAGAGTGTGGATGCATCTGTTTTTTGCTTATTGATTTTATGTTTTAAGTTATTGATGGGGTTTCTTTACTAACAATTTTATTGTTTTATTCCCTTTGTAAACCGCTTTGAGGTTTTTGGGATTTTTAACAAACATGCAGTATATAAATTCTATGAAATAAAGTAAGTAAAACAATCAGATTCTCTTATGCGATATGGGCCCGATTGCTGATGCAACAATCCAGAAGTTAAGCTGGACATTTTTTTGTTTGTTTTGCACAGGAGGGCAAAATTATTTGAAGGGAGCTTTCTCCCTCCCATTCTACTGTTGCAAGTGATCATCTCTCTGTCGTTCACTGCAATTTCCTGACTTTCACTGTAACTTAAAACACATACACACACACACCCTGTGACAATGTGCAATTCTATATGTCAGCCACCTGTTTGGATGCTTTTGAGTAATGGTTATGGTTTCTTAAGTAATGTGCAAGCATTACTCAAAAGCATTCAAATAGGTGCTTTATATATTGTGACATGCCACCCTAATCTCTGCTGGGAGGTGTGAGATTCCCGGGCCTGCAGAAGTGCTTACCAGGGTTTGTGTTCCCTTTTGAGACAATGAGGCTCAGCGGAGACTGCAGTGTCTTTATGAAATATGGTTTATTTACACATATTTACAACACATATTTACACATATTTACAGCCTAGGAGAGAGTTCAGAGCATTCACAACTCAGGAGGGACTGGCTTCCTGCAGGAGTGCAGCCTTGTACTCCAAGGACAACAAAAAGCCATCCTCTGTAATTTATTTCCTCCATCCCATCATCCCCAACTCACATGGAGCTCTGCCCCTGCTTCTCCTTCCTACTAACCCACTCTAAGGGCCTCCCGCCAGCCTATGTCACTCAAACTTGAAATCCTAAACCTGCCCTTCATCTGCTACCATTGGCCTTTGCCTCTGCTACTCACTCAGGTGTGGGGAGGTTTGGCATACAGGTTTGGCTTGCCTTTTTTTGACCCTGCTAGATTGAGTGTCTAGCAATGTCCCTTAATACTGCAAGCATTGGTTTATTCCTGACATTCACTCAATCTAAGAATTAGGGAGATCTGCTTCCCAACTCATAACATTTAGGAGGATCTAACCCCCATAACAGGGACAGGGGTGGCGCTGTGGTCTAAACCACTGAGCCTAGGGCTTGCCGATCAGAAGGTCAGAGGTTGGAATCCCTGCAATGGCGTGAGCTCCCATTGCTCGGTCCCTGCTCCTGCCAACCTAGCTGTTCGAAAGCACATCAAAATGCAAGTAGATAAATAGGTACCACTCTGGAGGGAAGGTAAACGGCATTTCTGTGTGCTGCTCTGGTTCACCAGAAAGCAGCTTAGTCATGCTGAGAAGGCCCTCTGCCTGGTTCCCTGCAACCTTGTTTCTCGCAGTGAGGGAACTGACAGAAGGCCCTTGGTGCTGGACCTCAGTGAATGATGGGGGTGGAAACACTTCTTCAGGTATACAGGACCGAGGCTGTGTAGGGCTTTAAATGCACTGACACTTTGAATTGTGCTTTGAATTGTGGGAGCCAATATAGGTTTTTCAGGACCGGTGTTATATGGTCTCAGTGGCCACTCCCAGTCACCAGTCTAACTGCCACCTTCTGGATTAATTGCAGTTTCTGGGTCACCTTCAAAGGTAGCCCCACGTAGAGCGCGTTGCAGTAGTCCAAGCGGGAAATAACTAGAGCATGCACCACTCTGGCGAGACAGTCTGTGGGCAGGTAGGGTCTCATCCTGCGTACCAGATGGAGCTGGTAGACAGCTGCCCTGGACACAGAATTGACCTGCGCCTCCATGGACATCTGCGAGTCCAAAATGTCTCCCAGGCTGCGCACCTGGTCCTTCAGGGGCACAGTTACCCCATTCAGGACCAGGGAGTGCCCTACACCTGCCCGCCCCCTGTTTCCCCAAAACAGATGGACCACTTACCTGATCCAGCAGGTCTTTCTAATATTTTTATGTGTGCAAGTCTACACTTTTACCTTCTTCAACAAGGAGCCACTTTGCTGCTGCCAAGGCTTGTTTGGAATCTGACGCCTATTTCTATTCTTCCTTTGACTTTCCCTCCCCTTCTCTTTATTTCCTCCTCTTTTTGTACCACCCCTTAGAAATAAACAAGCAATTGTCAGTGCAGTCTGAGTACAGCCTAGGTAATTAATGGATTCTTCTGCTCTTGTAATAAACTGCACCCTCTTTTCCTCTAAGCCCTGGTATGCTGCTTGATTGTTAATTTCCAGCTGTAAGTGGCATTTGCCCAATTATGCAGCATGACTCTGAGTGAAGGACCCAAGTGCTTGCCAGCTGGGTTCCTGTGTACATCTGGGCGTGTGCATGGAGACAAGGAGGCTGTTCAGAATCCCGAGACGTCCGTATCCAGAGGGTCTCCAAGCTTGCACAGATTTATTCTATGGCCGAACGAGGAAAAAGAAAAGGAGAACAGAACAAACATTTGCTTTGAAAATTACATTTAGCCGAAGACAATGTACCAGAGAGGGAGAGAGAGGGAGAGCGCAGTGTTGATAAGAGAATGAGCCTGTTGCTTTCTCAAATAGGAATTTCAACTCTATATGCAACATTAGCTTGGGACAATTACGCTGAGTTGATTGACACACTGCTACCAAAGGAGATGTTGCAAGACAAAGAGATGATTTTTTAAGAAAAAGAATGCTATGGGAAACCAAATGATTGATGCAGATTTTGTCGTCGCAACTCAGAACTTAGGGGGAATAGATTCCATGTGGATGGGCGGCACCTTCCTCTGGGAGGCCAAGAACATTCAGGTGCACCCAGAAGGCAATGGACTTCTGCAAAGGCCTGAAGCTCTTTGGCCTTTTTCTGAACTTAGCGACAAAAACATTCATGCACTTTTCCCCTTCCTGCCGGCTGAAGCCTTCCTTTACATAAAACCTCTTAAAACGGTTGTTGGGGTCTTTGTGTGTTTTTGTGTCAGACTCATATGGACATTTCCTGCTCATGTGTCCAGACGTGTGTGTGTGTGGAGGATTATTGACATTTACCCTGCTGTGTGTGTGTGTCAGTGGGATTTTGAATGGGAAAAGAAGTCCCCTTGCTCTTCTGAGGAATGTGAGAGGGATGGTGTTATGTACTGAGTTGAATAGGATCCAAAATGCAGCAGTCTGGTCCTAGAACAATAGGATTCAGAATGCAGAAGTCTGATTGGTCCCAGAACAATAGGATCCAGAATGCAGCAGTCTGATTGGTCCGCAGGAGCCACCCAATCCAACTCCAGGTGGAGGTGAATCCGCAACCTGATTGGCCTACAGGAGAATCCCAGAATTAGCCAATCACGTGGGGCCCATTGTGTAAATAATGTATATAAAGCAGACATCTCGGGGGAACTGGCACTCCTCACTACCATGAGCTGAATAAAGAGCATGAAATCCACACTCAACTCCGAGTATATTTCAGATGGGCTGGATGCTACCTCCTCCCCAGAACCAAAATTACCCCCCCCCCCCGAGTGAATGGTCCTCACTCCAAGATTAGAGGAGGGCTGGTGGCAGCCAATGTCCATTTTGTGGAGCCCTGGGTCTTCTCCTCATCCCTATGCTGGTGAGAACGGAGCTTGCAGTTCTTTTCCAGGGACCACAAATTAGAGAAAGGCATTTCCTGGTCCAAACCAGAGGTCTGTTGCTGCTGGTCACTTTTTGAAAAAATGCTGCGATAAAAATCCTCAGAGGTTTTGGTCTGAAATGATGTTTCTCATTTCACAGTCAAATGAGGGCACTTCGTTTGGTTGGATGTTTGTCGAGAGTCACCGGGGGCCAAGGTTATATTGTGTTCACGGTGTATCTTGGCACAGGGGCACCATTAACGCAGAGGCGTAGAAGAAGTACGGAGATGGCCCCTCACAAGTCAAGCAGGGCAGGTGAAATTGCCTCTCCACATCCAGCCACTTCCAAGGTGGTCCTGTTACCATCCCAGACAGCACAGGGGTTTCTAGCCTGGACGTGAGCTGGCATCTTTTTCCATCAATGTGTTTGTTACTAAGAAATCACCACAAACAAACAAATAGCATCTCACTTCTTCCAGGAGATCACCGGCAAGAGAAACAAACACAGAGCAGAATCCATGTGTTATGTTTATTTCACATTTTATCATATGTGGTGGGATTGTAAGGTAATTAAAAAAAATTGGGAAATGATATACAACGAATTGAAGAAAATGTTCCATATAACATTTGTTTAAAAAACCCGAGGCATTTTTGTTGGGGATTGTAGGGAAAGACCTGCCAAAAAAGTTTAAAAACATCTTCATGTATGCGACAACGCCCGCGAGAGTTCTGATAGCGCAAGGATGGAAGACTGAAGAAACCCCAACTAAAGAATCATGGCAAGAAAAATTGATGGACTAAGCAGAACTGGCAAAACTGACATATAAGCTACGGGACAAGGATAACTGTAACTTTAAGGATGAATGGGAACCTTTTACAAAGTATCTGAAGATACAACAAAGCGAATTGGACTCCTTGGCAGGTTTTGAATAAACATTCACAAAATTTTTACTGATAATAATCAGCTAAACAGTTTGAGGATCTATACAACTTTGTAACATGCAGAAAACAGCATTATTAGAGAAACCAAAGACTGGAACTGAGGGAAGTCGGGGGTGGGGTGGGGGTGGGGTGGGGTTCTGTGTGGGAGGGAGGAAAAATGGGGGGGAATAAGGATGATATGTTTTTGGATAATATGTCTTGTTATAATTTTGAATATATATATATATTTAAATGTGTTATGTTTGTTTCAGATTGCCTAATCCAGATTTTCCCATCCTGGTGCTCTCCAACTGGCTTGGACTACAACTCCCATCAGCCCCAGCTTCATGTGGCCCTGTTGGCTGGGGCTGATGGGAATTGTAGTTCAAAGTCTCCAGAAAATATTTAAGTACACCTTCACCAAAAAACCAGAAGCCTTTTTGTTAGGTTTGATGGGGAAAGAAATTAAGAAAGTTGATCAAATACTTTTTATGTACGCCACAGCAGCGGCAAGAAACATGCTCGCCCAAAACTGGAAATCACAAGAAATTCCTACTATTGCGGAGTGGCAGAGCTAGCCAAACTGATGGGTTATGCAGAGCTAGCCAAACTGATGGGACGAATCTGGGATCAGGACGATCAGAGGTTTCCAGAAAGTTGAAGTAAATTTATGGTGTATATAAAGGATAATAGTTCCTGGGGACAGATTTGCAAATCCGGGGACTGTCCCCGGGAACTGGGGATGTCTGGTAACCCTACAGTAGATCTACTCTGAACAGAAGCTAGTTAGATGCATCCCACAATCGCAAAGGAGCCACAATTCCAAATGGTTGTGGCAAGCATTAAAATTTTCTCAATAGCACTGGACTTAAAAAAGAAAAACCATCAAAGACCTTGGGACCTTGACAATTCAATGTTCTTCATCACGCACAGCTCTTCTCTTGAATTTCTGCCATGTTGGACGGCAGGCACGAGCAGGTCCCTGTCTCCATACGGCTTTGTATCTGTAACTTGAATCAGACGGAGAATGTATATTATGCATTAAAAATGTCCCTTATATGATGGGCCAAAGGAAAAAAAAAACCAGGGAAACGTTTTGTCTAGATTAACATTTTGTTCTGATCAAGAAGTCATCTGTTTTTTGTTAAAGGCATTTTGTCCTTTTGTGACCTATAATGCATCAGTTTAACAGCAAGGAAACTTACTGTGAAAGAAACAGAAAAGATCGGGGCAGAAACTGCTGCAGACGTCTAAAAGGCAGTGCTTTTTTCTGGTGGTACACACTGGTACGCAGCAGCAGCACCATTTTTTCCTAGGAAAAAAGCACTGATCACAGGTATTTTTTAGATTCGTTTAATCTGGGGTTCTATAGTACTGGGAAATAAGCAAATTATTTTAACTTAATTATTTCACTGCAACTTGTATAACTAGATTTTTTATACTGGAAATGTTACATTGAAACTTTCATCGAAAATTGCCAAGGCTTTCAAGGGCTAGTAAAATAAAGCTGATGGCAATTATATTGATCATAGACTGAGCCAGTTTCTTCAACCTTCTGTGTCACGTTTCATTACAGTGGTACCTCGGGTTAAGAACCTTAATTTGTTCTGGAGGTCTGCTCTTAACCTGAAACTGTTCTTAACCTGAAGCACTACTTTAGCTAATGGGGCCTCCTGCTGCGCCGCCGGAGCACGATTTCTGTTCTCATCCTGAAGCAAAGTTCTTAACCCAAGGTACTATTTCTGGGTTAGCGGAATCTGTAACCTGAAACGTATGTAACCTGAGGTACCACTGTACTTACGTTGATGAACCCACATAAGATGGATATTATAGATGTTCAGATACTAAGAGAAACTGAAACCAGAGGACAACCACACCCCTGGCAGTTTCCTTCTCAGGTCATTCCCAAATTTTCTTCAAAACACTCCGTAAGAAAACATAAGGGCTTGAGTGGCTAATCTGGTACCAGGGCAAGGTCTGAAGATGCAGCTCAGTAGGTCTGGGCAGGTCCAGGTCTGTGAAGGAGTCAAGATGGGATATAGATAGATTAACCTGGGTTTGGTGAACCAAAAGTCTAAGCCATGGGTAGGCAAACTAAGGCCTGGGGGCCGGATCTGGCCCAATTGCCTTCTAAATCCGGCCTGCGGACGGTCTGTGAATTACATGAGTAGAATGTGCTTTTATTTAAAATGCATCTCTGGGTTATTTGTGGGGCCTGTCTGGTGTTTTTACATAAGTAGAATGTGTCCTTTTATTTAAAATGCATCTCTGGGTTGTTTATGGGGCATAGGAATCCATTCCTTTTTTTGCTTCAGAATATAGTCTGGCCCCCACAAGGTCTGAGGGGCAGCGGACCGGCCCCCTGCTGAAAAAGTTTGCTGACTCCTGGTCTAAGCCCACTGCTTGCGCTTAGCACATTTTCAACTAACATCTGTGGTCGTGTGTGTTCCCCGGAACGCTTTGCATGGGACAGAATCTTAGAATCAAGGAGTTGTAGAGTTGGAAGGACCCCAGAGAGTATACTAGTCCAACCCCCTGCAAAGCAGGAATCATAGCTACAGTGGCGTAGCGTGGGGGGGTGCAGGGGGGGCCGGCCGCACCGGGCGCAACATCTGGGGGGCGCTAATCTAGTGGAAGAGACTCAAGTGCTAAAATCCACAGGTTGGGGGCGCAAAAAACAGTGGTGCTCCGCAAGACGAACGCCTCGCAAAACGAAAAACTTGCAAGACGAAAGAGTTTTCCGTTTTTGAGTCGTTCCGCAAGACGAATTTCCCTATGGGCTTGCTTCGCAAGAAGAAAGCCCATAGGGAAATCTCCGGGGACCTCTTTTAAATGCTGGCGGTGGGGAGCAAAGCCTTTCGCCCCCCTCCGGCCTTCAGAAGAAGTCCAGGAAGGCCGGCGGGGGCCAAAAGGCTTTGCTCCCCACCGCCAGCATTTTAAAAGTGGTCCAGGATAGCAGGGAATTGTGCTGCGCTTTCCCGCTATCCTGGACCGCTTTTAAAATGCTGGCCGTCGGGAGCAAAGACTTTCGCCCACCGCCGGCCTTCAGAAGAGGTCCTGGACGAAAAACTCGCAAGAAGAAAAAACTTGCGGAACGAATTAATTTCGTCTTGCGAGGCACCACTGTACTTGCCTTGCCCTGGGTGCTGACAACCCACACTACGCCACTGCATAGCTAAAGAACCCGCGATGGATGGCCACCCAACCTTTGCTTGAACATCTCCAGCAAAGGAGAGGCCACCATTTTCTGAGAAAGTCCTTCCCACTGTCAGACAGCTGACATCTTGATAGTGTGCATTTCAGAGATGACTAAGGGGTTCATCCAGACTTCCTTCCAGGGAAAACCTGCTCTTTAGCAGTAGATTGGAACAAAGGCCAATCAGGGAAAATCTGAATTGCTGTTTATTCCGACGGAGTGAGAAGCGTCGGGAGATGAGGAAGTCTGGATAAACCCAAAGTGGTAAAACACAAATTTCCTCTGGGAAAGCAGCGGGACAACAACAACAACATGTTATCCCACAACATGGATAAGCTATGTTAATTACTTCCCCCGGCTTATTTTGTGGACTTGGTATATTGCGAGGAGAAATTTAAATCCAGAAGAGGTAAAACACTCCAGAAGAGGTAAAACACAGAAGAGGGGGAAAAAAAACTCCAGGGGAAGATGGGTGCAGAGGCTGTCGCTGCCCAGGGGCTGGTGACCATCCCTGCTTCATGTGTGAACATGTTCCATCATTTAAGAGCCTGCTGGATCAAGCCATCTAGGACAGCATCCAGTTCTCACAGGGACCAACCAGATGCCTGTGGGAAACCAGGAAGCAGGATTCAAGCACAAGAACAGACCTCTCCCCTCCTGTGGTTTCCCACAACTGGTATTCAGAAGAATTGCTGCCTCCATCCATAATTTTAAAGCCATTTAGCTGGGTGACAGGGAGCAACTGGGCTGTCTGTGCTCAAAGCGTGCCTGGGGGTGGTGGTGAAATATACTTGGATTCGAGAGTGGATTTTATGGTCTTTATTCAGCTCATAGTGGTGAGGAGGAATGGAAGTTCCCCCAGAATGTCTGCTTTATATACATTATTTACACAATGGGCCCCACGTGATTGGCTAATTCCGGGATTCTCCTGTAGGCCAATTAGGTTGCAGATTCCCTTCCACCTGGAGCTGGATTGGGTGGCTCCTGTGGACCAATCAGACTGCTGCATTCTGGGTCCTATTGTTCTAAGACCAATCAGACTACTGCATTCTGAATCCTATTGTTCTAAGACCAATCAGACTGCTGCATTTTGGATCCTATTCAACTCAGTACATAACGGGGGGAACAGACATTACAGGAAGTACAAGCCGCAAAAAGGACTAGGGCCAGGGGTCAGCAAACTTTTCCAGCAGGGGGCCAGTCCACTGTCCCTCAGATGTTGTGGGGGCCGGACTATATTTTGAAAAAAATATATGAACGAATTCCAGTGCTCCACAAATAACCCAGAGATGCATTTTAAATAAAAAGCACACATTCTACTCATGTAAAAACATGCTGATTCCCGGACTATCTGCGAGCTGGATTTAGAAAGCAATTGGGCCAGATTTGGCCCCCGGGCCTTAGGTTGCCTACCCACGGAGTAGGCCCTCTTCATTCCTCCCCCTCCCTGTCAACACTGAAAGTCTGGCTGACTTGGAGGAGAGCAGGTGTTCATGGTTAACAATTAATCACTAATTCTTAACCAAGCCAACCTGTGGTGCTGTTGTTCATCATGTGTTCATTAATGCAGAAAACTTCCAGCCAGCCCTTCTGAGGCAAGTGTGGTCTGCAAGAATCCCATAAAAAGAAAACTAACGTGAGAGCAAAAAATAATGGAAACAAACGTGGCAGATAAAAACATTTCAGAATGAGGATCTGCCAGTCAAAAACCGTCAATAGTTAATTAATAGCCACCATGTGTTGCTATTCGTTCACATCCATCATTTGCAGCTATTCATTCTCATTAATGCATCCTGGTGTCTCCTGTAGGGGGTTGGTCAGTCTTGGCTCCCAAGAGTACTCTGAGCCAACTGTCGGGTGTGCAAGGGTGGGGGGTATATGGTATATGTCCTCCCTTCATTAAAAAAACAATTAAACATTAATATAATTATACACAATTATACACAAACTTGGGAAGACAGGCAAACTAGTATCAGTGTACTGGAAGAAGCAAAGATTACCAGTGTTGAAGCAATGATACTTCAACATCAACTTTGTTGGACTGGTCATGTTGTGTGGATGCCTGATTATCGTCTTCCAAAGCAACTACTCTATTCCCAACTTAAAAATGGAAAGTGCAATGCTGGTGGTCAACACAAGAGGTTTAAAGACTGTCTCAAGGCAAATCTAAAAAAATGGAGTATATAAACACTAACTGGGAAACACTAGCCTGAGAGCGCTCCAGCTGGAGAACAGCCTTTACCAAAGGTGTCATGGGTTTTGAAGACACTCGAACTCAGGACACAAGGGAGAAACGTGCTAGGAGGAAGGCACGCTTGGCAAATCCACACTGTGATCAACTCCCGCCTGGAAACCAATGTTCCCACTGTGGAAGGACGTGTGGATCCAGAATTGGCCTCCACAGTCACTTACGGACTCACTGTTAAAACCGTGTTTATGGAAGACAATCTTACTTGGCTATGAGGGATCGCCAAAGAAAGAAGAAGAATTAAAAACATACAAATAATTACAATAAAAACATCACAGCACCAGCCCTTTCATTTAATGCAGTCACTTCCCAAAGCCTGTAGGAAAAAGCAAGTCTTCATTTGCTGGACAGCAAGGAGGGGGCCAGTCTGGATTCTCTAGAGAGGGAGTTCCAAGTCTGGGAGCAGCCACCGAGAAGGCCCTGTCCCGCGTCCCCACCAAGTGTGCCTAGGAGGGTAGCAGGACTGAGAGAATGGACTCTCGTGAAGACCTCAAAACCTGGGCAGGTTCATATGAAGGATCTTTATGGAGCCTGGAGCTGTCATCCTGAATGGTTTGCTGATGGATGTTTGCAGAGCATTCATTCTGGTTTACAAGAGGGGAGGTTTTTTTTAAAAAAAAAATTGATACAGCAAGGAAAAAAGAAAGAAAAAACACAAATACCAAATTACACACATGAATAACCATAGACACATAATTTTCTTAACAAACAATAAAACATAAATTAGTCTTAACTCTAAAGACCCAACCTCCCATCTATTCCATATTTTGATTTCATATTACCTATTGCCAATACACACTTTTATCATAATTAAACTTTTTTTAGTATATCTAATTTTTTATATCTACCTAGGGCTTGCCTATCAGAAGGTTGGCGGTTCGAATCCCAGCGACGGGGTGAGCTCCCGTTGCTCGGTCCCTGCTCCTGCTCACCTAGCAGTTTGAAAGCATGTCAAAGTGCAAGTTGATAAATAGGTACCGCTCTGGCGGGAAGGTGAATGGCGTTTCGGTGCGCTGCTCTGGTTCACCAGAAGCGGCTTAGTCATGCTGGCCACATGACATGGAAGCTGTCTGCGGACAAACACCAGCTCCCTCGGCTTATAGAGCGAGATGAGTGCTGCAACCCTAGAGTCGTCTGCGACTGGACCTAATGGTCAGGGGTCCCTTTACCTTTACCTTGCAACCATTACTGAAGTTCCTTGAATGCTTCAAGAGGGGAGGTCTTATTGCGCTGTGTCAAGCAATTGTCCAGCCATTTTCCCACCGCTTCCTTTCTTAGAAAAAGCATGGGGTTCTTTTTTTGGGGGGGGGGGAGAGGGGAGCAGTTTTGCTGTGCAAAAGCGCCAGATCCACTTTGTGCATCAGTTTGCTGCTATTAATGTCACCGAATTGGTGGAAATGACTGGCAGAATCCGAGACCAGGGAGAAGAGTCGGTGGAGGAAGATTGGAAGAAATTTAAAGATTATTTACAAAAACATTGTAAAATTAATGAATGTTAGAAGGATGTTGGATTGAAGTTATATGGCTTTAGCAGAAATGTTATAAAGGATTAAGTAAAAATAGATTGTTAATTGGCTAAAGGAGGAAAAGTAAAGTTAGATTATGTCAAGACAAACTATAGGGCAAAAACTGAGGAAGATGGAAAGGATTTGCTGAAATAGCTAACTGAACTAGAATACAAAAAAGGGAGGTGTGAGGAGGTCAACGAAATAAGCAAATGAAAGATAAGTTATGGGAATACTTGTTGTGTTTTTAATTGTTTTTGTTTTGTTAAGATAAGTAATGTTTTCTGTTTTTTTATTCTGATGTGTTGTTTTGTTTTGTTTAATTTTGTGTCTCCTTTTTCTTTCTTTCTGTAATTTAAAGATTTAATAAATATTACTTAAAAAAAAAACGAATGCAAAAAAGCAGCAGCCTGGAAGGGCCCCAGGCTGCTACGTGTTGCTGAGACACCCCTGGAGGCTATGGGCAGAGGCAACCGGGGCTGGCAGAAGAGCAAACAGGAGCCTGCAAATGAAAAGGCCCTCAGAGAGGCGCTGCTTGTCATCGGGTGAGGAACCTAACCTGATTAGAGAGTTCCCACTCGGATTGTGTTACACTGAGCCTAATGCATTTCAGAGCTTGGCTCATCAAAACAGAGACTTAGCCCAGCTACACATCCAGAGGCTGCTGTTTGGCAGGAGCCGCTCAGCTGGGGAACAAATGTGTATGTGTGTGTGAGAGAGCAAAGCCCAGGGCTTCGATCAGATTGTGGGGAGAGTGCTATCGCTTCTGCTCTTGAATGAGAGCCACCTCCTCCATCGAAATGGCAGAAAACGATTCCAGGCAGGGAGGAGGAGGACAGGGGTTGAGAGCATTAGAACACACTGTTAACAGAGAAATCTGAGGGCTCCCTTGGACAAAAAAACAAGGACACCAGCCAGGAATACCAGAGCAAAACAGCAGCCAGTAGGCTTGATCTTTATTGAAGACTGTCGCAACAGGACTCCCACCTGCCATAAGGTGAAACAAAATGGAAGCCCAGAACAAAAGAAGACCCCAACTTTTATTAGTTACTAATCCCCCAAGTTACACCCCTAGAACTACATCACAACTACATCATTGACACATCACAAAAAGGAGGGATTGAAGGAGGGGTTGTAGAAGTAACCTGAGTATCTTGTCACCTGGCTGGTTCCTCCTTTTCCCCTCCCCATGAGTCATTTCCAGAGGACAAAGGGGAGTTTGCAGTTTCCTGCCCCCAGAGGGAAGATCTGATCATTGTCCTTTGTTCCAGTCCCTGCTGAATCCACTCCTATATGCAAGTCCTTTGTGACCTTGATGGTCTTCTGTCTAGGACCATCAGGGTTGGCATAGCAACTGGGCAGGGCTCCTGTGTATGTGCTGGTATGCTCAAGGGATTATGGCTGCCCTGTACCAAACCTTCCCCATTTTGTAGTCCTTCCTTCATGGAGTAAAATAAAAGTAGAACGGTGCAGATCCGATGTATGGTTGATTTTCTATGAATTTATAACAGAAGCATCACGTATGTCGTGTGTGTGTGTTTGTGTATGCCATGTTTTTACAAACTGAATGATGGGGGGGGGTGTTCCTGCAACAATACAAAGAGCCTGTTGGATCAGGCCAATGGTCCATCTGGGGGATCATCCTGTTTCCCACCAGATGCCTGTGGGAAACCCAAGCACAAAAGCAACACTCTCCCCTCCTGCAGTTTCCGGCAACTAGAATTGAGGAGCATTGCTGTCGCAGACCTTGGAGGCAGAGCAAAGTCATTCTGGCTGGTATTCATCAACAGCCCTCGATGAATCTATCCGATCCTCTTTTAAAGCCATCCAGATTTGTGAGCATCACTGCCTCTTGTGGGGGTGAGTTCCATAGTTCTCTATGTTCTGTTTTGCGAATGGAGGGGGAAGAACAACAACAGGTGCTTCATAACCTTTAAACTTTGGTTGGTTAAGTTTCCTCTTCTATTTTTCATTGTTTTGGGAACAATACAGTTGGGTTTGCAAGTGAATCGTAACCCAAACAACCATTTAGAGGGAAATAAAGGTAAAGGTAAAGGGACCCCTCGCAATTAAGTCCAGCCGTGGATGACTCTGGGGTTGCGGTGCTCATCTCGCTTTACTGGTCAAGGGAGCCAGCGTTTGTCCGCAGACAGTTTTTCCGGGTCATGTGGCCAGCATGACTAAGCCGCTTCTGGCGAACCAGAGCAGCGCACGGAAACACCGTTTACCTTCCCACTGGAGCGGTACCTATTTATCTACTTGCACTTTGACGTGCTTTGGAACTGCTAGGTTGGCAGGAGCAGGGACCGAGCAACAGGAGCTCACCCCGTTGTGGGGATTCGAACCACCAACCTTCTGATCGGCAAGCCCAAGTGGCACAGGTGGTTTAACCCACAGCGCCACCCGCGCTGTGGAAATACAGGGTCCCAAACCACCTCAGATTTGTCATGTGGGCGTGTCAAGGCCCTGCCTGGCAATCTTGGAGAGATATCGCCTTAGCACTTCTTTCAAACTTAGCTAACCCCAATGGCAGAGGAGGAGGAGGAGGACACAACGAGTTACTTTGGCATATGAATGAAGGGAAGGGTGGCAATGATGGGTGTTAACTCGCAATCTAAGCAGCAGACCAGAGGTCATAGAAGCATATAATTGTAGAGTTCGAAGGGACCCTGATAGTCATAGGGATCCCAGGGACCATCTAGACCAGCGGTACTCAACCTGTGGGTTCCCAGATGTTGTTGGACCACAACTTCCATCATCCCTGAGCTCTGGCCTTGCTAGCTTGGTGTTACGGAAAAATCTATGTGTGAGGCTGCTCAGTCACCCAGCTGGTCGGGCAGAGCCCGCGGGTCCCTGCGGAATAAAGGAAGGATTCCAGCCAACCGGAGCAAATAGCTGTAGACCAAAGTTTATTGCGCAATAGGTTCAAAAAGCAAATTTGAACCCTGAGGATGTAATTTGAATCCATCAGTTTAGATCCTCTCCTCCAAGCGACTGTTAGGAGTGTGTGCAGGAACCGGGCCCTTTGACCAGTAGGGCTTCGCAGGACTGGGGCCTTCCTAAGTTTGTTCTGGAGAGGCAAGTCGCGGCCCCACAGGTGAGGCTGCTTGGTAACTTACAGCACCTGGTGGCAAGAGCCAGGAAGGGATATAAGGTCAGCATTTCCCTTCGGCTCTTTGCCACAGCAACACGTTTCCTGCCTCGGGCTTCTTGCTTCCTGATCCTCGGACCTCGGCTCCTTGACTCCTTGCTTCTCGACCCTTGGACCCTTGCCTCCTTGCTTCTCAACCCTTGACTTCGTGACTCCCTGCTTCCTGACCCTCGGACCCCTGGTTTCTGGACTTTCGTTCCTGCTCCCACCCTGCCATCTTGGCCCCCCCGTCCCAACGTCCTCAGCCAGGACTTCGATCGCCCGTAGACCGGACCGTGACAGTGACAGCCCTTCAGGTATTTGAAGATGGCTCTCATAACATCTCTCCAGGCTAAGCCTAACCAACTCCCTGAGTGTGAACCGGTGGGTTTCATTCTGCCTGCGCACGGCCACTGCTCTTTCCCACTCAGAGGCTCCGGCCTCCCTGCCCCCCCTTCTCGTCTGTCTCCTCAGATTAGGCAGCTACTCTGTTACCACATGCTCTCTCTGGGCGGGCGCCGAGTCCCGGGTGCCGCCACGGTGCAGCTCCAAACCGCATTAGTGGCTGGAGGAGGAGGCGGTAATGACATTACCCAGGAGGTATTAGAGGTGCTAAATGACAATCCCCATCCCTGATGCTGGGATTTATGTCAGTCAAACTGACAGGGCGAGGCAATACAGAGGCCTCCACTCGCAGAATTGCATAATTGGGGAGGCCTGGTTTTCCTCTTGCTCTGCCTCCCTGACACTCAGGTTTGTCTGTTGCTGAAGAGGTGGGGAGGAAGAACTCCTAGCAGGACAAAGAACTTGATGGGTGCTGCAGCCACAGGTGGAAAAGGAGGGCGAGAGCACTGCAACCCTAAGGACCTAACAAGAGCCTGCAGGATCAGGCCAAAGGGAACCCATCTGGTCCAATATCCGGTTCTCGCAGCCGCCAACCTGATGCCTGTGGGAAACCAGCAAGCAGGATTTGAGCACAAGAGCTCTGCCCCGCCTATGGTTTTGTGCTGGTCCCATGGGTTACCCGAAAGGCGAGGTCCAAGTCTGGTCCGTGATCAAAGGTGCAACGTGGAGGCAGTCCGTAGTAGCTGAAGCTGGGTGCAGGGCAGGGAGCCGGGTGAAGTCAGGAACAGGCTTGCAGCAGGGAGCCAGGGCGGGTCAGGAGCTCAGGCAGGAAAGCAGGACAGGGTTCAGGCAGGAACTAGCAACCAACAATATTGCTCCCACAACCTGGGACTGGGGCTGGCCAGCTTTTATCTGCCCCAAGGCATAGGGCGGCCCCGATCCTCTGGTGACTCGCCTCTCCTGGCCTGGAGGCGAACACTCCTCCTGCGGGAACTTAGTTCCCTCCGCCTCTCTGCCCTGAGCCTCTGCAGCTCAGGAGAGGCTGAGGGGTCACCGGACCCAGAGGCAACCTCAGCTTCCTCTGACGGGGCTGAGAGTGGAGCACCTGCAGGCAATGGGTCCTCCATCACCTCAGGAGCCAGAGCAGGCTCAGCTGATGCCTGCACCTGAGGACCCAGCACAGGTGAGGACCCTTCAGGCTCATGCCCCAGCCCCGGCTCAGCTGGTTCTGGAGGCGGGGACTCCTGCACAGGCTGGGATCCCTCAGGTTCAGCCTCCGAGTCTGAATCCCAGGCCATCACAGGTTTCAAGCAACTTGGTATTCAGAATAAGGTTACCAGACGTTCCCGGGGACAGTCCCTGGATTTACAAATTAGTCGCCATACAAAATCTATTGAAGTTGAAAAGTGTCCCTGGATTCATTGAAAAGAATCTGGTAACCTTAATTCAGAACCATTGCTTCCTCCAACTGTAGAGGCAGAGTGAACCTCAGTCATGGCTAGTAAAGGTAAAGGGTAAAGGGATCCCTGACCGTTCGGTCCAGTCATGACCGACTCTGGGGTTGTGGCGCTCATCTCGCTTTACTGGCCGAGGGAGCCGGCATACAGCTTCCGGGTCATGTGACCAGCATGACTAAGCCGCTTCTGGCGAAACCAGAGCAGTGCACAGAAACGCTGTTTACCTTCCCACCGGAGTGGTACCTATTGATCTACTTGCACTTTGACGTGCTTTCGAACTGCTAGGTTGGCAGGAGCAGGGACCAAGCAATGGGAGCTCACCCAATCGCGGGGATTCAAACTGCCGACCTTCTGATTGGCAAGTCCTAGGCTCTGTGGTTTAACCCACAGCGCCACCCGCGTCCTAGTAGCATGATCCAAAATCAAGGTGCACCTGGGAATGGCCAAGGTGCGGGCCACTGACCGCAGTGAGCCTCCTGGCCAGTGAGCCTCCCTTGCCAAGCAACAATCGGGGTGTTTTTTAAGAAGTTGTTTAATGACTGCCTCTTTCAGCGGGTCTGGGAAGGCTCCCTCACAGAGAGAAGCATTCACCACCCCACAAAGCACTTTGCCCAGCTCTTCCTGGCTCGCTTTTATTAGCCAGGATGGGCAAGGATCAAGGAGACAAGTGGTTGGTTTCACTCATCCTAACAGCCTGTCCACATCCTCAGAGGTAACACATTGGAACTGATCCCACGCAACTTGACTACACAGGACTCTAGCACTCTCCCGCCCCAGCCCTGCTCCCACAGTGGAGTCTACCTCTTTCTGAATCTGAGCGACTTTATCTGCAAAAAACTTTGCAAAATCATTGCAGGAGATCTTGGGAGCCTTACCAGGCCCCAATGGTGCAGGTGGTTCCGTCAAATTGCGAACCACCTGAGTCTCCTGCTGCTGTTTTCTGCAGATGCAATAGAGGTGGTGAAGAACGTCCTCTTCGCCGCCACTTGCTAATTTGATCCCAAAATGTTGGAGGATATGGTAGGACACCCCTATTTTCATCAGAGAAATGTTGTAGGGTATGCTGTTGACACCAGGCAGACACCTTCGCTGCACTGTTTTTGCCACCTGCGAAAAGCATTTAAAATCTGTTTTTAGTTTATTGCTATTTTAACTTTATGAAAGTCTTTCCCCCCAATTTTTTATTAAATTTTCCACAATTATAACAAATATGACATAGAAAAAGACAGAAAATATACCAAAGAAAAAACAATACAATACTAAAAAACAAAAACAACAACAACGGCAATAAAAAAGCAATCTTAATCCCATATCCCTTAAAAATCCAATTTTATTTGCATTGTTAATTGACTTCCCCAAATCCCTCCCTTCTGAATTTCATTGTATCTGCATGTAACAGCTTTCCAATATCATCCTTAAACTAAAAATATTTCCAGCTATTAACTATCTGATTCTCTTTTCTTACTGTTCTAAATCAAACTTAATTAAATCCTAATTTTTAACTTTATGAAAGTCTTAAATTAATTTTTCTTATTGATAATTTCATTTTTAATGTCTTTTTGTAAACAGCTTCAAGAAGTTTTTTTTGTTTGTTTTACAATCAAATGGTTTATAAATTTTATGAAATAAATACATTAATAAGGTGCTGGGGCCAATTGGGGCCTGCCGAATTGGGGCCTGTGCCAGGCCTACTGAGCCCCCCGCCCCCCCGGCATGGTAGACATTACTGCGCTGGAGGACCCAGGGGGTCTGGCTCAGCTCAAGGCAGCTTCCTATGTTCCAAAATAAGATGGAAACATCTGGTACATTTTCCTCCCAAATATTTTTTGCATTTGTGGAACTAGGAAGAAAAATAATCAGGGAATCTCGGCGAATGCATTCTAACGAGGCTGCTCCCACCTTGCTCTTATTAAGGGTTAGACCAGTGGTTCCCAATTAGCTAATTACAGAGGACCCCCTGTATTTCAAAAGCCAAGCCATGGACCCCCTTCTTTTGAAAATTTTGATAACTCTGTGGCAGTTACCTCTGCAAAGCAGTTTTTTGAACGAAATTTGGGGCAGCCCCTAACAAGCAAAGGATTTCAGGTACGCTTAAAAACAGACTAGGGCTAAGCGATATCTGGTTTTCAACGTCGTGATATATCAGCAGCTAAACATCGTGATATTCCGATATATCACAATGTCTGAAATTAGAGATCAGGTGTGGGGATGAGGGGAAGAGTAGCCATGAAGATTGGATGGGGAAGGGAGAAGAAGCAGAGTCTAGGTGAAGAGTCGGCGGAAGAAGATTGGAAGAAATTTAAAGACTATTTACAGAAATATTGCAAAATTAATGAATGTTAGAATGATGTCGGATAGAAATTAAGTGGTTTCCAGCTGTAATGCTTTAAGAGAATATGGAAAAAAAGGTTTAGAAATAGGTTAAAATTTATTGATAAGGATTTGCTGAACTAAAAAATTGAATTGGAATACAAAAAAGGGAGGTATGAGGAGGTCTGGGAAATAAGTTAATGAAAAATAAGTAATGGAAACTTTATGTGTTTTTAAATATTTTTATTTTTGTATTTTTGTTATTTTTTTCTTTTTGGTGTATTACTATTGAAAACTTTAATAAATATTCTTTTAAAAAAAGAAGAAGCAGAGTCATCTTCCACGGTATGTTGAGTGGGAAAGGATGGCAGTGGCGTAGCGTGGGGGTGCAGGGGGGGCCGGCCGCACCAGGCGCAACATCTGGGGGTTAGGGTTAGGGGGCGCAAATCCACGGGTTAGGGGGCGCAAATCCACGGGTTAGGGGGCGCAAATCCACGGGTTAGGGGGCGCAAATCCACGGGTTAGGGGGCACAAATCCACGGGTTAGGGGGCACAAATTACTTGCCTTGCCCCGGGTGCTGACAACCCACGCTACGCCACTGAAGGATGGGGATAGGAAATGCATCAAGCTGGGCTCATCGGGGCAGCCAGCGGAGAGGCACCTCCACTGTGGTTTCTGCTGCTTTCCTGCTAACTGAGAAAAGCTGTACTGCCCAAGCGGGATCCTTAGTTTTACAGAAGCAAATTGAGGATTATAAATTGAGGTCTTCCATGATTGAATCTAGCAAAAGTCAGATTTTGAGAATTGGATCCCGGCTTGGACCGAAGAAAGAAAGTTGGAAAGATCCCTCTATCCAGGGATTGACTGACTTTTGGGACATGGGCTTGGGTTTGGAGGAGCCTGAAGTTTTGGGGGGCCTTTAGACTTGGAGGAATTCCGAAATACGTCCTGAAACACTTTATGGACTTTAGTTTTAACCATGGAAATTTGGCTGAACTGTTCAGAAGGTACTGTTAGGTTGGAGTTTTCCCGAGATTTGCTCCTGAGCATTAAAGAATATGAAGAAGATCCGCAGAAGGGACTTGGAGAAGAGTTAAGAGCCTCGGACATAAGATCTCCAGGTTGATGGACTATATGTTTTTTTATATATATATATATAAATTTTTATTAAGGTTTTTTAATACAAATGCATATTTAATAAACAACATTGATTATTTAACATCTTTTCATTACTACTTTGGACCTCCTCACGTCTCTCGCTCCCACTTGCATCATTATAAAATTGTTTCCAAGCAAATTATCATTTTGTTTAGAATCTTAAATCCATTCATTTAAACACAATCTCTTCCTTTCTCCAAAAAGGAATATATACTTTCCTTATTTCCCTTATCATTAAACTCACATCTAATTTGATGGTAGACAATTGTTTCTACTCTGACATCCTTGTTAACATTCAACCAAATTACAGTACTTTTGTAATAAATCTTGAATTTCTTCCACTCTTCTTCCACCCTCTCCTCTCCCAGGTCTCGGATTCTGCCAGTCATCTCAGCTAGTTGCATGTAGTCCATCAGCTGCATCTGCCATTCTTCCAGTGTGGGTAGATCTTGGGTTTTCCAGTTCTTAGCGATGAGTATCCTTGCTGCCGTTGTTGCATACATAAAAAATGTTCTGTCCTTCTTTAACACATTCTGGCCGACAATGCCCAGAAGGAAGGCCTCTGGTTTCTTGGTAAAGGTGTACTTAAACACCTTTTTCAGCTCATTGTATATCATTTCCCAGAAGACCTTCACTCCAGGGGAAGTCCACCAGAGGTGAAAGAATGTTCCTTCATTTTCCTTACATTTCCAACATTTATTATCAGACGAATGGTATATTTTGGCCAATTTAACTGGGGTCATGTACCAACTATATATCATTTTCATTACATTTTCCTTCAGAGCATTACATGCAGTGAAGTTCAGCCCAGTGGTCCACAACCTTTCCCAGTCTTCAAACATAATATTATGCCCAATATCCTGTGCCCACTTTATCATAGCCGATTTAACCATTTCGTCTTGTGTGTTCCATTTCAGCAGCAAATTATACATTTTTGAAAGTACTTTAGTCTTAGGTTCTAACAATTCTGTTTCCAACTTCGATTTCTCCACCTGGAATCCTAACTTTTTGTCATTCTTAAACACTTCTTTAATCTGAGCATAGTGTAACCAGTCTCGCACTTTATCTTTCATTTTCTCTAAACTCTGCAATTTCCAATTGTCTCGGTTGATGGACTATATGGAACTGACGGAAAGGACTGGCAGAATCCGAAACCAGGGAGAGGAGATGGTGGAAGAAGATTGGAAAATTTAAAGTTTATATTTAGAAATATTGTAAAAGTAATGACTGTTAGAAAAATGGTGGAATGATAATTAATGGATTTAGCAGAAATGCTATAAGAAGCTAAGTATATATAAGTAATTTAGTCTTAATGGGAAATAAGGTTAAAAAATATGTTATTTATAATATGATAGAAAATAGAGAAAGATGGAAAGGATTTGCTGAAACAATCAGTAGAAGTGGGATACAAAAAGGGAGGTGTGAGGAGGTCGAGGAAACAAGGGAATGGAGGATAGAGCATGGAAAAGGAGGGATGTTTTTAAATTGTTTTTGTTTTGCTTTATTTATGTGTCTAGTTTAATGGGTTTAGGTTGGGTTTTGTATTGTTTATATATTATATTGTATCGTTTTGCTTTTTTTCTCTTTTGTTCTTTTCTTTCTTTTCTTTCTTTTTCTTTCTTCTTCTTTTATTGTAACCTTTAAAAGCTAAAAAAAAGAAAAGAAAAAAAAGAGAGAAAAGCTGCACTGCCTCCATGCCAGGGGAAGGTAGCGCCAAGGTGCCTTTAATTGAGAGTGATCAGCTGCCCTGTTTTCCCTCAGAGTGAGGGAAGGCAGTTGAGATCAGCTGTGTTATTGGCTGAGATCGGGGCCAGATTTACGTTTGACGAGGCCCTAAGCTACTGAAGGTAATGGGGCCCCCAAATGTCCAGCTGTCCTTTGTCAACAACAAATTGTCGCTGTTTTTGTTGTTGTTGAATATATGCTATATGGCATGGGTAGGCAACCTAAGGCCGGGGGCCGGATTCGGCCCAATCGCCTTCTAAATCCAGCCCATGGACAGTCCGAGAATCAGCATGATTTTACATGAGTAGAATCTGTGCTTTTATAAAAATGCATCTCTGGGTTATTTGTGGGGCATAGGAATTCGATCATTATTTTCTCCCAAAATATAATCCAGCCCCCCACAAGGTCTGAGGGACAGTGGACCGGCTCCCTGCTGAAAAAGTTTGCTGACCCCTGCTATATGGTAATTTATGGACCTAATACTGTAGGTATCTAAAGACATTTGCACATGTTGCCATGCAACCAGTCCATGCAGAATGTTGGCACCCTACATATAGAAAGGAGCAAACCAGTGATATTTCTGGGAGCAGGCGGGGCCCATGACTTACATCACAGGAGCCTACACAATACAAAACACTGTTGCTGTATGTAGGTTTTATTTTATTTGTTTTTATCTTATATTTTGGAAATGTACATCCCGTTTCCCCCCTTTACATTTTTTGGGGCACCCCCAAGAGAGTGGGGCTCTAAGCTATAGCTTGTTTAGCTTATAGGTAAATCTGGCACTGGCTGAGATCATTGTGCAATATCGGCAGTGCCTTGAATTCGTCTACTCTGTTCTCCCTTGCACGAGGAGCGATATATTGCTGGGTCAACGTCGTTATCGCAGTGCGATTTCAAAACTGATTTTGGCCAGTCTGTTGGAAAATCACACTGCGCTAAAACAGACTGAGCCTCTTCAGCTTGCTGATCAGAATGTCGGCGGTTCGAATCCCGGCAACGGGGTGAGCTCCCGTTGCTCGGTCCCAGCTCCTGCCAACCTAGCAGTTCAAAAGCACACCAAAAAGTGCAAGTAGATAAATAGGTACCACTCCGGCAGGAAGGTAAATGGTGTTTCCATGCGCTGCTCTGGTTTCGGTATTCCATTGCACCAGAAGCAGCTTAGTCATGCTGGCCACATGACCCGGAAAAACTGTCTGCGGACAAATGCCAGCTCCCTTGGCCTGTAAAGCGAGATGAGCGCCACAACCCCAGAGTTGTCTGTGACTGGACTTAACTGTCAGGGGTCCTTTACCTTTTACCATGCAAAAATGGCAGAAATTTAGTTGGGGAGCAGGAGGCAAGGGATGGGACCGTGGACCTCCTGGGTGCATTCCACGGATCCACAGGGGTCCCCAGACCCCTAATTGGGAACCACTGTGTTGGACTTTATTAGCAAGATGGAACCACAATTTACTTTGGTGACCATCAGGTGCTCCTAAGGTTATAAGGGGGCATTGTGATGCCTTGCTGAAATATTTCCACACAAAGGAGGTGTCTGCCCTGTAGGAGTCAATTAAAAAGGTGACTCTGCCCCCCCCCCAGCAAACAAAACAAGCAAAACAAGTTTTCTTCTTCATCACCATTTGGAAAAGATTTGTGGGGCCGCTTCCCACCCCACCTCCTATCTTAGCAAAGAAGCTAAGATGATTTTTTACATATTTAATCTCTGAGCATCTGCAAAACTTTCCCCAGGCAGGATCGTACTTCTTTCCTGCAAGAGACAAAGTGGCTCTTTTCTTTTCTTGGAGGCCATAATAATTGTGAATGTTCGTCAACAAAGAACAAGGGCAATTTCTGAAAGCAGGGATTAATTTCCCGCAAAAAAATGATTTCATCTAAGAACGTCACATAAGAACATAAGAAGAGCCTGCTGGATCAGGCCGAAGGGGACCCATCTGGTCCAGCATCCTGTTTTCACAGTGGCCAAACAGATGACTGTCCTGCAATCAGGATTCGAACACAAGAGCCATTTTCCCTCCAGCAGTTTCCAGCAACTGGGATTCATAAGCATTACTGCTTCCAACTGGTTGTTGTTGTTGTTTAGTTGTTTAGTCGTGTCCGCCTCTTCGTGACCCCATGGACCAGAGCATGCCAGGCACTCCTGTCTTGCACTGCCTCCCACAGTTTGGTCAACCTCATGCTGGTAGTTTCAAGAACACTGTCCAACCATCTTGTCCTCTGTCGTTCCCTTCTCCTTGTGCCCTCCATCTTTCCCAACATCAGGGTCTTTTCCAGGGAGTCTTCTCTTCTCATGAGGTGGCCAAAGTCTTGGAGCCTCAGCTTCAGGATCTGTCCTTCCAGTGAGCACTCAGGGCTGATTTCCTTCAGAATGGAGAGGTTTGATCTCCTTGCAGTCCACGGGACTCTCAAGAGTCTCCTCCAGCACCAGAATTCAAAAGCATCCATTCTTTGGCGATCAGCCCTAATCTTCCGACATTTGGCTTCATTGGATGTTGCGAAAGAGGGAGGAAAAGGCTTTTCTCTGTGTGCTTTGTCCATTCCATGTGTTAATGAGAATTATAAGGTCTAAGATATAAAATAAGTGCTCATAACTGTAGCAGGCAAACACATACATTAATATATAAACCACATGCCTGAAACAGCACAGGAAAACACTCCTGAAGCCATTCTGACTCTTTCAGTGACCTCAAATATTCCTCTGCAGTTTGGATGGAAATGGGGAAAGCCACCCCATTGCCTCTGTGCTCACAAATCCTGCCTTAAGGGCACATTTGTGTATGAATAGGGTGAGCCTGTGACCTGGACTCAGGAACTAAAGTATTTTTCATCACAAAAGAATGGCCAGGCTGCCCAGGTAGAGCAATCAGTGACCATTAACAGGTTTCCTGCCAGACAGGATTCTGCTGTCGACCACCCCTTCTGTGATGTATGTATGATGTAATGGAGGGTGGTTCTTGAGCTATAGGGTGGGCAATTTCAAGTCTATATAAGGGCTTGCACACCAATGTTCTGCGTACGTCTTCTCCCTCCCTGCGTGGGGTGAGCAGGGGACCCTATTGCAACAGATTAATAGGCTTACTAGCTGCTTTGCTTCTCAATATTCTCTGGTTGGCCTCTGTTATATTCTCCTACCGATAGAGAACCTACATAAGGACTCTATATGGGCAATTTTTTAATTTTTTTTTTCCAATATGCAGTAACAGCAGCAAGAATATTACTGGCTCAGAAATGGAAACAAGAACAATTACCAACGTTGGAGGAATGGAGAACGAAGCTGATGGACTATGCAGAACTTGATAAACTGACTGGGAAGATCAGATATCAACGAGATCAAAAATTCATCGAGGACTGGGGAAAATTAACAGAATACTGGGAATGTATAAGTGATAATGAAATAACGTTAGTGGCATTTAGAGAAGCTCTGTAATAAAATAAGAAATATTGTAAAAAAGCAAAATATAAGAGGGGGGGTAGGTATAAAGGCAATATCAAAATTTGGAAATGTGTATTTAAAGAAATTAAATTTCGAATGATTGGCAGAGAAGCCGAAGGAAGTCAAAAATCGAAAAGTTTAACAGAAATTGTAATGTGGTACGATTGTATGGAAAAATTAATAAAATATAATTATAAAAAAGGACTGTATATGGGCTCTTGGGTACCCCATAAGGGAAAAGGAGCAGTTTTTCTTATAACACTGTGCATGTTTTATAATCTTACATCCTGCTGCCTCTTCCTCATTTTTTCTCTCATCCACCTTGGCCTTCCAGCCACTTCTGTGCCCTGACACCCATACGCGAGTACAGTTTTGTTTTCCCGCTCCCTGCAGGGAGACGTGGCAATTGCAAGGGGGCAACGGTAGGGTACAGAAAGGGTTTTGCCTGTCTCCCGTACCCCCACCTATCTGACCCCTCCCCTCAAACCGAGAGAAAGGGCAGGCTAGCTAGAGATGGGGAAGGCTGGCACCTCTCTATGGCAAAGAGGATTTTTAGAAAGCTCACAATCTTGCTGCAGAAATGTCAGTATTTTCAGACTGGAAAAACGGAGAGAATTGAAATGGACAGATCGCAGGGTTCATATACCAGGGGAGACAAATGTTAGGTAAGGGAAGCCCCCCCTCCCAGCTTTCCCTTGCAGAGAGACAGCAGCTATCAGGTTCCTAGAATTGTTGTTTTTCGAAGGGATCTTCAAAGCGCATCCAGTCTAACCCCTTGAATTGCAGGAATGTCAGCTAATGCAAAAATCATATGCAGAAGGGCCAGTTGGCCTGACACCTCCTCATCCCTCCTAGAGGGTCCTGCTTTCTGTGCCAATCACTGGCAGGGGATAATTTCTTCCCCCCTCCCTCCCTCTTATTCCCATTTGCATGAAATCCAGGCCTCTCCAGAGTCAGGGGATGGAGAGAAACCTCACTGATGTCAGCTCGCCTCTGGGGCTCTTGCCCAGGTCCTTGCCGAAAGCAGCCATTTCCTGCCCCTTCTTTATCGTCGCTTGAGTGAAATTAATTGGCAATTACTGGAGCTTCGTAAACACCCAGACAAGTGTTTCCTGTGAGGGCTGCCAAGGCCCAGCTGCGTTTCCTTCACATTCGCCATCGATCCCCTTGGCCTCGTCTGCTCATTTAACACCTCTTAGCTCATTAGTCGGTCACCCCAAACACCTATTGATCCAAGGAGGTCTCCCGGCCACTGGGGTTTAGCTCTGATTCCACGAAAGCTGCCCCATAATAGGTGGGCACTTGCCATTCTTGCCCTCTGGTGCTTTGGGGTTCATCACCCCTGGAGCTTATTCCTACGCAGGGGTTGCTCCTGAGCAGCACCCTCCCCTCAACCTTCTTCCAGGGGGATCTTATGATCTCTTATCCCTCCTCTCTGGCAAGGGCCTTTCAAGCCTCAGAACTGCCTGCCGCCCAACCCTGGGCTGAATCTGGTTTTGATATTCAGCTCCTCACCACAAATGCCCTCAGCTTGGAGCCCCTTCAGTCATCCCCCCCCCCCAGTCCAGTTCCAGCACTCAGTTGACCCCTGTTGAAGCCATCACCCAGCCCCATTCATCTTACCTGCAGACGTGTTGCACTTTAAACATCTAAACCATGGGTAGGCAAACTAAGGCCCAGGGGCTGGATCCGGCCCAATCTCCTTCTAAATCTGGCCCGCAGACGGTCCGGGAATCACCGTGTTTTTACATGAATAGAATGGGGCCTGCCTGGTGTTTTAATAATAATAATGCTAATAATAATGATAATAATGATAATAATGATAATAATGATAATAATGATGATGATGATGATGATGATGATAATAATAATAATAATAATAATAATAATAATAATAATAATAATAATTTATTTATACCCCGCCCATCTGGCTGGGTTTCCCTAGCCACTCTGGGCGGCTTCCAACAGAACACTCAAATACAATAACCTATTAAACATTAAAAGCTTCCCTAAACAGGGCTGCCTTCAGATGTCTTCTAAATGTTTGGTAGTTATTTTTCTCTTTGACATCTGGTGGGAGGGCGTTCCATAGGGCGGGTGCCACCACTGAGAAGGCCCTGTGCCTGGTTCCCTGTAACTTGGCTTCTCGTACCAAGGGAACCGCCAGAAGGCCCTCGGCGCTGGACCTCAGTGTCCAGACAGAACAATGGGGGTGGAGACGCTCCTTCAGGTATACTGGACCAAGGCCATTTAGGGCTTTAAAGGTCAGCACCAACACTTTGAATTGTGCTCAGAAACATACTAGGAGCCAGTGTAGGTCTTTCAAGACCGGTGTTATATGGTCTCGGTGGCTGCCCCCAATCACCAGTCTAGCTGCTGCATTCTGGATTAGTTGTAGTTTACGGGTCACCTTCAAAGGTAGCCCCACGTAGAGCACATTGCAGTAGAAGAATGGATGCTTTTATTTAAAATGCATCTCTGGGTTATTTGTGGGGCATAAGAATTCATGATTTCCCCCCCCAATAAATATAGTCCGCCCCCCCCACAAGGTTTGAGGGACAGCAAACCTGCCCCCTGCTGAAAAGGTTTGCTGACCCCTGATCTAAACACTTTTCAGAAGAAATAACAACAGAAAGAGAAAGGATCCCAACCTTTATTCCTACCCTTTTCATTTTGAGGGTGGGTGGGTGACCTCCTGCTGCCACCCAATCCCTGCTATTGCAAAACCCTGGATATTTTGCTGGTGGACTCTGGCTTCTGCCCAGGGAGAGGCTGAAAACAGCCCACTGATGCTAGGAATTCAAGTTAGGGGTCATCTGCAGCCTTTGCTACCACTGTGTTCTGAATTGTGAAATGCTGACTCAAAATGTGAGATGGAAAGCACGCCAGGGAATTCTACAGGGTAGGGCTGTCTGTCTCCTCCCTCTGCCCTCCCCCCCGGAAGTGATGTCACCAAGGACCTCTCTGTGTGAAACAGGAGGGAAGCCCCTGGTCCTTCTCTTCACCTGAAAAAATTGCAGGAGATCCAACCTTTGTTCTGGTTGCCTCCCTAGAGAGACTGAGTTGAGAAATAAGACCAAGGGTACATACATTCCTATATCAAGAAGAGAAGAAAAAGAGTTTGGATTTGATATCCCGCCTTTCACTCCCTTTAAGGAGTATCAAAGCGGCTCACATTCTCCTTTCCCTTTCTCCCCCACAACAAACTTCTTTGAGAGACTTCAGAGAAGTGTGACTGGCCCAAGGTCACCCAGCAGCTGCACGTGGAGGAGCAGGGAAGCGAACCCGGTTCACCAGATTACGAATCTACCGCTCTTAACCACTACACCACACTGGCTCTCTATCAATATGTACCCTTGGTCTTATTTCTCAACTCAGTCTCTCTCCAACGTCAATGGAATGCTAGCATAGATAGTGAACCTTTACTGTATTTTTGAACATATATCTTCTATCTATCCCACTTTTCCATAAATTTTTGTTTTGAATTGCCTCTCAGCCTATTTGTCAACTGTGCCATTTCAGCAAATTCTTGTAGCTTGTTATGCCAATCCATTATTGTCGGGACTTCTTCCTTCCACCACTTTGCCACCAAAGTCCGAGCTGCAGCTGTTGCATATAAAAATAGGGAGGTGACTACTTCACCTTCATGCACCCAGGTCCCCGTCACACAAGCCAGGTCAACCTCCAGAGAGATAAAAAAGTCTTGCATGGTGGCGGGTTTATTGCCTATAGACCTGGCATTGTACAACACCAGTGACCATTGCACAACACCAGTGGGTAATCCCTGCTCACCCTACCCTTGTCCCTCGGGATGGGGCATAGATTGGAAGGGGTTTGAGCATCACCACATCTCAAAACCCTTCGCCTGTAATATCTACCCCCACCGCCATACCTCCCTCACCCTTCAATGGTGGTGATCCCAAACCCTGTGTTATTTGGATTCAAATAACAAGAAAGGAGAGTCCAGCTAAACATTAGGAAGAACTTTGTGAAAGTAAGAGCTATTTGACAGTGGAATAGATTTCTTTGGAAGGCGGTGGACTCTCCTTCCTTGGAGGTTTCTGAACAGAGGTTGGGTGGCTGTCTGTCAGGGATTCTTTAGCTGTAGGACTAGATGACCCTTGGGAATCCCATCCAACGTTACCATTCACTCTCCACAGGTAAGACAAGAGAGCTCTGCGTCTTGCAAGATGACTGAATATGCATTCGGCATCTGGATTGTGGCCTCCTCTTGGACCAGCTTGGTGCCAGATTCCTTGAATCTGAGCAGAGATGGCCTTGGAAGATAGAATGTGACAAGAGAGCCCTTGCAGGTGAGTGGCAGGTGCCTCCTTCTGCTGAGCCTGGGAGGTCATGGGCCTTGGAGCTGTTTGGTCGTACCAGGGGCAGGGAGCCAGTCCTTGGACTGGCAGTTCATCTGCGCTGCTGCCCTCTTGCACGAGTGCAAGAGCTCTTTGGCTAATTGTTTCCGCGTTTCACTGCCCGTCAGCCTGGCATATTCCCCCCCCCCCAGCTCCTGCTGAATACTTGACGAAGGCTAAAATAACAATAAACTGCATTAAAGCTGAGCTGATGGAGCCCTGGAGAGTATTTCAGCTCTCGAGATATTGCACAGCCATCCTCCTTGTTCAATTATGGAAATACCATTAACGGGATCAGCCTGACCCTAATGATGACTAAGAGGGAAAGACAAGAACTGCTGAAAAAGATTGAGTGGGGGGGGGGAGGAGGGCTGGGGGAGGATGCTGAGGAATGAGGAGACCAGGGGAGTGGGGAGGAGACAGGCAAAAGGACACGTTTCCCTCCTCTGCAAACAGAGCCTCTTTGTTCCACGTCACCCCAATCTCTGAGCAGCATGAGATTCCAGTGGTTCCAGGCACTTAACCAAGTTCTGGTTTCCTTGGAATGAAGGCGAGTGGAGTCTATAAACCTGAGCATAAGATGGAGGAGCCGACAGCATTAATACCCCACAGATCTTAGTTCTCCATTAGTCATAGCTTTGGATCTAGCACAGACCAAGTAGGTCTCTACGTCTCCAGTTTCCAGTTTGCATCCAAGCTCAGCTCATGCAAATTCCCCGGGCTGGAAGGGACTCAGGTCGTCGTCCAGACTGTTGTTATTGTTGTTTAGTCATTTAGTCGTGTCCGACTCTTCGTGACCCCCTGGACCAGAGCACGCCAGGCACTCCTGTCTTCCACTGCCTCCTTCAGTTTGGTCAAACTCATGCTGGTAGCTTTGAGAACACTGTCCAACCATCTCGTCCTCTGTCGTCCCCTTCTCCTTGTGCCCTCCATCTTTCCCAATATCAGGGTCTTTTCCAGGGAGTCTTCTCTTCTCATGAGGTGGCCACCTCCCCAAACTTACAACACTCTTTAAGGATGTAGCAGGAGGATGGGGCCCTACTCTGCAACGAATCCTTCACAATTCTGGAAATGTTGGGTATAAATTAAGGTTACCAGTTTTCCCCCCAATGAATCCGGGGACACTTTAATTAATTACTACACGTTCAGGACGGTGATGCTGCAGCGATGGCGGTGGCAGAGGGGTGGCCTTGACCTCAACGGCCATGTTTCCCCTTCCTCCGAGGCTTCTATCTTCTTTCTCCATGAGCCTGGGCAGCCCCTGAGTTGTTGGTTCTTCGGTGGTGGTGAAGTGGTGTGCAGTGGGTCAGGCTGGGAAGGCGGAGAAGGAGGGCTGAGAGTGGCGGTGGCAGTGAGGCTCAGGCAATGCGATGCCTCCCTTCCCATCGGAGCAGCCCCAATCCCATTCCTACTTGCGTGTGAGTAGGAGGGGGCGGGGATCCTTCAGCTGGGAAGGGAGGCTTCACACTGCCTTTTGGAGCAGCCCCATCCCAACTTCTACTTGCGTGCAAGCAGGAGGGGGCAGGGAGCTCTCAGGTAGCACAATGCCTCCCTTCCCATCGGAGCAGCCCCAATCCCATTCCTACTTGTGTGCAAGCAGGAGGGGGCGGGGATCCCTCAGCTGGGAAGGGAGGCTTCCCGTTGCCTAACTGAGAGATCCCTGCTCCTTCCTGCTTGCACGCAAGTAGGAGTTGGGAGGCTGCTCCAATAGGCAGCATGAAGCCTCCCTTCACAGCTTAGTTGCTGGGGTCAGGGAAGGTGGAGGCAGCCCAGAAGCTGCATCTTAGAGCCCCTGCACCACCATCATATGGGGACTTCCGCGCAGCTCCTGAAGCCAGCTAGAGCCAACTGCTCTGGGCTGCTGAGACGGCCGCTGCTGCGTTTCCCGGGGACATTAGATGAAATCCGGGGACGGAATTTGTCCGGTGACTTATTCGCAAAGCCGGGGACTGTCCCCGGGAAATGGGGACGCCTGGTAACCCTAGTATAAATGGGTCCTCAACTTTTCCAGATAGCCAGCAGCAGAGGAAGCCGCTTGGGTGCTTGGGGCAGTGCGCCCATAGGGGCGGGGCGAGGCACCCATAGGGGCAGGGTGCACCGTGGGGCCTACGGAGTCTGCCTGCCTTCTCCCACTCAGCCTCCCTACAGCTGGGGGGGGGAGGGGCTTGGGTGCGCTGCAGGCCCTGTGGTGAGTGCCGCCCGGCATTTTGTCACCCTCCTCAGTGGTGACACCCAGGGCGACTCGCACCTACCACACCTCCTTCCTCCGCCCATGCAGACAGCTGGAGCCACATGGCAGCCCTGCACCCCTGGCCTGTCTCTGTAGTACCTGGTTTGGGTTGCTTGTTTCCGCTCTCATGCTCTGCACTGTTTTGCAAAACTAAGGCAAATTATGCAAATTGAAGAGATTCCTCTTATATACAATCTGTCAGCCACATCATGCAATTGTCTCTGAGCAGCCTCCACTCTCACCCACCTCCACAGTCTGCGATGTGGTTGCATGGAGACATTTCGTGTTCTCCCTCTCAGGGCTCATCTGCCACGGAAAGTAAGATCTGGGCTACACCTCAGAGCAGCTTTTCCAAAGGGGAGCATCCCTTCGCCTGAACAGAGCCTCACAAGAACCGCTGCTATGGTTGTGTAACTAAATCAACTCGTTGAAATGTTGACAATGGATTCATATTTATTTATTTATTCCCTTTATATCTAGCTGTTTTCCTCTGAGGAACTCAAGGTGGTGTATATGGTTCTCCCTGCCCTCCTCCTTTTTTCAAAAAAAGTTTTTTTATTTGGAATTTCAACATAACTTTTTATCAAAAGACATATCATCCTTAACCCCCCTATTTTCCCCTCCCCCCAAAAAGAACCCACCCCCCCAGACTTCCCTCAGCTCCTCTCTCTGGTTTTTCAATACATGTACTTCTCAGCATATTATAAAGTTATAAAAATCCTTCATTTATCTGTTATTAATAATAAATTTGTGTATGTTTATTCAAAACCTGCCAAGGAGTCCAATTCATTTTGTTGTTTCTTTAAGTACTTTGTAAAAGGTTCCCATTCTTGTTTGAAATCACAATTGTCCTTGTCAAGCAGTTTATGTGTCAGTTTCGCCAATTCCGCATAGTCCATCAATTTCTCTTGCCACAGTTCTTGGGCCGGGATTTCTTCATTCTTCCATCCTTGTGCTATTAAGACTCTTGCCGCTGTTGTCGCGTACATGAAAATGTTCTTAGGTTTCCTTGGCAAGTCTTTTCCTACAATCCCTAACAGAAATGCTTCAGGTTTTTAAACAAATGTTAATTGGAACATTTTCTTCAACTCATTAGATATCATTTCCCAGGATTTTTAAATTCCTCCCATCCTTCTTCATTCCCCACAACATCCTTGCAAGGTGGGTTAGGCTGAGAGTGAGTGTCTGGCACAAGGTCACCCAAAGAGCCTCATGGCTGAGTGGGGATTTGAACCCTGGTCTCCCAGGTCCTGGGACGTGGGTGGTGCTGTGGGTTAAACCACAGAGCCTAGGGCTTGCCAATCAGAAGGTTGACGGTTCGAATCCCCGTGACAGGGTGAGCTCCTGTTGCTCGGTCCCTGCTCCTGCTAACCTAGCAGTTCAAAAGCACATCAAAGTGCAAGTAGATAAATAGGTACCAGTCTGGCGGGAAGGTAAACGGTGTTTCTGTGCGCTGCTCTGGTTCGCCAGAAGCGGCTTAGTCATGCTGGCCACATTACCTGGAAGCTGTACGCTGGCTTCCTCAGCCAGTAAAGCGAGATGAGCGCCACAACCCCAGAGTCGTCCACAACTGGACCTAATGGTCAGGGGTCCCTTTACTTCCCAGGTCCACTCTAAGAACACCAGAAGAAACTGCTGGATCCGGCCAATGGCCCATCTAGTCCAGCCCCCTGTTCTTGCAGTGGCCAGCCACATGCCACCGTGAGAAACCAGCAAGCACATCCCCTGGCATGTTGCGTTGTTCTTAAGCTGTTCATGTCTTCTCTGTGTCAAGTAAAGTATTAGCTGCTACATTCCCCGCCCCCCCCCCCCCGGCCAATCCCCTATAATTATTAACTTTCCAAATTCTGCTTGGGCTGGTTTTTCCCTGCCTCTGAGAGCTCTGCTCCACACCCATGTAGACAGGGTGGCATGGCTTTCCACTTATCCTCCTTTATCAGTGTCCTGCAAATACACAGCCATTTTGTTTGTTTCTGACATCTGAATACAAATCTGCTTGGAGGAATTTGTCACCCTCCAAATCTTATTGGTTTCTAGAACATCCTATGGATGCAGTCCATCCAATACAATACAATACAATAGTCTTTATTGTCATTGCCCCATACAGAACAACAAAATTGAAACAAAATTGAAAAAATCTACATCAGACATTCAAAAACCAACAAGCCTGCTATCCCAGTCTGGTTAACCCCCTAAAAACTCTGATACCTCATAATTAAATGCAATATACTGCCACAGAGACTACCTTACACTGCGTTTAAAACCAAAATCGCATTTGGGTAGAAACTGTTTCTCAGGCGGCTAGTCCTGGTCTTTATAATCCTGGACCTTCTTCCAGAAAGCAGAAGCTGAGAGAGATCATTTCCGGGGTGAGTACTACCCTGCACTATCTCTGCAGCTTTCTTATGGCACCTGGAAGCATAGATTTGATCCAAGGTGGGAAGAGTGCACCCAATTATTCTCTCTGCAGTCTTTACAACCCTGGACAGCATTGTTTTCTCCCTGACCATGCAGCTCCCAAATCCAATCTTGCGACGGAAGAATGGTTTTGTTTCTGCCTTTCATTTTGCTTCGTGGTTCTTGCTACCAGTTTTATGTAATGCTGTTGTAGAAATGAATAAATTATATGTGTAATATATATATATGTGTGTGTGTGTGTGTGTGTGTGTGTGTGTGTGAGAGAGAGAGAGAGAGAGAGAGAGAGAGATACACCGTGTTTGTCCACAGCCTGAGTGTGGATATAGTGGGAAAGGCTGCAAAGTTAAAACAGAAATATACAGGATATGTAGCAAGGGACGACTCATACTGATAGAATAAAGCAATGTTAGTGCTTATTCGCAAATACACATTCTAGGCACAGGTCTTCCCTTTCCTGATCTGTGTCCAAGCACATTTGTTTGATCCACTGCTTTCCCCAGGAAACCTGCTCTTTCATGCTGAATCGGAACAAACAGCAATTTGGGTTTTCCGCTGAGAAAGTGCAGGGCTAAAAAAAAAGGGTCAGCTGCAGACTGGGAAAATGTGGACCTGTACCTAGAAATGTACTCCCTGGAAAATACCCTGATGTTGGGAAAGATGGAGGGCACAAGGAGAAGGGGATGACAGGGGATGAGATGGTTGGACAGTGTTCTCGAAGCTACCAGCATGTGTTTGACCAAACTGCGGGAGGCAGTGGAAGACAGGAGTGCCTGGTGTCCTCTGGTCCAGGGGGTCATGAAGAGTTGGACACAACTAAACGACTAAACAACAACAACAACAACCTCCTAGAAATGTGGAGCAAAGCAAAGTGTGGATGAGTCCTTAGTGTGGAGACTCCGCTGTTTCAAAAGACCAAGGGGACAACCACCAATTGCAGTGGGTTGACTGGGAAACTAACAATAGGGCTGATGTGAAAGCAGGAAGCAAACAACAGAAAGCGATGGAGATAACCTGAAGAGGTGTGTATCAAAAGGTGGGATGAAGAAGGAGGAGGAGAATTCTTTACTAAGCAACACTAGCAAATCTTTCTAAAAGACATAGAAGAAAGATCTTGGAAGGAATACTCCTGTCAATATCTGGAAATGAGATTTGGCAGGGCGGGGGTGATGTAAAGCAGCTATTGGTGCATATTTTTAGGGGGTGGGGGGGGATATATTCCCACAATCTTGGAAGCTAGTACAGTACTGCAGAATGTATGACAGATAACAAGGTATGTCATACTCAAATGTCATCCTTTGACCGTCACTTGGGAACGTCTATTGCTACAGCAGTTGAAATTGCAAAATGTCAAGGCAATGTAGATCCTTGCATGTTGTTTCATAATCTCCTTTATAATAAAAGCTATTTTTGAAAAAGAAATTACGACATGCCCTGTGTGATGCATTTGTGGATTCCTGCAGAGTTTTCAAAGAGGAACCCACAAGCCCAGTGCCAGAAACCTCACAGGTTTGTTGTGTGGAGGAGGCGGAGAACCATGTTTGAGATCCTTGGAGGGGGAAAAGGGGGGTTAAATGCAATGAATAAATATCAAAACAGATAGGGACATTTGCTGCTGTTCCAGCAACTCTAATACAGTTTTTTTCAGAATCAGCTCACCTGACCCCTGGACCTGAGACATAGGTGGATCTAGGGCAGAGTGATTGGTTTCCCTGCACTGGGTGTTGAGTCGAGGGGACACCTTGGGGCGTTGAAAATATGATGTGGCACATGTGGGATGTGAAACACAAGAGCAGTCAAGTACAACATTCCTAGAGTGAACATGTTTACACATGGGGAGGAATGTTTGTCCAGCCAGCAGGTAAATTTCCTGTTTCCTTCTGGGCTTGGACAAGCTTCCTCTGCATGTGACTAGAGGTGGGCGTGGCCTCACCTGTGCAGGTAACAACAAAAGCACAGGGCAAGGCAGTCATCTCTCTCTCTGTGACTACTTTTGTTGAAGAAGCAACATCTGCTTAGCCAAAGATGCTTCCAGCCAAGAGAGGACAGAGGGACTGTCTCCTTATGAGATCGCTACCAGGTGTAGGTAACTTTCCTAAGCTAAGTCTGCCTTCTGGGATCCGATTGTGAGCAGAATGTGAGTAAACTCTTTTTATACTTTTATAGAAGACTGTCGTGTCTTATCTTTTATGAGGGAACAAGGGGAAAATACCAGAACAGTTATTATAGAGGCTTTAGCGAGCCTGAGCAAACGCATACACTGCGAGTTTAAAAAGGGGAATGTTACTCTGCTAAATTGTGGAACTTGTTAACACAAGTTGGAAAGGCTATAATCAAATAATATATCCTCTCCTGCATCCCTGAACAATCCCACAGTGCACACACAAAACAGAAGTCGAGAAGCAGGGGGCACCAAATGTTGGCCTCGCACAGGGCACCACTGAAATTTCAAAGACCGAAGTCCGCCCCTGCCCGAGGTTCTTCACACCTTTAATAGATAACCCACCTGCTCCCTCCTGGCAAAAAACTGCTTGCAAGGCCAGACATTCTTCCTTGGCCCTAAAGCAACCAGTTAAACCCAGGATGGCCCCAAATCCAAAGTGGGCAGAGGCAGGAGCCGGGCAGGCCAAAAGAGCCTTGGCTGTCTCTGCCCCCTCCATACTGGGTACCTAGCATCGTTTTCATCCAGAGGCTGCGTTCCCCAGCCTAAAAGTGCTCCTCTGCCTCTCGTGGTTCTCTTGCAAACACAACCTTCACATTCCAAGCTTCACGTGCTGTTCAACCCTTCTTGCACTCATTTAATTTTTCAGCCTCTGATTTCTATAATTCTCCAACGCTGGCAAGGGCACATGGTCAGAAGCCATAGTCCATTCAGGCCACCCCAAAGCAGAGAGCCAGTGGTAGTGTATGTGGGAATGTTCAGGGGGGCAGGAGAGGATATATCATTTCTTAATATCCTTCCTAACTTGTGCTAGCAAGTTCCTTTACTTAGCAGAGTTTACATTCCCCTTTTTACATGCACAGCAGATAGCTGGTTGCAGGCTAGTGTGAGCCTCTGACTGTTATAAAATTCAGTCTGTCTCAGATTGAATTATACGTTCCTGGTAAGTTCCCTTGAATCCCTCCAAAAAGAATATAAAGACACCACAGTCTTATTCATAAGTAACAAAAATAAAGTTTACTCACGATCAGGCAGAGCACGATCAGGCTTAAAGTTTCAAATATATACAAACAGGTTTACCCCATAAGGGAGATTTACCTAGTGACTGCAGGCTACCAGTCCTGCAGTTCACATGATGAAAGGAAGATGGAAAAGAGGAAAGGGAAGGAAGGTGTGCTGAGTGAATCGTTCTTTTGTTACCTGGACAGGTTAGGTCACACCCACCTTCTAGTCACATGCAAGAGGAGGGATGCTCCAGCCAGGAGGAACAGGAAGTTTTGACTGGCTGGACCAAACATTCCCTCACATGTCTTCTCTAGCAATACAAGGAATGTTGTACTTGACTGCTCCTGGTGGATAACATCCTACAGCGTAGAGGTCAGAGTGTCAGACTAGGACCTGGGAGAGCACTCGGTTCAAATCTCCACTCGCCCATGAAGCTATCTCAGTCTAAACCCCCTTCACAGGGTTGTTACAGGAATTAGATGAGGAGGAAGCCATTGTGAGCTCCTTGGAGAAAAAGGTGAGATAGAAAAGCAATAAATAAATTTGCTAACCCTGAGTGCAAGAAAGGAACCTGAGGAGGTTTGCATGCTTGCCGGGGGGGCTGGTGTGCTGCCTGAGTGACTGATGCTTCTGCCTGTGCGGCCAGAGGCTTCTTGTTTTGTGGCCCAGGGGTTGCCCTGTCTCAGCTGGGCCTCCCTTGGAAGAGCGCCTCAGCCTTCCCCTGAATGGGCTGTTGCGTCATGAGAGGAGAGGCTGGATTTCCACACTGCTGCTCTCCGTTATCTGTGCGAAAGTGAAGCCAATTACTAGCAGCTGGCGAGGGTGAAAATTATTATTAATTTCAAAGGCGGCATATGCTTTGTGTTAACAATCCTCCGTGGTGTGGCAGGAGGGCCTGCCTCATCCAGATGGCTCCACGTGGAAGGGGGAATGATGAATGTGCCCCAGCACTGCTGCTGTTGAGCGGGGAGGGGTTGCCAGGAGGCAGGGGAACTGGAGGGTCACGCCTGTCCCAGGAAGGCCTCTGTCCAGAGGAGGCTGGCGCATGTCGATGCTGTGCGCAGTGGCGTAGCGTGGGGGGTGCAGGGGGGGCTGGCCGCACCGGGTGCAACATCTGGGGGTTAGGGTTAGGGGACGCAAATCCACGGGTTAGGGGGTGCAAATTACTTGCCTTGCCCCGGGTGCTGACAACCCACTCTATGCCACTGGCTGTGCGACCACTTATCCAGGGCTGGTCCAAGACATTTTGAGGTCAGCTGGAAGATGGTGCGGCCTCTTGCCTGCCCATAGCCTCCAACATTTCTCCGATGAAAATTGGGATGTCCCTGTGCTGGGCCCAGGGGTAACCCAAGTAGCGTGGTCCAGGTCTGGTCTTGAATCCAGGGGTTCTGCGAGGAGTCAGTCCTGCAGGGCCAAGGCAGGACACGAGGCGGAAAACCAGGCAAGGTCAGGAACAGGATCACAGGCAGGTTCTGGCAAACAGCAACGTTGCTCCTGCAACCTGGGGTGGGGGTCCGCCAGCCTTTACTCTTTGTTGGGGTAATGGCCGGTCCCGATCCCTCAGTAACTCACCTCTCTGTCTCGCCCGAAGGCAAGCACTCCTCCTGTGACTACTCAGGTCTCTCCTTCTCTCAGACCAGGGTCTTTGCAGCTCGGGAGACATCGGTGGGTTAATAGACCCAGAGGCCGCCTCAGCCTCTGCTGACCCAACTGGTAATGGAGCAGCTGTAAGTGATGGCCCAGCTGGAGGCAACGAGGTCATCCCCGCATCTGGAGCTAGGGCAGGCTCAGGCCCCTGACTCGGCCCAGCTGGGGCTTGTTGCAGGGGAACCTGTGCAGACTGGGACTCTTCAGAATCAGGCCTCACACTCGGTTCAGATGCCACCTGAGGCAAAGGATCTGGTGCGGACCGAGACTCCTCCGGTTTAGACTCCAAGCCCGAGTCCCAGGCCATCACAGTCCCATTCCATAATGATAATTTTACTATTTCTACCCCACATATCTTACTGGGTTGCCCCAGCCACTCTGGGCAGCTTCCAACATACATATATAGAAAACATAATAAAACGTTAAAAAAACCCCTTCCCTATACAGGATTTCCTTCAGACGGCTCAGGGTTGGATAACTCCATACCCTCCAACATTTATCTGATGAAAACAGGGACATCCTAAGGAAAAGCGGGGCATTCTGGGATCATCTCTAAATCAGAGATGTCCCTGGAAAATAAGGACACTTGGAGGGTCTGCCTGCCCCCAGCTTCAGGTGTGGGATGAGAGCAGTTCCTGCTCCTTGTGACCTCCGCCGTGCTGTGCTCACTTTATGGAGGAGAGTCAAAGTGCTTGTCCACCCACTGACCTGCTTGCCCCATCAGGGGGCTGAGAGGGTGGAGATGGGTCTGAGATGGGTCTGGCTTGGTCCAGAGCCCAGCCAAGGCCAGATTTTTCCAGTGCCTGCCTTCTTACTTTGGTCTTGCAGGCTGGCCCACTGTAAGAGAAGGAGCCCCAGGCTGCTCTGAGGAGAGGAGGGCTGGCTCTGGGTTCCAGGTGTCTCTGCTGCTGGCTCTGGAGCCAGAGTCCCCCTTGCCCTCCAGGCCCAGGCTCGGCAGGGGAGAGGATTCTGGTGCTTGGCCGCCTGTCCCTGAGGCACCTCAGCCCAAGCGCAGCAGCAGAGGCCTTGGGGGCAGGGAGTGCCAGGCTCCATAGCTCCTCAGTTCTCCCCCTGCGACATCTGCTGGTGGAGAGGGTGCTTTGATTGCTGGTGCCAACCCGCCACTAAGGGACAAAACGCAAATCTGCCGCCCCTCTCAGCTTTCTCCAAGTGCCCCTTGAAACGGCGAGGCTCAAGGATGCCTGTCACGGCTGTGGCAGGTGCGTATTATTTTTTGTGTGCTGGAAGCATCTGTTGTGTTTTCTCTTGGGCCCCCTTTTAGGGGTGCCCATCTGAACACAGCATCTTTTGGGTCCTCAACGACACACATCCTCTCTGGCCATGCGATTTGCACACCGTGCCACACGCTGAGCTGAACACCAGCTGATATTTCCAGCGAGTGAATCCGGGTGCATTAAATTAGGATTACTTCGGCATGAGCGCAGCAGATCGCAGTTCAGACCTGGAACCTCTTCAGAAACGGGGGCTGAATATGCCATTAGCGGGAGATGAGCGACATCAATTCCTGGTTCCTCACTCCGAGGTACAGTCCAGGCCCAGCTGGAAGAGCTCTGTCTGGTGCGCTTGCCGTCCTTTCCAAGGGAGCAAAAAGCTGGCCATTGATCATTTATTTAAATGTTGGCAAAGTTAGACGTTTTTCATGGCCTAGTATTAAAGCCGAATTTATCAGCTTGTCTGGACCAGTCTGAAAGTCGGCAGATGGAAAATCAGTCTGCTTAATGACAAACACCTTGAAAAGGTTGGCGCTCTTTAATTTAAAAAAGGGGAGGGGAGGTTAGATTCATATTTCAAAAAGGTATTGTAGAGTCCAGAAGCCTGTGTGTGTGTGTGCGTGCGCACACACAAGTGTGTACATCTCCTCAAGCAAACCTGTGTCAACTTGCCTAGGGATTTGGGGACACCCAATCAGACCTTGTAGGGACGCGGGTGGCGCTGTGGGTAAAACCTCAGTGCCTTGGACTTGCCGATCGTATGGTTGGCGATTCGAATCCCCGCGGCGGGGTGAGCTCCCGTCGTTCGGTCCCAGCTCCTGTCCACCTAGCAGTTCGAAAGCACCACTAAGTGCAAGTAGATAAATAGGTACCACTTTCTAGCGGGAAGGTAAACGGCGTTTCCATGTGCTGCACTGGTGCTGGCTCGCCAGAGCAGCTTCGTCACACTGGCCACGTGACCTGGAAGTGTCTCCGGACAGCGCTGGCCCCCGGCCTCTAGAGTGAGATGAGCGCACAACCCTAGAGTCGGACACGACTGGCCCGTACGGGCAGGGGTACCTTTACCTTAATCAGACCTTATGTGGGACTTAATTTTGGTGTCTTCCGAGAGATGCATTGTGTCCCCTTCTAAGAAATCCACACTAAAGGAATAGGAGCTTGTGAGACCTTCCAAGTGTCCCTATTTTCCAGGGAAAGCCCCGGATTTACAGAAGCCGTTCTGGTTTCTGATTTGTTCCTGGAATATCCCAGTTTTCCTTAGGACGTCTGTATTTTCATCAGAGAAATGTTGGAGGGTATGGAGTCATGCAACCCCTGAGCCAAGGAGATAAGTATACAACCTTTAGAAGACAACTGAAGGCAGCCCTGTGTAGGGAAATGTTTAATGTTTGGTGTTTTATTATGTTTTTATATAAGTTGGAAGTTCCCCAGAGTGGCTGGGGTTGTTGTTGTAATTGAATAGGATACCCCTATTTTCGGTGGTGCAAGGGATGCTGGTGGTGCTGTGGGTTAAACCACAGAGCCTAGGACTTGCCGATCAGAAAGTCGAAGGTTCGAATCCCCGTGACGGGGTGAGCTCCCGTTGCTCGGTCCCTGCTCCTGCCAACCTAGCAGTTCGAAAGCACGTCAAAGTGCAAATAGATAAATAGGTACCACTCCGACGGGAAGGTAAACGGCGTTTCCATGCGCTGCTCTGGTTTGCCAGTAGCGGCTTAGTCATGCTGGCCACATGACACGGAAGCTGTACGCCGGCTCCCTCGGCCAATAAAGCGAGATGAGCGCCGCAACCCCAGAGTCGGCCACAACTGGACCTAATGATCAGGGGTCCCTTTACCTTTATGCCTTATACCAAATCTGACCATCGGTCCATCTAGCTTCAGACTGCATTTCCCTGAGGAAGATCCATGGATGGCCAAACAAACTTCCATGGGAGGAGAAACATGATGTGTGAGAACCGTTCACTCCGGTGCAGGAATTTTGCCCAGCTGGGTGGCGAGCCTCACACATTCTCTGCAAGCAGCGTGCCTTTATTTCTTCATTGCTGGAAGCTTTTCCCAACGCTGCCCAGATGCCTCCTGCTCTTGGCTGCCCAAGTGGTGGGAACGGCCTGCCTTTGTTGCAGCCACATAAAATACCCAGCTGAGTGATAACAGGCCAAGAAGTGACTGAGCATAATCCTGGAGAAATATTGGTGCATTAAAATATAGCAGAGGCTGAGGCTTGCAGCTGCTGAAAAGATTGCCGCGTGTGGCGTTCCTCCCCCTCCGGCCATCAATCTCTCCTCCCTGAAGGTGAATCTTTGGGGGGGCTACTGAAATGCACTGAAGGCAGTGGTTCGCGTAAAATCTGTGTATGCTAATAATATGCAAATTGAGAAATATTTACTACAGTTTAGCTAGAGGCAAAATGCATCTTGAGACAGATTGTGGCTGGGAGGCCTGCTCCGCCTACTCCCTGATCCCTGCTGTCTGTGGATGGCCGGCGCCAAAACTCACCCTTCTTAGGGGGTCTTTCTCTTTAAACTGGGTTTGGACCAGGCAGCCTTCTACCTGCTTGCTCACTCACTCAGCCCTCCTTGAAGCTACCCTGCGGCAGGGATATATTTCTGAAAGCTGCCTAGACTGCTAGCAGAATTCCCCACTGCTGCTGGCCCATGCCCTGACAGCTGGTACTACCCCCTGGTGCCTTTGTTCAAAGCTCAAGGAGATGTTTCTTAGGCTTTTGCTGATTCCAACGTGAAAGGAGTGCTTCTGAGTGGCTGCTGCGAGGGGGAAGCGGCTGGGCGCAAGCTGTGAAAAGGAAGCTCAGATCTGCTGCCTGAGCAATTTGGTGTCTTCTGACTCATGAAGGGTGCATGGGCAGGGATGGGCTGGGCGGCACATGCAACCAAGAGCCCTGTGGGGCTGGATGTAGCTGGCTGCGCAGCCTGTGCAAGCTGGTTTTGCAAGATGCCCTTTTGCATCTTCCCCATTACTCCCTCCTGATGTATAAATGCACTATATTGATGAAACCATGAATCAGATTTCCTGGCAGGGTCAGCAGGAAAATCACTCCTGAGTTTGCAGCCTCCCTTCGGGAACTGGCTCTGAAATGAGCAGGCTGGTGTCTTTCCAGTTGGCAGGCCCTGAATGTGCCTTGCTCCTCCCCATTCATTGGTTTCATCCCTTGCTTCTGGGAAGGGCTTCAGATACAATGCCAGAGCAGGGATGTGGAGAAGAGACCTCCCTTCACCCTCTAGATACTTTGGACTATCCCAGAATACTTATCCTGGCTGAGGCCAATGGGAGTTGTGGTCCAAAACATCTGAAGGGCGTCAGGTTGGGGAAAGTTGCCAGTTCTCTTACAACATGAAACAGAAAGCTGACAGAGCCACTGTGATCCATGTGACGGTCACCTCCAGACTGGATTATTGTAACTCGCTCTATGTGGGGCTGCCCTTGAGATTGACCCAGAAACTCCAGTGGGTGCAGAATGTGGCAGCGAGACTCCTTACGAGGTCCTTGCCACAGGACCACATTCACCCGGTGCTATACCAGCTGCACTGGCTCTCGGTGGAGTACAGGATCAGGTTTAAGGGGCTGGTTTTAACCCTTAAAGCCCTATATGGCCTAGGACCCTCGTACCTACGGGACCGCCTCTCCTGGTATGTCCCACGGAGGACCTTACGGTCTTCAAACAAAAACATCTTGGAGGTCCCAGGCCACAGAGAGGTTAGGCTGGCCTCAACCAGAGCCAGGGCTTTTTCGGCTGTGGCTCCGATCTGGTGGAATGCTCAGTTACAAGAGACTAGGGCCCTGCGGGACTTCACATCTTTCCGCAGGGCCTGCAAGACGGAGCTGTTCCACAAGGCCTTTGGCCAAGGCACAGCCTGACTCCCTCCTTTGGTAATCCTCACAGAACTCTAGCCCAATGGTGGCCATCAATTTGATCTGAACTGATTTTATAATGAATTGATTTTAGAATGCTGTATTATTTTACTGTTGTTAGCCGCTCTGAGCCCAGCTTCAGCTGGGGAGGGCGGGATATAAATAAAATATTATTATTATTATTATTATTATTATTAGTCATTCACTCCATACTTTCCATGAGCAATTTGCTCAGTGTTGCTGCTGGAAGATTCAGGACACATGAAAGAAAGGCTTGCATCATGCAGCACATAGCTAAAACTATGGCACTCCCTCCCATGGTGATGGGTGCCATCTTAGATGGCTTGCAAATAATTCATGGAGAAGGAGAGGGCTATTGATGCCTACTAGGCAGGATACCTATGATCTGCCCTCACTGCCAGAGGTAGTAGTAATGCTTCTGAATAACAAATGCTGGAAACCACAGGAGGGATGTCTTGTTCTGGTCCTCAGATTCCGCTTGCATGTTTCCTACAGGCAGCTGGTTGGCTACTGTGAAAAAAACACTTTGGAGTAGATGGATTCAGCAGGCTCTTATTATTCATTCATTCATTCACTTTTAATTTGTATACCGTCTTTCTATTTTACAACACCCAAGGCAGTTTACAAGCTGAAGAAATAAAGAATGTACAACTTACAGCAATCTGATCCAATACAAAAATGCGATAATACAACATAACTTTAAAATAAGCAATTTATATCAAATAAAGTACCGTATTTTTTGCTCTATAAGACTCGCTTTTTCCCTCCTAAAAAGTAAGGGGAAATGTGTGTGCATCTTATGGAGCGAATGCAGGCTGCGCAGCTATCCCAGAAGCCAGAACAGCAAGAGGGATTGCTGCTTTCGCTGCGCAGAGATCCCTCTTGCTGTTCTGGCTTCTAGGATTCAGAATTTTTTTTTTCTTCTTTTGCTCCTCCAAAAATTAGGTGCGTCTTATGGTCTGGTGCGTCTTATAGAGCGAAAAATACGGTAATATTCAATATCAGCTGTCAGGGGGCTACCATCGGAATAGGGAAGGGAAACAGAGGGGCAGCTGGGTTACAGGGAAACACCAAAAATCTTGCGAAGCAGTTCCTCTTCCTGTGATGGGGAAAGCCACACCTCCAGTGGGGAAGAGAGGAAGGGACCAGAGGAGGATGCTGGGAGCCTCAGCACCGCTCCTGGTCAAGCCAGCCAGGAGGGAAGCACACCTCTTCCATCGCCCACCCTGCGCAGAGGTGTAAAACGCAAAGAAGGAAGGAAAAGGCTGGGGGTGACTAAGCTGTTATCCCGGGGGAGGACCCAGAAACGACCACTCCCGGATTCTGCTAGTGAACTTGTGGTTCTGCACTGTGAATATTTTTGCACCGAAATAAAGCCTGTCAAAGACAGGTCGGAGTCCTGACTGGTTACTCACGAGCAACCACCATTTCCATCTGACATCAGCATATAAAAATTAAACAGAAATCCACTCTTAACAATCATAATTTCTAAACTATAATCCATAAAAACAACGGCAAGTCACAGGGCATAAAACAATACAAGACAAATTGAGAAGCAGAGACTGGAGGGTGGGACAAGGTCTTGCCTGATGAAGTCTCTCCCCTCACACTTCCGTGACTGACAGACAAACTTTATTCACTTCTTTCTGACCTAGTCATTTGAAATATATTTATGCTGTTTACTATTAAGGAAATCTCAAAGTGCTTCACAGCATAAGGTGTTATTTCTGGTGGCCCGAAGCATATCTTGTGGTTCCTTACCTGTGCATGTTCAGGGGTACATGACGTCTTGACTTTGGGGAGGGTGGAGGTGAAATTTCCCTTCTGGTGGACCAAACGGCTTGGGCCAGCCTGGCTTAGTCTTTGCACTGGTCTTCTGAGCCCTGGATTGGGGGTGAAGGAGGGGACGGCATCTGGCAGCCAGGCATCTGCAAGTGTTAAAGGCAGAGAGCAAGATGGCATATTTTACTGGGCCAACTTTTTCAGTTGGAAGAATAGTCACTGTTGGTGAATGCCCATTTGATGAAGCCCATCTGCTGGCACCTCCTGTGGGAGGTCTGGAGGCAAGTGTTGACAGGCCTTAAGTATTTGTGTGTGGTTTTCTTCAAAAAAAAATTATTGGTTTTCCAAATTTACAACAAACACACATAGAAGAAAAACATTACAATATTAAAAAGAAAAAAATAAACAAACATATAAACACCTAACTGATTGAAGCCCAATTTAATTTTCATTGTTAAGTGACGTCCTCAAATCCCCCCTAACTGAGTTTCCATAAATCTCATTGTAGCAGTTTTCCAATATCCACTTTCTAATAAAAGTAACTTAATCAAATTGCTATCTTCCTTTCTCTTCTTGATAATTTCAATCCATAATGCTGTACAATTGAACATATTTTACTCCTAGGCCAATTTGGTACTTACATATAGGTCTACTTCTGTTATATTAGAATATCTAGCTAAATAATCCTTAAATTTCTTCCAATCTTCTTGATATGCCTCCTCTTTCTGATCGCGGATCCTTCTAGTCAGGTCGGCCAGCTCCAAAAAGTCCATCATCTTCATCTGCCATTCCTCCACTGTATTTCTTGTAATTTCCAATTTATGGATAACAAAATTCTTGCTGCAGTTGTGGCATAGAAAAACAGTCTAATGTCTTTTTGGGGCAGTTCCAGTCCTATTATTCCAGGCCTTAAGTATTTGTGGCAGATTCAGAGCTCAGTGCTCCCACTCAAAGAATTGTAAAGTTGGAAGGGACTCCCATGCGTCATTGAGTCCAAGCCCCTGGAATGCAGGAATCACAGCTAAAGAATTCCTGACAGAGGGTCACCCAACTTCTGCTTAAAAATCTCCAGTGAAGGGGAGGCCACCAGCTTCCAAGGGAATCCATTTCACTGTTCAACAGCTCTTACCATCACAAAGTTTTTCCTAACATGGCTAACAGTGTGGTGTAGTGGTTAAGAGCGGTAGTCTCGTAATCTGGTGAACCAGGTTCGCTTCCCTGTTCCTCCACATGCAGCTGCTGGGTGACCTTGGGCCAGTCACACTTCTCTGAAGTCTCTCAGCCCCACTCACCTCACAGAGTGTTTGTTGTGGGGGAGGAAGGGAAAGGAGATTGTTGGCCGCTTTGAGACTCCTGAAGGGGAGTGAAAGGCGGGATATCAAATCCAAACTACTACTACTACTACTACTACTACTACCCTTCTTCTTCTTCTTCTTCTTCTTCTTCTTCTTCTTCTTCTTCTTCTTCTTCTTCTTCTTCTTCTTCTTCTTCCTTTCTTGTAATATGAACGCAGGTGGCGCTGTGGTCTAAACCACTGAGCCTCTTGGGTTTGCTGATCAGAAGGTCGGTGGTTCGAATCCCTGCAACGGGGTGAGCTCCCATTGCTCTGCCCCACTCCTGCTAACCAGTTCAAAAGCACACCAGTGCAATTAGATAAATAGGTACCACTGCGGTGGGAAGCTAAATGGCGTTGGTTTAGGTCCTCCCTTCTGGAGTAGCAGAAAACAAGCTTGCACCATCTTCCATGGGACAGCCCTTCAGATATTATGCATCCGCCTCCCCTGATAATCCCACAGCCCACCAGGGCACAGCTGGTTTTCGCTGGCCTCCATGTGGAGCATTTGCATTATTTTTTTCTATCAGAGGCATCACGAGGAAAGGGCAGATTTCTAGCCAGAGGTCTTCTGGAGGGATGTCTGGGGCATATGAATAGCTGTGGGATCAACACAAAGAGCTTGTCCCCACTTCTGCTTGTCCCTTGCCTAGAATGCATGGCTCTGCCCCACTCCCTCCCCAGGGAATACCCACAGTTTGCTCTGATTCAGCGTTAAACACCCCAGAGCTAACCAGTGCTAACACCCCAGAGGACAGGATCACACTTCAAAACGACCTTGACAGATTAGAGAACTGGGCCAAAACAAACAAGATGAATTTTAACAGGGAAAAATGTAAAGTATTGCACTTGGGCAAAAAAAAATAAAAAATAAATGAGAGGCACAAATACAAGATGGGTGACACCTGGCTTGAGAGCAGTACATGTGAAAAGGATCTAGGAGTCTTGGTTGACCACAAACTGGACATGAGCCAACAGTGTGATGCGGCAGCTAAAAAAGCCAATGCAATTCTGGGCTGCATCAATAGGAGTATAGCATCTAGATCAAGGGAAGTAATAGTGCCACTGTATTCTGCTCTGGTCAGACCTCACCTGGAGTACTGTGTCCAGTTCTGGGCACCACAGTTCAAGAAGGACACTGACAAACTGGAACGTGTCCAGAGGAGGGCAACCAAAATGGTCAAAGGCCTGGAAACGATGCCTTATGAGGAATGGCTAAGGGAGCTGGGCATGTTTAGCCTGGAGAAGAGGAGGTTAAGGGGTGATATGATAGCCATGTTCAAATATATAAAAGGATGTCACATAGAGGAGGGAGAAAGGTTGTTTTCTGCTGCTCCAGAGAAGCGGACACGGAGCAATGGATCCAAACTACAAGAAAGAAGATTCCACCTAAACATTAGGAAGAACTTCCTGACAGTAAGAGCTGTTTGACAGTGGAATTTGCTGCCAAGGAGTGTGGTGGAGTCTCCTTCTTTGGAGGTCTTTAAGCAGAGGCTTGACAACCAGATGTCAGGAGTGCTCTGATGGTGTTTCCTGCTTGGCAGGGGGTTGGACTCGATGGCCCTTGTGGTCTCTTCCAACTCTATGATTCTATGATTCTATAAAGGGTGGCGCTTTCCCGGTGAAAGCATTCAGGCAAAACAGCAACAACACACACTTGGACATGGCACTTTAAAGTGCAGATATGTGTCTAGAAAGCATGGATCAAAAGATAAGTGTGGGCGCTTCTTATTGCCCCTACTGGTAGCGTGGGATTCCTAAGCTGTAGCCCCCACAACTCAATGACATCCCGAAGGCCTTTAGGAAGGTATTATTTGGAATGGCCGCAGCTCGGACTTTGGTGGCAAAGGGGTGGAAGGAACAAGAAGCCCTGACAATAACAGACTGGCATTACAAGCTACAAGAATTTGCTGAAATGTCACAGTTAACAAATACCCTGAGAGACAATTCAAAACAAAAATTTATGGGAAAGTGGGATAGATATAAAACATATGTTCAAAAATACAGTAAAGGTTCGCTATCTATGCTAGTGTTTGATTGACGTTGGAGTGAGACTGAGCTGAGAAATAAGACTAAGAGCACATACTGGTATAGGAATGTATTAGATAAAATGCAAAGAAATATACAATAATAAGAGTACATTCATTTGTAAAAAAGGAATATGTAACGGGATAGACAGGAAGTCTAGTGTGTTTTTATGTATATGATTTTTTTGGGGGGGAAATTGTTTTTGTTTTTGCTTTTTGGGTTTTTTTGTTTCATTTTCTTTCTAGGTATATAAAATTTGTTTATAATTTTTGTATACATGTTGGAAATTATATTATAGTAAGTCCTGTAATATGACAATGTTTACTGATTAATATAAGAATGTTAACAAATAAATAAAATGCAAATTCAAGAAGAAGAAGAAGAAGAAGATTTGGGGGAATATTGCAGGAAATCCTTTCCTTTCCTGTGATCTTGGCAATGCTTTGACTTGCTTACAGCCACCCTGAAAAAGGAAATGGCTGAAATGTTGGTGCAGATGCCCTGAATGCTCTAGCTGTGCGTAGAGGTCTCTCTCTCTCTCTCTCTCTCTCTCTGTGTGTGTGTGTGTTAGAGAGAGAGGGGGGCATTGAATATGTATTTATGTGTCAGAGGGACTTGTCTGCCTGGAGTTGGGGTACATCACAGGCTCACAATTGCAAAACAGCAAATATATTTGTGTTTGTGTCTATCTGTTCACTGCTATAAATTTGACACTGTGTATTCTCATGATCTCCTTCCTCAAGGATATGGAGATGTCTCTCATTTGCTTCTGGCATTCATCACTGGTCCAGCTCTGTTTGAATCCTAGAATTGGCAAGTTGGAAGGGGTCCTGTGGGTCGTTTAGTCCAACCCTCTGCAAACCATGGCTCAAGAATCACTGGCAGTGATCTCCCATGAAAGAGAGTCCACCAAGTTCAATTCACACTGGCAGTGACTCCAGGTAGGGTTGGGAAACCTGGAGAGCCACTGCTGCCAGTATGGAGTATGGAGCTAGAGGGACGAATTAGTCTTACTCAGTAAAAAGCAGCTTCTTGTGTTGCTATGTAATGGAAACTGTGCATCAAGAGCATTTTTTATCCTGACCCTGAACTATGCTTGAGGATGGGTGACAGAAAATGTAACAAGCAAAATTACAAAGGAAAATGAAAATCCCATGCTGTTGCAACTCAGCCTGTTAGTATCCCATGCAGGCCGAGAGCAAAATGTTTCAACCCCCCCCCAACAGTATAAAGTCTTCTTTATTCACCCAGATAACCAGAGTCCCTCTTAGGCATCACTGCGAAGCAATGGCCCCCAGAACTCTGAGTCAGGAGGAATTTATTTGTTTGCGTGCTTTTCCTTGGTGTGTTTGCCGAAGCCTGGCAGTGAATGGTTGTGTGTATTGTGGTGGTTCTCTCTCTCTCTCTTTCAAGGACAAGTCTACAGATACTAAGAGATGGACGCATGCAGAAGGAAGGACGAAGCTTCAAGAGATGAGTCTTGCTGGCTCCAGCGGCATGTCTCACCCAGCCCTACATGTCCTTGGGTTTTAGGGACACAGCGATAAGGCCTGGTTATTATCCACCAGGAGAGTAATCCCTGCTTGAACAGTGCTTTCCCTGCCTGATATTCCCCCGCCCTGACGCTAGTATTATCATTGTCAGCCAGCCACAGAGCCTGGCTGTCGGCTGCGATTAGGACACCGGCACAGATCAGCGCAAGATTTTGCTGGAGCCTCATTATTGCTGACTATGGTTTTGTACAGCTTATATAACTCATCTCGCATGAAACTGTCACAAATGCAAGCCATGCTTCCCACTGAAACATGCAGGCCCTTAATCATGGGAGACAAGTGGGGCAGATGTTGACCAGCTTCTCCCTCATTTCTCACACAATCTCCCCACTCAGACTTCCTGGCCCTAAAATGTGGCCCTTCCTGGCCCTAATGTGTCCTCTTTTAGGGCCAGCTGGCCTCCCAAAAAAACCTCCCTTTTCTCCATCCCGCATTCATTCACTTTCTCCTTGAAAAAGGCTCATGCGATGATGGAGATTATCTTGGGGTAAGCCTCCTTTAAAGGAAAAGGTGCTGCTTAGGTCCACAAGCCAGGCCTTCTGAGCTATTCATGGCTTTTCCTTCATTTCGTTTGTTCATAGTTTGTTTATTTACACCCCACCTTTTCATTCAAGGAGATCAGGGTGGCATTTGTGGTTCTCTCTCTTTAAGCCCCCAAACAACTCTGTGTGGTGGGTTAGGCTCAGAAGCAGTGACTGGCCCAAGGTAGCCCAGGGAGGTTTATGGCCGAGTTGGGATTCGAACCCTGGTCTCCCAGGTCATGGTCCGAAACTCTAACCACTGTATCACACTGGCTGAGGGGTGTGTGTGTGCTTGAAACTCTAGGCATTTTCTGGGAAAGTGGTGTTTGCATATTTGAAGCAGCTCTGTGGGGAAGGGTTGAGATTTTCAGGACCATGGACAGGTCCACCTGGTCCTGAAGGCACAAACGACTACTTCTGAATATTTCACAGAATCATAGAATTGTAGAGTTCGAAGGGACCCTAAGAGTCATCTAGTCCAACCCCCTGCATTGCAGGAATATCAACTAATGCATCCAATGCTAATCTCCAACTTCAGCTACCTAAAGTTTCGTGGCATCTTTTGATAGTTTTAATTTTGGCAGGCTTCCCTTATGAAATCTATGGAGCTTCAACGCATCCGGAGTGTCCATATGATGTTGGGACTGATGGGATTGGTGATCCAAAAGAGCTTGTTTTCTGCTGCTCCAGAGAGTAGGATCCAAACTACTGGATTGCAATGACAAGAAAGGAGATTCCTACTAAATTTTAGGAAGAACATTCTGGTGGTAAGAGCAGTTCAATGGGTGCGCTCAGAAGGTGGTGGACTCTCATTCCTTGGAGGTTTTTACACAGAGATTGGAGTTAGAATCTGTCATGGATTCCTGTACTGCACAGGGGTCTCTTCCAACTCTACAGTTCTATGACTCCGTGATCCTAATGGGGCCTGGCACTCTGGCAGCTGACAAAATGCCTCTGCACAACTGCCAGCAGAGCCTTTTTGGCTCTGAGTGAGCATTACAGCAGATGCAAAACCACACAGTAGAACCCCCTTTTAAATAAATGTATGTTTCAATTTTTACAAAAACGTACATCCTAATTTTGTATTTACAAGAGAGAATTTTTAGATTCCAACCCCCCCTTGTTGAATGTTGGAAGATTTTGGATGGATAAAAGAAAGTCCTTCTTCACACAGCACGTAAGCTATGGAACTCCCTCCCACAGCCACCTAAATACTGAGGGTGAGGGAGACAATATTGCAGACAACAGGGGAACACCTGGTATTGGGGTTACTAGCTTCATTGATGAACCTGAGGAGACTGAGAGGAGATATGATAGCCATCTTCAAATATCCCAAGGGCTGCCACATGGAAGATGGAACAAGCTTGTTTTCTCCTGTTCTAGAGGTTAGGAACCAAACCAATGGATTCAATGTGCAAGTGTGTTGGACCTGGGGGTAACCCGAGCAATGCGGTCCAGGTCCAGTCCCAAATCCAAGGGTTCCGTGAGGAGTCAGTCCAACAGGGCCAAGGCAGGACATGAGGCAGGAAACCAGCCAAGGCCAGGCACAGGATCACAGGCAGGTTCTGGCAAACAGCAACGTTGCTCCCGCAACCTGGGGTGGGGTCCAGCAGCCTTTTATCTCTGTCGGGGTAACGGCTGGTCCTGATCCCCCGGCGACTCACCTCCCTGTCTCGCCCGAAGGCGAGCTCTCCTCCTGCGAGTACTCAGGTCTCTCCTTCTTTCAGACCTTAGTCTCTGCAGCCCAGGAGATGTCGGTGGGTTCCTAGACCCAGGGGCTGCCTCAGCCTCTCCTGACCCAACCAGTAGTGGAGCATCTGTAAGTGATGGCCCAGCTGAAGGCAACGAGGTAATCCCCGCACCTGGAGCCAGGGCAAGCTCAGGCCCCTGACTCGGCCCAGCTGGTGGTTGTTGCAGGGGAACCTGTGCAGACTGGGGCTCTTCAGGATCAGGCCCCGGACTAGGTTCAGCTGCCGCCTGAGGCAAAGGGTCCAGTGCAGACTGAGTCTCCTCTGGTTCCGAGTCCGAGCCCGAGCCCGAGTTCCAGGCCATCACAGCAAGAAAGGAGATTCTGACTAAACACCGGGAATATATTTCTGACAGTAAGAGCTGTTTCACAGTGGAACGGACTCCTTCAGAAGGTGGTGGACTTTCCTTCCTTGGAGATTCTATAGCAGAGGTTGGATGGCCGTCTGCCATGGATGCTTTAGTTGGGATTGTTGCATTGTGGGAGGTTGGACATGATGACCCTCAGCGTCCCTTATAATTTTACAATTCTGTGATTAAAAGAGGATTAGACAAATTCATGGAGGAGTGGACTACCAATGAGTCCTGGCCATGATGGCTGTGCCCTCTCTCCACAGTGGGAGGCAGAAAAGCTTCTGAATATCAATTGCTGGAAACAGCAGGAAGGGAGAAGACTCTTGGGCTCCTGCTTGTGGGTTTTCCACAGAGTACAGAATCCTGGACAAAATGGGCCACTGCCTGATGCAGTAGACTCTTATTCCATCAATGGTGTCTCCGAAAAATTTTACACATCACTTGGGAAGACAGGCGAACTAATACCAGTGTACTGGAAGAAGCAAAGATCACCAGTGTTGAAGCAATGATTCTTCAACATCAACTTCGTTGGACTGGTCATGTTGTGTGGGTGCCTGATTATCGTCTTCCAAAGCAACTACTCTATTCCGAACTTAAAAATGGAAAGCGTAATGCTGGTGGTCAACAAAAGAGGTTTAAAGACTCTCTCAAGGCAAATCTTAAAAAGTGCGGTATAAACACCGACAACTGGGAAACACTGGCCTGTGAGCACTCCAGTTGGAGAACAGCCTTTACCAATGGTGCCATGGGCTTTGAAGACACTCGAACTCAGGACGCAAGGGAGAAATGTGCTAGGAGGAAGGCAGCTTGGCAAATCCACACCGTGATCAACTCCTGCCCGGAAACCAATATCCCCACTGTGGAAGGATGTGTGGATCCAGAACTGGCCTCCACAGTCACTTACGGACTCACTGTTAAAACCGTGTTTATGGAAGACAATCTTACTCAGCTACGAGTGATCGCCAAAGGAAGAAGAAGAAGAACTCTTATTATGTTCTTGTGTGAATCTTTACATAAATGTATATTCTAATTTTGCAGTATTTACACAAATTGACAGGTGAGAATTTATATTCTCAGCTTCCCCCATTGCCTGCGACTCAAACGAAATTCCTTTTTATTCCCACGCACACATATCTGGGGCAAGTTCACCTTTGCCCCCAAACTCCCCACTGCTGGCCAGCTTGTCTCCTTGTGCTTGCAAAACTACAACCCTAACCAGGCTGTGTACAGAGACAGGGACTCCCATTGCCTGGAGAGGAGAGAGAGACACCATGTGCTGCACTACAAAGTCAAAAGCTGCCTCCAGGTGACCTGTCTGCTATCTTCAGTCACCCTTGGAGGGCAGGAGGGGTGTTGGAGGGCAGGGGAAGCTGGCTTCTTGCATCTCCTCTGTGGACCTGCCCACCCCCCACCCCCTGGCAACAAGGCCAGCTCAGATCTGATGCAGGTCTGCGTGAGGCAGGGCTGATTCTTGTAGACAGCCAGTCTGACAAACATTCTGGCAGGGGACAGCTGGATTAACCTTTTCTTTCCACGCGGTTCATTCATTGATGAAGGGTGAACCACTGTGTACAGCAAGTTATTGCATTTGAACCTTGTTTTCCTGACCCAACCCAGACGGCTGCAGAACATAAGGTAAAGGTAAAGGGACCCCTGACCATTAGGTCCAGTCATGACCGACTCTGGGGTTGCGGCGCTCATCTTGCTCTATTGGCCGAGGGAGCTGGCGTACAGCATCCAGGTCATGTGGCCAGCATGACTAAGCTGCTTCTGGCGAACCAGAGCAACACACTGAAATGCCATTTACCTTCCCGCCAGAGTGGTACCTATTTATCTACTTGCACTTTGACGTGCTTTTGAACTGCTAGGTTGGCAGGAGCAGGGACCGAGCAACGGGAGCTCACCCCATCACGGGGATTCGAACCGCCAACCTTCTGATCGGCAAGTCCTAGGCTCTGTGGTTTAACCCACAACGCCACCCACAAGCATAGAGAGGACCAACTGGCCCTTGGGATGCCCACGTCTTTTCAGAGGCTCTTCTTGCTTCATTCTGGTGACAGAACCCAAACAAGAGAGGCAGAAGACCACTGATAAGGAGGAAGGACCAGGGGTGTGTGTGGATACCTTCATTATGGGCCTCCTGGAGGCAGCTGGTTGGATTCTGATAGAAAGAGGATGCTAAATCAGACCGTTCCTTGCTTCACACCACAGCGCCTGCCCATTTTTATATTTCCCCCTGATTAAAAGCACCCCAAAACTAAAGGGGTTTAGTTATTTCCTCCTCCCTCCCAATCCTCCTTTGGCTGAAAAAAACAACAACTCCCTTTGTTGGTTGGACCCAACTTCTTCTAATCCAGAACAGTCCTCTGTAATATGCAGCAAGACTTCTCTTCACTGTTGGGGTGCAACTCAGCTTGTGTTAAGGCTGATGGGATTTCACAGGGAGCAAGGGAAGGGAGGGAGGGGGACTTCCAATCTTCCTAGGCTGTGTTATGCTGACCTCTCCTAAAATGCTGAGCTGATATTCTTAGGGCTGCTGACCGAACTCCCTGCTTCTTCTCTTTCTCCTTTATGAAGCTGCAAAGGCGAGGAGACACCTTCCTTTTCTCTCTCCCCCCTGCAGAGATGAAAGAGCAAGTGCTGGCTCCTTGCTTCTCCAGCTTAGTTAGTAAACGGTTCTATCTACCAAAGCATGCATTTCCTGTAATGAACGTAGCTCTCTCATCTTCTGTACCAAGAGTCTCAGTGTGATTGCTTTAGGGTTAAAGAGTGCTCAGCAGCAAGCCTTCGGAATACAGGCAGCTTAAAGCTGCATGCCAAGTCTGCAACGGGAAACAACACTTCAAAGATTGCAATGGAACAGACTCCCTTGGAAATTCAGCATCGTTGGAGGTGTTTCAACAGGGCTTGGATGTTCACCTATCAGGGATTCTTTGGCTGTGATTCCTGCATTGCAGAGGGTTGGACTAGATGGCCCCTGGGGTCCTTTTCAACTCTATAGTTTTCTGATTCTATATCTCCCTTCACCAACCTGATGCCCTCCATGTGCTTTTTTTTTAATAATAATTTTTATTAAGGATTTTACATTACAAAAAATAAAAAAAACAGAAAAAAGAAAAAATATCCAACAAAAATTGTTAAAAACAATCAATCTTTCCATCTCCTTATTTTTCATTTACTTGTTTCTCGGACCTCCTCATACCACCCTTTTTTGTATTCCAAATCAAATTATTAATTCAACAATTTCTTTCCCTCTTTTTGTTACCCAGATCTTATTCTTAAGTTATTACAATCTTAGATTTTTACTTATAAAAACCCATTTTTCATATTCTTTTAACCCATCACAGCTAGAAACCACTTAGTTCCAATCCAACATTATTCTAAAATTCCTTAATTTTGCAATATCTCTGTAAGTAATCTTTAAATTTCTTCCAATCTTCCTCCACTGACTCTTCTCCCTGGTCTCGAATCCTGCCGGTCATTTCCGCCATTTCCATATAGTCCATCACCTTCATCTGCCATTCTTCCAAAGTGGGTAGATCTTGTGTCTTCCAATATTTTGCGATAAGTATTCTTGCTGCTGTTGTGGCACACATAAAGAAAGTTCTATCCTTCTTTAACACCGATTGGTCAACTATGCCCAGGAGAAAGGCCTCTGGTTTCTTCAAAAGGGTATATTTAAAAACCTTCTTCAGTTCATTATATATCATCTCCCAGAAAGCCTTAATCCTTGGGCACGTCCACCAAAGGTGAAAGAATGTGCCTTCATTTTCCTTACATTTCCAACATTTATTATCGGGCAAATGATAGATTTTTGCAAGCTTGACTGGGGTCATGTACCACCTGTAAATCATTTTCATAATATTCTCTCTTAGGGCATTACATGCCGTGAATTTCATACCGGTGTTCCACAACTGTTCCCAGTCAGCGAACATGATATTATGTCCAACATCTTGTGCCCATTTTATCATAGCAGATTTAACCGTTTCATCCTGAGTGTTCCATTTCAACAGCAAGTTATACATTCTTGACAAATTCTTTGTTTTGCGTTCTAACAATTCTGTTTCTAATTTTGATTTTTCCACCTGGAAGCCAATTTTCTTGTCCAAATTATATGCCTCCATTATCTGATAGTAATGGAGCCAATCTCGCACTTTGTTCTTTAATTTCTCAAAACTCTGCAATTTAAGTCTATCTCCATCTTGTTCTAGAATTTCCCAATATTTTGGCCATTTAGCCTCCATATTGAGCTTTTTCTGAGCTTTCGCTTCCATCGGTGACAGCACCCCTCCATGTCTTTGAATGACAACTCCCATCTGTCCCTGTGCTGACTGTGGAAATTGTACTCCAAACCCCCTGCTGGGCACCGGCTTGGGGAAGGCTGGGTTTTGTAAGGTCCTTCCTGGCCAGTCAGCACTATGGATGGATGGGGCCCCATCATGGTATTTAAGTCATTTGCACAGAAGGTTGGTTGCACAAAATTGGAAGACTGGAGAAATACCAACTAAAGAACAATGGCAAAGAGAAGTTGATGAACTACCGTATTTTTCGTTCCATAGTGCGCACCTGACCATAGGGCGCAACTAGTTTTCAGAGGGGGAAATCAAGGAAAAAAATATGATCCCCCCCCCCAGCTCTGGGAGCAGCGGACAGGCTGCAGGCAGCCTGTGTGCTTCTCACAGACCTTCTCCCTGCTTTTGCGGGAGGTGGGGGAATTCCCCCATCTCCCGCAAAAGCCCACAGGAGCCACGCACCCTTTAAGGAGCACACGGCTCCTGCGGGCTTTTCTACGAGGAGGGAGAAGGGACTGATGCAGCCAGTCAGTCCCTTCTCCCTCCTGAGGAAAAGCCCGCAAGGGCCGCACGGAGCTTGTGTGTGGCTCTTGGGGGCTTTCTCCGCCTGCCTCCCCCCCTGCATTCGCTCCATAGGACGCACACACATTTCCCCTTGTTTTTTAGGAGGGAAAAAGTGCGTCCTAAAGAGCAGAAAATACGGTATGCAGAACTGGCAAAAACGACAGATAGACTAAGAGAATAAGACAACAAAGAGTTTGAAAAAGATTGGGAACCATTCATATTATATTTGCAGAAACAAAGAATGTCAATAGACTTGATGGCAGGATTCAAAGAAACATTCAAATTATCAGCATCAGAAAAAATTTAGAAGATAGTGAAATATGATGGTGTATTTAACTTTAATTTTTAGGTTTGATATGTTATTAATAACTTTTTCTGTTAAGAGATAGCAAAGTGGGTGAAAATAGAAACAAACCAGAAGTGGAAGTTGGGAGAAGTCTTGGAGGGGAGGGAGGGAGGAATATATAGTAAATGTTAAGAATTTGAGATGTATGTAATGAATGAAAAAGAAAAATGAATAAGATTTTGAAAAAAATAAAAAGTCATTTGCACAGAGAGCTTGGGTCCTTCCTATTCCTGCAGCTGCGTAAAGGAGAGTGCTGGCCTTTGCAACTTGAAGTGAGAGGCGGAAGCAGATGCCCAACTTCGTGATTCCCCTTGGAGGACTCTTGCAGCTCTAAAATTCTATGATTTTATGAAATCAGAGTGCGGGAGAGAGAGCTCCAGTACGGTGAATTCTCCAGCCTCCAGGAATGCATTGCCTAGGAAGGGCTTTCCTTGAACAAGACGAATCAATTTTTCTTGTTCTCTGTGAACTCCACTCTCTGAATACCAAGTGAGACTGACCCCACTGTGAGGCAAGACCGGCCAGTTCCCACACAGACAGACAGAGCAAATCTCTTCTTGGAAAAGCTGCAATTACTGTCTTCCTCTCACCTTTACCATCACCTCCCATTACCAGATCCTTCCTGGGACGCATTGTGGGCAAAACATATTGCCCCAGAAATATTTGAGATATGATCTGGAAAATCCCCCCTTCCCAAATTCTGGAATCTCATGTGGCTTTCTGTATGTTCATTGCAGTTGCAAAGAGCAGCAGAAGAAAAGACTGGAGAGACTGGAGATCTCCTCCCCAGCACTTTTCCTTCCTTCATAGAGGCTTTTCCTCCACCTTGAATATAGGAACATAGGAAGCTGCCGTATACCAAATCAGACTCTTCGTCCATCTATCTCAGTATGGTCTACACTGACTGCCAGCAGCTCTCCAGGGTTTGGGCAGGAGTCTCTCCCAACCCATTGAAGATGCCAGCAGGGATTGAACATGGGACCTGCTGCTTGCAAGGCAGATGTTCAAAATGTAACAACTCTCAACAGCTTTCCCCATGAGACCTACCAGCTCTGACTAGAAAAGTAATCCTCATGCCTTGATTTGGCCTACCCTTCAGCTTAGGAAAGTGATCCATGATAAAGCCACTTCTGAGCTTGGGTGGAGGTGGGGTTTCAGGCTTCACGCCCACCCCAGATCAGGGGAATCCTCGGCTGCCTCATCCTCCCACCAGCCAATCAGCTGGCTGAGGGGGGAGGCATGTGGCCTGCCCTATTTAGGGCTGGCGCGGCCAAGTCTCCCCCTCTTTCCCACCGCGCCAGCCAGCTGATCGAGTTTCCCACCCTCCCTCCCTTTAGGTAGGCTCCTTGACTTTGCTATGGTCGGTCGCCACAAGGGGCCTGGTAGGAATTTTTTCCAATTGGTAATTGGCTTTAGCCAATTGGTTTTTCGCCTATCTCATAGCAACTCGTCACAACTCTTCGGCATTGGCGGTTAGGCATTGGTAAGGGAGGGTTAAGTGTATGTGAGGGGGGGAAGGAAGTGCCATTGTCTCCCCCCACAGCAAAGGGTAGTCCGTTAAAGGACTCCGGGGGGCGGCGGCTTTGCCCTGTCCTAAGCCTATGGAGGTGTGGGCCTAAGGCACGCCCCCGAGAGGTGACCCCGGGGGAGCTCCTAGTTGACATGCCTCAGCAGGACTCCCCCTACTGGTGGTTAACCCTTGCCGGTCTTCATGCAATCGGGCTGAAGCCGGCTAGTCTTTAGGACCAATACCTAAGCCAATACCGCTCATTTCTGTAATCAATAAAGTTGTGGCCTATTTCTCCCATTAACCTTAATACTTGGTGTCCGGTGTCTTTATTTCTTCCTGGGGGGAGGCGGGAACTCACCACGCAACTACACGGTGCGAACATGCTGGTTGCTGATGCTGATTCTCTGCCCCTTGCAATGTGACTACAGGGACTTAGTCCTTTCCTCTTTATATGCCCTTTGAGAATGTCAGGGAGCTCATTGTGTCTGACCACAGGTTTCCCACAAGGGCTGGGCCAGTGGCAATCGAAGGCTCATCCTCCTTCTGAGAAATGTTGATCCGCTGCCATTCTTGTACTGGAGTCCTGTGTCCAGTTCTGGACAACACAGCTTAAGAAGGACAGAGACAAGCTGGAAGATGTACAAAGGAGGAAAACCAGGTTGATCTGGAAAAGAAGCCTTATGAGGAATGGTTGAAGGCGCTGGGGATATTTAGCCTGGAGACTAGGAAACGGAGAGGTGATATGAGAACTGTCTCCAAATATTGAAGCACTGTCACATGGAAGATGGATCAAGCTTGTTTTCCGCTGATCCAGAGGGGAGGATCCAAACCAATAGATTCAAATGACAAGGAAGGAGATTCCATCTAAACCTTACGAAGAACATTATGATGGTAAGAACTGTTTGACAGTGTAGCAGGCTCCCTCGGAAGGTGGTGGACTCTTCTTCACTGGGGGTTTCTGAACAGATGTTGGATGGCTCTTTTTAAGGGATTCTTTAGCTGTGATTCCTGCATTGCAAGGGGTTGGACCAGACGACCCTCACGGTACTTTCCAACTCCACAATTCTATTAATTTATGTGCTATAATTTCCCCTTTCCATCTGAGGAAAAGCCCTCCTTCCTGCTTGCCCCACCACTGATTTACTCCAGATTATTGCACTGAAACACTGCTTCCCACTGGGGCATCTGATTAGACTAGATGGGTCTTTGGATGTAGCAGCGGATACCTTCCTTTGCTCTCAGGTCTAGGGTGATCCAAGCTGAGTGAATCGGCTGAGGATGGAAAACCAGGCTCTGACAGAGGGGCAGCCAGTCATTGTGGCACCCTCTCAGGGTTGTTCAACCTCAACATTTCTGATCACGGGACATCCTGGCTGTGGCTGATGGGACTTGTGGTCCACAACATTCCTGCTCTTAACACATCATCTGCTTTATTCGACTGGAGACAATGTAGAATGTGGAGGTTGGAGATCCCTTGGGATGTGAGTTCCATACCCGTGTCCTCTCTGGATCTGTGATGAGTCCATCACAGGGGATGATGTATCTGAGGACTGCCCTTGGCTTTTCTCACATTAAGTGAGAGGAAGCTACACTGACCTTTGAAAGGTTTTGAGCCTTCAGGCTGTGAATCTGATCTGTCTGGATGTTGAGAGCAAATAGACAGAAGCTCTGAGACACAAAGAGGCCAGAGAGGGGGGCAGAGGAAAAGCCCCACGAGCAGCGGAGGAGCCTGCTGTGTCTCCTTGTTCTGCTAACAGGCCAACACAACCATCATGGTGCAGCAGCTCACTCAGAACATACTCAGCTCTTGGGACAAAGTTGCTACTGGCTTCTGATGCCAAAGCTCATAACTGGGTCTGGCTGGGAGAAAAAGGACAGTAGAGTTGGAAAGAACCATTGTTGTTGTTGTTGTTGTTTAGTCGTTTAGTTGTTTAGTCGTGTCCGACTCTTGGTGACCCCATGGACCAGAGCACGCCAGGCACTCCTGTCTTCCACTGCCTCCCACAGTTTGGTCAAACTCATGCTGGTAGCTTCGAGAACACTGTCCAGCTATCTCGTCCTCTGTCGTCCCCTTCTCCTTGTGCCCTCCATCTTTCCCAACATCAGGGTCTTTTCCAGGGAGTCTTCTCTTCTCATGAGGTGGCCAAAGTCTTGAAGTCTCAGCTTCAGGATCTGTCCTTTCAGTGAGCACTCAGGGCTGATTTCCTTCAGGCTGGATAGGTTTGATCTTCTTGCAGTCCATGGGACTCTCAAGAGTCTCCTCCAACACCATAATTCAAAAGCATGAAAGAACCATTAGGATCATCTAGTCCAAACCCCTGCAATGCAGGATTCTTTTGACGAACTTGGGGCTCAAACCCATGATCCTGAGGTTCTGAGTCTTATGTTCTACTGACCGAGCTATCCCTCTGATCCCTGGATCAGATCAAAGGCCCGTCTAGCCCAGCATCCTGTTCTCACAGTGACCAACCAAATAACTCTACTAGGTAGGAAAAAGCCATCATGACTAGTAGCTACCAATTGGTGCTTTTCTTCTAGAAAAAAAGGTGCTGGTACTTACCATGAAGGGACGTGGGCGGCGCTGTGTGTTAAACCACAGAGCCTAGGGCTTGCTGATCAGATGGTCAGCGGTTCGATTCCCTGCAACGGGGTGAGCTCCCGTTGCTCGGTCCCTGCTCCTGCCAACCTAGCAGTTCGAAAGCACGTCAAAGTGCAAGTAGATAAATAGGTACCACTCTGGCGGAAAGGTAAATAGCATTTTTGTGCGCTGCTCTGGTTTCACCAGAAGCAGCTTAGTCATGCTGGCCACATGACCCGGAAAAACTGTCTGCGGAAGCGGACAAACGTCGGCTCCCTCGGCCAGTAAAGTGAGATGAGCGCCGCAACCACAGAGTTGGCCGCAACTGGACCTAACAGTCAGGGGTCCCTTTACCTTTACCTTACTTACCATGAAGTTGTTACAGTAAGTAACAACTTGCTTTTCTTCTAGGAAGAAAAGGACCCAGTACTGCATACCCTTGTGTACTCCCCCCCCCAGGAAACCCCCCCCCACTGCTACCAATAGTCTTATCGTCTATGAATTCATCTAATTCTGCTCTAAAGCCATTTCACATTGTACCTTTCTTATACTTTATGAATGGAAATTCTGTAGGTTTACTATGTTCCATGGGGAGAAGTACTGGTTCTGAATCTTCCAACAGTCAGCTTCATTGGCTGACCCCTGGCTCCATGGGAGAGGGACAAAAATGCCCCTCTTGTCTCTTTTCAAACCATGCATGATTTTGTATGCGCTCTATCACGTCTTTTCGCCTAAACTAAAGCTCCAGCTGTAGTCTCTATTGGTCCTGGTGTACCAAACAGGGGCATTCCTCTGCACTGGATCCTTTGCCTCAGGCATCATCTGAACCAAGTCTGAGGCCTGATCCTGAAGTGTCCCAGTCTGCACAGGTTCCCCTGCAACAAGCACCAGCTGGGCCGAGTCAGGGGCCTGAGCCTGCCCTGGCTCCAGATGCGGGGATGACCTCATTGCCTTCAGCTGGGCCATCACTTACAGCTGTTCCACTACCGGTTGGGTCAGGAGAGGCTGAGGCGGCCTCTGGGTCTAGTAACCCACCGACGTCTCCCGAGCTGCAGAGACTGAGGTCTGAGAGAAGGAGAGACCTGAGTACTCACAGGAGGAGTGCTCACCTCTGGGCGAAACAGGGAGGTGAATCACCGGGGCTGTCTGATCCCACCCCAGGTTGCGGGAGCAACATTGCTGTATGCTAGATCCTGTACCTGTCCTTGCCTGGTTTCCTGCCTTGGCCCTGTCGGACTGACTCCTAGCAGAACCTTCGGGTTCAGGACCGGTCCTGGACTGCATCTCTTGGGTTACCCCCAGGCCCAGCACAGATGGGTCCCCATTGATCCGGCCAATATTCTTAGCCATTTGTGTCCAGGAAGTACTTAATTCCTGAGACACAGAGGCATGCAAGAGTCATGTATCCTGAGCCAACGGGAAAATGATTGCTTTTAAAAATCACCATGTCTTGATTATTGTTTGGTAATTAAAAAAAAAAAATCTCTCTTTTTTAACCATCATCTGCAGGGTGGGTAGGCTATTAGGATTTCCTGTCTCATAGTGAAGCCATATCTGCCTTTTCCCCCGCTGTCTACCACATCTCTGAAAAGCTACATTTGCTGGTTCCTTGTTTGCATAGCATGTACAAAACCTCAGTTCAGATTTGCTGCTGAAATTCAAATTTCAATTGCAGCCAAAAGGGCTTTTCAGTTTCTAGGTGTTGCCAGGAGGGGACTTTTGGTTCACCCCCCCTCTTCCTTCTTTCCTCTTCCCAATCACGGCATTCCTAGTTAGAGCCGCGCATGCACATTCAGAGCCCCCGGCACGCAGGACCCTGGCATTATCATTAAATGCAAATACTTGGGGAGTAATTGCCAGCAATAGCAATGAGGAGAGAAAAATGACAGGGAGACCTGGAGCAGCTATTAGAGGGGAAAGTGGAAAGTGTAAACAAAATAGGGACCATTAGCCAGCGGTAATAATGGCCATTTCTCCCCACATCTAATCCCAGCGCACTTAGCCGGATGGGTGGCTTTGCTTGTTTATGGTGTTTCGGAATACTTTAAGAAAGTTCTTTTGAAAGGAAATGAGGGCACTTGCTGTTTTATTATACCTCGGTCCCCTTGTGCCTTGAGGGTACTTTTGGGGGTCCTGTCTCTCTGGGCAAGGCGGAGAGTGGAGATGGAAAGGCTAATAGAAAGAGGCAGGGGGAGGACTCAGCTCAGCTCAGCTCCCATCCCAACAGCACTCAAGAAGAGGGCCGGCCTGGCTATTGGGCAGAGGGTGGTACCTGCCTCAGGTGGCGTAAGCTGAGGGGCAACAGCAGCACCGTCTGCTTGCCTGTTCCCGCTTGTTGGAGGGCAGAGGGGGTAGTGCCCTGCACCCCCTAAACTAGCCAGTAGCCCTCAGGTGTGCTCGACGATGCTGCTATCCTGTTCCCGCACTGTTTGGGTCAGCTCTGATGCCAGTCTATGCTTCTGAACATGGCAGAGAGGCATCATCTTGTCTTGGGGCAGCTCTGTTCAAGAGACACCCCGAAAAAGGCACTCCAGGGGAGCTGTACAGTTCTTGACATGGCTGGATGACCTCTGGCTGTCTCAAGAGAAAGGCAAGGTGGGAAACTCAACCTCTTTGCTTCTTTTAATGCAAGTGTGGTACAGTGGTACCTCAGGTTAAGAACTTAATTCGTTCCGGAGGTCCATTCTTAACCTGAAACTGTTCCAGGGGCGCCGACTTATAAAAAATATTGGGGGGGCCCAAGACCTCCAAACCGCTGCTGCTGGGGGAACGAAAGGGGCGAGCCCCGGGCTGCCCTGACCTTAAGTGAACCTGTGAGGGCCCGCCCTTTGTGGCAGCCAATTGGCTGCCGCCGTGGGCGGTGAATATTAATGAGCTAGGGGGAATCCCCGCTTCTTGCAGGGCTGACGCCAGCCCCGCGAGATTGTTGATGGGTCGAGAGCCCGCAACCCCACCCCCTCTCTAGATCGGCAGTGGCTTTGTTTTAACTCATTACTGAATGTATTTTAAAAGGTAACTATCGTCAAACAAGGAAAATAAAAAATACCAACATAATTTTGTGATTTTACAAAGCATAATATAACTAATAATTTTCTTAAATTATTGTGGGGGTGGAGCCCCCCCCAAATGAATTTTTGAGGGGGCTCGGGCCCCCTCAGGCCCCATGGAGTCGGCGCCTATGAACTGTTCTTAACCTGTGGTACCATTTTAGCTGCCGCCACGCTATTTCTGTTCTCATCCTGAAGCAAAGTTCTTAACCCGAAGTATTATTTCTCGCATAGCAGAGTCTGTAACCTGAAGCGTTTGTAACCTGAATAATAATTTATAATAATTATTTATACCCCGCCCATCTGGCTGAGTTTCCCCAGCCACTCTGGGCAGCTCCCAATCGAGTGTTAAAAACAATACAGCATTAAATATTAAAAACTTCCCTAAACAGGGCTGCCTTAAATGTCTTTTAAAGATAAGATAGCTGCTTATTTCCTTCACATTTGAATGGGAGAGCGTTCCACAGGGAGGGTGCCACTACCGAGAAGGCCCTCTGTCTGGTTCCCTGTAACCTCACTTCTCGCAGTGAGGGAACCGCCAGAAGGCCCTCGGCGCTGGATCTCAGTGTCTGGGCTGAACGATGGGGGTGGAGACACTCCTTCAGGTATATAGGAAGTGTCTGTAACCCAAGGTACCACTGTATAGAAAACGAATGTGGTGTAGTGGTTGGGCTAGGACCTGGAGAAGAGCACTTCCTCTCAGCCTAACCTACCTCACAGGATTGTTGTGGGGGTCAAACATGGAGGGGGAGAACAGTATTTATCCTGGATAAGAGAAGACTGAGAGGCGATAGGAAAGCCTTCTGGGCTGCATCAATAGGAGTATAGCATCTAGATCAAGGGAAGTAATAGTGCCACTGTATTCTGCTCTGGTCAGACCTCACCTGGAGTACTGTGTCCAGTTCTGGGCACCACAATTCAAGAAGGACACTGACAAACTGGAACGTGTCCAGAGGAGGGCAACCAAAATGGTCAAAGGTGTGGAAACGATGCCTTATGAGGAACGGCTAAGGGAGCTGGGCATGTTTAGCCTGGAGAAGAGGAGGTTAAGGGGTGATATGATAGCAATGTTCATATATATAAAAGGATGTCACATAGAGGAGGGAGAAAGGTTGTTTTCTGCTGCTCCAGAGAAGCGGACACAGAGCAATGGATCCAAACTACAAGAAAGAAGATTCCACCTAAACATTAGGAAGAACTTCCTGACAGTAAGAGCTGTTCGACAGTGGAATTTGCTGCCAAGGAGTGCGGTGGAGTCTCCTTCTTTGGAGGTCTTTAAGCAGAGGCTTGACAACCATATGTCAGGAGTGCTCTGATGGTGTTTCCTGCTTGGCAGGGGGTTGGACTCGATGGCCCTTGTGGTCTCTTCCAACTCTATGATTCTAAGATTTTTTAAAGCAGAGATTGGGTGGCCATCTTTCGGTGACTCTTCAGTTGTGATTCCTGCATTCCTGGTGGATCTCTTTCCACACTACAATTCTACGACTCTATTCTATGATTCTATATTGATGCCTCCTCTGAGATACTGTTGCCTGAACTAGAAAATCGGCCTAGCAGTCAGAGCTTTCAGACAGTTGAAAAGCACCAGAAAACCTGATTGTGTGTTCTCTGTCTGTCTGTCTGTGTGTGTGTGTTTGTGTGTGCCAACTGCGTCTGCCTTTTGTGGGTCTACACTTCCTTCTGCCCCCTTTGCAGAGGAAGTCCCACCCCTGCTCCTCCTCCTCCTCCTGCAGCTGAGTGAACCTTGGCACTCCCTGAACAAATTCCAGCAGGCAGAATGACATTCTGATTAATTAGACCATAAAAGAATAATTTTATCAATCAAGGCATCTCAAGCAGGAGGAGGCAACGTTTTGCCCCGGCTAATGGGAACCTCATGTCTCCAATTAACGTTTGGAGGATTCATCTTCAGAGTTGGGTCCCACATAAAATTGACATTTAGTAGAATGTCAAAGACAATTTCCTTCAAGTGCTGCTTCCCCAAACATCAGGGAAAATATTTTATTTGTGGCAGCTTTTCCACTTACATTTTTCTACTTTTTACCGTCGTTTCATAGGGAAGTCGCACACAAGCACAAATGAACTTTTTGGTTATTCTGTTGACCTCCAGTCACTGGGTGACGTCCTGTTCTTTTCACCTTTTATGGTCTGGTCACACAACTGACATGGGTTTGACATCACTTAAAGCCTTGGATTGCAATTTATTTATTTACCTGTAGTTATTTCAATTATACCCCACCCTTTTTACTCCAAGGAGCTCAAGGGTCTGTACACGGTTCTCCCCTCCTAATTTTATCCTCACAACAGTCTTGTGAGGTAGGTTAGGCTGAGAAGAGAAGAAGAGGAGTTTTGATTTGATATCCCGCTTTATCACTACCCAAAGGAGTCTCAAAGCGGCTAACATTCTCCTTTCCCTTCCTCCCCCACAACAAACACTCTGTGAGGTGAGTGAGACTGAGAGACTTCAGAGAAGTGTGACTAGCGCAAGGTCACCCAGCAGCTGTATGTGGAGGAGCGGGGAAGCGAACCCGGTTCACCAGATTACGAGTCCACCGCTCTTAACCACTATACCACACTGGCTCTCACTGGGAGACAGTGAGTTTCATGACTGAGTAGGGATTCAAGCCCTGATCTCCCAAGTCCTAATCCAACACTCTAACCACTGTGCAACACAGCACCCTTAACTTTGTGCTGGATTGTGGTCACACATGGCCTGTTTTCCTACTGCTGGAAGCCAATACGTGATGAATGTCAGAGGCGTAACCAGAATTTGCATACATCTACATGTGGAGAAATCCCACAGAGTTAAATTTCATTGAAGCATCTACCTGGGGCCCAGATATGGTGATTTTACCCCTGTCTGTCTTGCCCTTGATCCCCAAGAGGCAGGCTATTCTCCCATTGTTTTCCAGAGACGTCCCTGATTTAGAGAAGCTGTCCCAGTTTCTGATTTGATCCCGGAATGTACCCCTATTCTCATTGGAGAAATATTGGGGGGTATGGAGTTCTCCACCCCTGAGCCGTCTGAAGGCAATTCTGTATAGGGAATTGTTTTAATGTTTAATTATGTTTCTGTATATGTTGGAAGCTGCTCAGAGGGGCTGAGACGACCCAGTCAGTTGAGTGGGGTATAAATAGTAAAAATTATCATTATGGAATGGGACGTCTCTATTTTCATTGGGGAAATGTTGGAAGGTATGGAGTGGAATACCTGCCTTGTCTAACTTGAGACACACACATAGAGGAAACATGGGACATTTTGCCCTGTGGCTGGAGCAGAGTTGGGCCATGCTGTCTGCTCATCGGTGGGGCAAGTGGGCATACTGGAGACCTCCTTCGCTCCTTGTTCTCTCTCTTTGTGGAATGACTTAATGCAAGGACTTAATTCAAAACCTTCCTTGGAGGTTTCTCAACAGAGGTTGGGTGGCCATCTGTCTTGGATGGTTTAGCTGCAACTCCTGCGTTGCAGGGGGCCGGACCAGATCTATGCTTCTAAGATTCTAAGGCATGATCCTGGCTCCCAGGGTTTGGCCTGAACTGACGGTCCTCTCCTTGGTCATTTCCCCAGCGTCGGAGAAATATTTTTCATGTAGTCATTACACCAGGAAGGAGAAAAATCCATGTTTCCACTGCAAAGGTGGCAAGAAGGGCAAGATGACTGATGTGGTGGTTCAAGCAGGATATTAAGAAGCAAAGGTCACAGGGAGACGGCCAGATTCATTTTGAGAATGGCAGCCAGAGCACAGCAGAGTCAGCTTGCTGGCTGTCCCCTGCCAGAGATACTCTCTCTCTCTCTTTCTCTCAGATGAAACATAATGAAGTATAATAACAGATACTAAATAAAATTTAGTAGGGGGTATATAGAACTAGCTGGGACGCAGGTGGCGCTGTGGTCTAAACCACTGAGCCTCTTGGGCTTGCCGATCAGAAGGTAGGCGGTTCGAATCCCCGCAACGGGGTGAGCTCCCATTGCTCGGTCCCTGCTCCTGCCAACCTAGCAGTTTGAAAGCATGTCAAAGTGCAAGCAGATAAGTAGGTACCGCTCTGGTGGGAAGGTAAATGGCATTTCTGTGGGCTGCTCTGGTTCGCCAGAAGCAGCTTAGTCATGCTGGCCACATGACCTGGAAACTGCACGCCGGCTCCCTCGGCCAGTAAAGCGAGACGAGTACTGCAACCCTGGAGTCGTCCACAACTGGACCTAACGGTCAGGGGTCCCTTTACCTTTATATAGAACTAGGGACGCAGGTGGTGCTATGGTCTAAACCACTGAGCCTCTTGGGCTTGCCAATCAGAAGGTCGGCACTTCAAATCCCCACAACGGGGTGAGCGCCCATTGCTCAGTCCCAGCTCCTGCCAACCTAGCAGTTCGAAAGCACACCAAAAACTGCAAGTAGATAAATAGGTACCACTCCAGTGGGAAGGTAAATGGCATTTCCATGCACTGCTCTGGTTTAGGTGTTGCGTTGCACCAGAAGCAGCTTAGTCATGCTGGCCACATGACCCAGAAAAACTGTCCGCAGACAAACACTGGCTCTCTCGGCCTGCAAAGTGAGATGAACGCCGCAACCCCAGAGTCGTTTGTGACTGGACTTAACCGTCAGGGGTCTTTTACGTTTACCTTTTTATATAGAACTAAACATATAGCTCAGGGGTCCTTATACTTTTGAATATATAGGAACAGGTTTCTGAAGCAAAAATCGAACATAATAAATAAATATCACAGGGTTCCAAATAACACAAATGGGTTTACATTATCTGTATTTTATATCCTCCTGTATGTTTTTTAAAAAGGGCTCCATTTCTCGATGAATTCATTACCTGGTCCTCTTCCCTCTCTGTTTAACAATGCATTCTGTGTCCCAGGTTTTAGTTATCCATTCTGTCGTGTATGGTCTTCTTATCAGCCCTCCCAACTCAGTTTTGACAAATAGTAATTCTGGCAGCAGTTGAAAGGTGTTGCATCAATTCCCTGCCTCTATTAGTTCAGTTTCTTTACTGTAGCTAAATGGTAAAATTAGATTCGTGGGAACAGTACAGTCAGTTATTACTTCAGTTTCCATTGCTGTATCTTCCCATAATTTTCTTCTTTTTTCAGTTTTCCTTTAAAAAACAATGACCTGATATTTGCGATAAGATACAGACAGGTAAGGGGAGAACACTGTCATAAGAAATAAAGAGAACAAGGGATGTTGTGCAAATGACTTGCAAGATATACGGAAACATTAAGCTGTAACTGAAACCATCAGAAACACAAGGAGTACCAAGAATAAAAGGCTGTGTGTTACAGCGATAGTTTTTGTTCAACCAGTTAGATGTTACTTATCCCAAATTTCTTGAGATGCTTGTGGAAGATTTGGGGTCCTATCCAGCATATATGCCATATCCCAGCATTTGCAGCTTTGCACGTCCAGTAGGCACCACTGACTGTTCTATATAGCTGTGAAGGAAGCTAATTTGAAGGAGGATAGGAAGACCTCCTTGCTTCCTCCATTGTACCTACAGTTTTGCAAGGTAGGTGTGCTGGTCCTGTGGGTAACCCGAGAGGCGAGGTCCAAGTCCAGTCCGCGGTCAAAGGTGAAACATGGAGGCAGTCCATAGTAGCTGAAGCTGGGTGCAGGGCAGGGAGTTGGGTGAAGTCAAGGACAGGCTTGCAAGCAGGGAGCCAGGGCGGGTCAGGAGCTCAGGCAGGAAAGCAGGACAGGGTTCAGGCAGAAACTAGCAACCAACAACATTGCCTCCACAACTTGGGACTGGGGCTGGCCGGCTTTTATCTGCCCCCAGGCATAGGGTAGTCCCAATCCTCTGGTGACTCGCCTCTCCTGGCCTGGAGGCAAGCACTCCTCCTGCAGGAACTTAGTTCCCTCCGCCTCTCTGCCCCGAGTGTCTGCAGCTCAGGAGAGGCTGGAGGGTTACCGGACCCAGAGGCAACCTGAGCTTCCACTGACAGGGCTGAGAGTGGAGCACCTGCAGGCAATGGGTCCTTCAACACCTCAGGCGCCAGAGCAGACTCAGCTGATGCCTGCACCTGAGGACCCAGCACAGGTGAGGACCCTTCAGGCTCAGGCCCCAGCCCCGGCTCAGCTGGTTCTGGAGGCGGGGAATCCTGTGCAGGCTGGGATCCCTCAGGTTCAGCATCCGAGTCCGAATCCCAGGCCATCACAGTAGGCCTCAGCATCAGCCTGAAAGACATCAGCACAGGCTGGCTGAAAACTGTCCCAAACTGTCCTGCTCCTTCCCTTTAACTCTGTGGAGAGTCGCTGAGAAGGAGACAAGCCGAATCGAGCCCACAGATGTGCTCACTCCATTCTCAGTGGGGCTGGAAGTTGGCGTTGATAGACAGAGCAGCGTCTGGGAATCCAAATGCCACTGACCTGCCTTGGGTGAAAAGCCTCCCAATTATTCTGCCACAGCACAGCCAGGTTGCGGAGTAATCAAATTAGCCTAATATTATGGGGAAGAAAATGGGTAGATAAGTGGCTTCAACTGATCGCCATGACCCGAAGGTGGCCTGCACAAATTGCCTGGATAAGATTATGCAGATGGTTTCGGTGGCTCTGGGGAGCTTGGATCCTGACACTGAGGAGCCGAGGGAAGCCCTCTGTCGGGAAGTGGGGAACAAGACCCCTAAGTAGGTGGGCAGGGCGGAGGCGGATGGCTGTGGCAAGAGAGGCTGTGGATATGTCTCCAGAAAAAACAACTGGATGCTGCCAGGATGAGATAGTGATGCCAAATCATGGGGAGGAGGGGAAACGCCCCCTTCCCCATACTTCAAGAGGAGCAGAGGATTTCTATTTCCCTGTAGGAACCTCTCAACCCAAAATGAACCCTGGACAGTAAATGTCAGGCAGCAGAAGAACCAACCCCCACAGCAGGTTGCCAGGAATGGACAAGACAAGACACTGAGAATGTGGCCTCTCGGAATAATGGCTTTGCTCCGAGTGAATCTCCACTCCCTCCCACTTCCTCATGAGTCATCACTACAGGAGCTGGGATGTGCCCTCTGCCTTCGAGCTCTTTGCTCTCCTACTTTCAAGGCCTGCCGTGTTCTGGGAGGGGGGGTCTGGAATGCTCTCTAAAGACACTGAGTCTATCAGCCATCATTCCCCTGGTGCTTCCTCCTCCTCCTCCTCCTCCTCCTCCTCCTCCTCCTCCTCCTCTCCAATTATTTCACAGCTTTCCCCCTCATGTGCCTGAGCTGTGACCTCCCTCAAACTCCTGTTGTAATTCTGAACTGTATCCTCATTCTCTGGAAGAGTCAGGCTGGGGAGGCGGTCTCCCCCATTCCTCCTCTGCCCAGCCCCTGACAGTAAACCACAGAAAAAGCGTAACATGTTTATGCTCGTGGTTCTTTTTTTTGTATTTTTATTAAAGATTTCCTTGATTTACAGAAGTATGTGTAATGTCTCTCTCTTGTATTTTTTCCATGTAACATTTTTACAAATCGGTTTCATTTGTTGAGATATTAGGAAGAATAGGGGGAAAGAGGTGGAAGGGGGGAGAGAAGAGTGGGGGGTGGGGTGGGGATGTTTCTATTTTACTTAAATGTATGTGGGGTTTTGTGTCAGCGTTGCTTGTGCAGGTTCTTTGCTGTTCACTTGTGTTCCTTTGGTGGCGAGAGAGGTTGGGGTTGGCCATGGGTGTGGCTGTTCATTTGTGGTTGGCTGTGGTGGTCTTTGTTTTCATGTGTGAGTGGGGTGGGTGGGTGTTTTGGATCAGGTTAGCCATATTGATTTGTATGCCGTTGGTGGATTGTTGTCATTGTCTTGTTGGGCTGTGTAGGTGATAAAAGGAGGCCATACCAGGATAAAGGCGTCTTCTTCTATTTGTCCTTGTGTCAGTTTCAGTTTATTGGTTAATTTTTCTAGTAAGGCTGTTTCCCATACTATTTGGTACCATTGGTCCATGCTTACTCCTGACAGGTCTCTCCAGTGTCTGGTTATGGTGTTTCTGGCTGCTGAAAGTAGGTGGGTTATGAGTTCTTTGTGGTGTAAATGGGCATTGTTGTCTTGGAAGATGTTTAGTAGGACCAGTTCTGGGGTGATGTCTATGACTTGCTTAGTTATTTTAATGCTGGTGGTTCTGAGCCTGTTCAGAGGTGCTGAGAGGGTTTCTGTGGAAGTCATAAGAAAATAAGAACATCAGATGAGCCAGCTGGATCAGGCCAATGGACCTATCTACTTCAGCATCCAGTTCCTGCAGTAGTCAACCAGATGTCTCTTCTGAGAAGCCAAAAGTAGAACTTGAGCACAAGAGCCAACTCCTCTCTTGTCATTTCCAGCAACTGGTATTCAGAAGTATCACTGTCTCTGATTGTGGAGGCAGAGTGGAGCCATCATAGCTGGTCACCATTGATAGCCTGCTCCTCCATGAATTTGGTGAATTCCCTTTTAAAGCCATCCAAGTCGGTGGCCATCCCAGCCTCCTGTTGGAGCAGGTTCCCACAGGAGAAGATTGAGAAGGCGGTGGACTCTCTTTCACTGGAGGTTTTTAAACAGAGGTTGGGTGGCTGCCTGCCTGGGATTCTTTAGCTGTGATGCTGGTATTCCAGGGGGTGGACTAGACGGCCCTTGGGATTTGCTCCAGCTCTACTATATTATGATTCTATGAGCCCCTCTTCGTTCAGAAAAAGGGTCTGCATGCTGACTCCCCCCTCTGCTCTCCCCTTCACTTCCTTCCTTTCCTGGACCTCCTAGGAAGTGTGTAAAAATAAAAAATAGAACTGCTATTCAGAGGCTCAGAGCAATATCTGGTTTATCTGTTGCATATGTGATTTATCATTCCACGGGAGCCCAACTGCTGGAGCGCATCCAAACTGTTAAGGTTCATTAGCTTGGGTTGTGCCATCCGACATCTTATCAAAAAACCCCTAACTGTCACTCAGCAGGAATTACTCCCTCATGGTGGCCCCGAGAGGCTGGTGTTAACTATCCAAGCTCATTTGAAAGATCAGATACAGTGGTACCTCTGGATATGAATGTTTCTGGTTACGAATGCTTCAGGTTATGAGCTCCGCTAACCCAGAAGTAGCTGCTCCTGGTTGCGAACTTTGCCCCAGGATGCAAATGGAAATCGTGCACCAGAGGTGCACACGTAGCGGGAGGTCCCATTAGCAAAAGCAGCCTCAGGATAAGAACGGTTTCAGCTTAAGAACGGACCTCCGGAACGAATTAAGTTCGTAACCAGAGGTCCCACTGTATAAAGATCACTGCCAGAGTCCTGGGGATGTGGGGAGTCCTCTTTGTGAACTATGGAACCAATGAACATAAAAATGCAAGAAAACGTCAGGTCTAAAGGTAAAGGGACCTCTGACCATTAGGTCCAGTCGTGGATGACTCTGGGGTTGCGGCGCTCATCTCAATTTACTGGCCAAGGGAGCCGGCCTACAGCTTCTGGGTCATGTGGCCAGCATGACTAAGCCGCTTCTGGCGAACCAGAGCAGTGCACGGAAATGCCATTTACCTTCCCACTGGAGCAGTACCTATTTATCTACTTGCACTTTGATGTGCTTTCAAACTGCTAGTTTGGCAGGAGCAGGGACCGAGCAACGGGAGCTCACCCCGTCGCGGGGATTTGAACCACTGACCTTCTGATCGGCAATTCCTGGGCTCTGTGGTTTAACCCACAGCGCCACCCGCGTGACCCATCTAATCCAGAATCTGCTTTTCTCGCTGTGGCTGACCAGATGCCTCTGTTGGGAAGAGCGTTGTTGCCTCTGACCATGGAAGCACAGAATAGACATTGTGGCTAGTGGCCATTGATAGCGACTTCTCCATGCATTTGTCCAATCCTCTTTTAAAGCAATCTAGGTTTAAAATTCATCCAAATTGGTGGCCATTACTGCCTCCAGCAGGAGGGAGTTCCACAGTTTAACTATGTGAAGAAGTCCTTTCATTTCCCTGTCCTGAATTTTACAGCATTCATCTTCATTCACTGCATCCCTTCTTAGACAGAGCACGGGCATCATCCCCTTAAGATCCCTGCATCCTTGGTACCTTCCTTCTGGGCCTTCCACCAGCCGTAGGAGTGGTTCACCCTGTATATTGTGATGGAGGACACAGGCATAGACTGCATGAGTGGAGGAATTGTGATGTTCTGGCTGGCATCAGCTGACAAATTCTCTAGGAAATCGCTAGGACATTACTCATCAAACCATTACTATTGATCAAGGACCTATATGGTGGGTTTCTCTTCTGAAGTCTTGCCTCTCCAGAGGCTTGGTCAAACGTGATGCTTTATGTGTTGTTTGCTATCTATTTATATCATATATTAATCATAGCCAATTTCCCGCCCCCTAAGCCCCCACTTGGCCCATTAATCTTTTTGGAAAAGCACAAACGTTATGTGGTTATATATCACTGTTTACCTTATCTTTTAAAGGAGCTTATGGCTCAAAACTGCATGTGATGTCTTTGTTAATTTATGTTGATTCATTGTTTCCTTCTGAATTCGTTTTGCTTTTGTTACCAGGCCTCTACACCTAATGTAACCACACGGATAGGATATTTTGAAAACTTAATTCATTTATTTCATAGCATCAGTATACCGCTTGATTGTAAAAACAAACAAACCTCAAAGCAGTTAACGAAGATAATACAGTTATAAGTAAAAACAGGAAAATCACTTCCTTAAAACATTCAAAAAAATAAAACCTGTGGTGAACTAAAAGCAGATTAAAAATCCATCAACGTTCCAAATTTCTGGGTTGTTGTTGTTTAGTCGTTTAGTCGTGTCCGACTCTTCGTGACCCCCTGGACCAGAGCACGCCAGGCACTCCTGTGTTCCACTGCCTCCCACAGTTTGGTCAAACTCATTTAGTAGCTTCGAGAACACTGTCCAACCGTCTCGTCCTCTGTCGTCCCCTTCTCCTTGTGGTCTCCATCTTTCCCAACATCAGGGTCTTTTCCAGGGAGTCTTCTCTTCTCATGAGGTGGCCAAAGTCTTGGAGCCTCAGCTTCCGGATCTGTCCTTCCAGTGAGCACTCAGGGCTGATTTCCTGAAGAATGGAGAGGTTTGATCTTCTTGCAGTCCATGGGACTCTCAAGAGTCTCCTCCAGCAGCAGAATTCAAAAGTATTAATTCAAAATTTCTGGGTAAGCTTGCCTAAACAAGAATGTTTTCAGCAGTTGCCAGAAAGAGGACAGTGAAGACACCTGCCGTATGTCAATGGGCAGGGAGTTCCAACGTGTAGGGGCTGCCGCACTAAAAGATCAAGTTCTTACAAATGCAGCAGTCCTGGGCTGAGACACAGACTGGGTGAAGTTGCCCTTTGCCCTTGATTACTTGGGGGAATTAGCAAGAACCAGTGAGCCTCATAAGTTCAAAAATCATTTGTTTATTTTGACAAGTGTCAGAATGGCATTAAGGGGCAAGATGGTTGTGAGCTCTAAAGAGCCAGAATGCAACAATGACAGAAGAGTGAAATGGCCAGTTCAAGTCAAAAGGATGTAGACATCACAAATGCATAGACTCATAGAATCGTTGGGAAAGGAGTGTGCAAGCAGCATCTGAGCACAAGAGCCCCTCTCTCCCCTCCTGTGGTATCCAGCACCTGGTATTCAGAAGAATCTCTGCCTCCAACTGCGGAGACAGAGTTTAGCCATCCTGGCTAGTAGCCATCGATAGCCTTCTCCTCCATGAATTTGTCTATTCCTCTTTTACTGTCAATCTTAAAAAGTAGCCTCAGTCCAAAATGGGTTTGCTCTTGAGTGCTGTGGAGGAGAGAACAGCCGGTGGCTAATGGAGTCCTATGTGCCAAAAGAGGTTACCAGCATGAGTTTGACCAAACTGCGGGAGGCAGTGGAGGACAGAGGTGCCTGGCGTTCTCTGGTCCATGGGGTCACGAAGAGTCGGACACGACTAAACGACTAAACAACAACAAATGTGCCAAAATGGAGTTTCCTGCCTGATTCCAAATATGTGAATGCCTTGCTGCTTTCCCTAATTTTATACGCCTCTGTCATGCCTCCTAGGGACGCGGGTGGCGCTGTGGGTTAAACCACAGAGCCTAGGACTTGCAGATCTGAAGGTGGGCGGTTCGAATCCCTGCGACGGGGTGAGCTCCCGTTGCTCGGTCCTTGCTCCTGCCAACCTAGCAGTTCGAAAGCACATCAAGTGGAAGTAGATAAATAGGTACCACTCCAGCGGGAAGGTAAAAGGCGTTTCTGTGCGCTGCTCTGGTTCTCTAGAAGCAGCTTAGTCATGCTGGCCACGTGACCCAGAAGCTGTACGCTGGCTCCCTCAGCCAATAAAGCAAGATGAGCACCACAACCCCAGAGTCGGCCACAACTGGATCTAATGGTCAGGGGTCCCTTTACCTTTATCATGTCTCCTCTTACTTGCCTTTTTTTCTGAACCAGTGGTTCCCAAACTTTTCTGGGCCACAACCCACCTCCATTTCCATAAACTCACCTTCAGTGCCCCCTACCCCATAAAATGCATTATTCAGAATACAGGGGAATCCCCACTTATGCAGGGGTTCCGTTCACGGCCCCTGCGTGTGTTGCAAGAGGGGACCCCCCCATTCCATTCCATTCCATTCCACCAGAAACACATTTGAGCAGGCAAAGCAAGGAGGTTTCTGGCTCCAGCCCCCCACCCCAGTGGCCAAACACTACCCACCTAGTGCCCCATGCAAACCTTCTACTGAATCACCCCAAATAACTTTCCCATATAACTATAGATTTGGAACGGACGCCTAGGGCCATTTAATGTAACCCACTGCAATGCAGGAATCACACCTGACCTCTGTTTAAAACCCTCCAGTGCTACATAGTATTATAGAATTGTGTAGCTGGAAGAGGCCTGGAGGGTCAACTAGTTCAACTTCCTGCAATGCAGGGATCCCAGCTAAATAACTCCTCCATTTAAAAACCTCCAGTGAAGGAGAACTCACCACCTCCCTTGCAAGAGAGTTGTGCAGCAGATGGACTAGATTCTTGGACTGCAGTGCCAGCTTGGTGGTGCCCAGATGTGAACAAGAGGCCTAGGAAGGCAGGTGGAGTGAAAGGCAGGTGGGCTTCTGTTAGGTTGTGGGTGAACATATCAGAAGACACAGCGATTCTTCAAACAGCTCTTGTTTATTCACAGGCCAGAACAGAACTGAACGGAAGGGTTCAGCCAACCTGCTTATATAGAGCTCCAGTACAACGCAACTGTAACCACTTTCTGTAACTATCCAATCACTGAACGTCACTTTCGATCCCTTATTTGCATATGTGGACCTGAGTGAAAACTATCTACAGTATCCCCCTGCTGGCCCAGGGTGAGAACATCAGTACATAACAGCTTCAGTCTGCTAAGGAAAAGGCAGGGCCACATCCAGGCTGCCACAGCCCAGGAAAACCCAACAAGCCTCTTCTGTGAGCAGAAGCTTCGCTCCTGCCTCCTGCTCCTTGGATGAGGGTGCTGAGAAGCCCAGCGTAGGGCTCAGTGGGGAAGGGAGGTGCCTTCTCTGTTTTCAACCTGGTATGTATTTTCGATGAATATTTTATAGCGTTTCCTATATACCACTTAGAGGTTTTGTTGATTAAGCAGGTGGAATAAAATTTAAAAAAATATAAAAAGTGGCTACTAGCACATATTGTCTGCACCAAATCTTGTGAAGCAATGCCCCACTTCTGGGACAACCAGGAACCCACTGCCACTCATGAGGACCAGAAACACAATCCATGATTATGTGCTACCCAAACACTGCCTAACAGAATGTGTGCTGCTTTGCTCTTTCCACCATGGCCTCCGCGACATCATACAGACTGGATTTTACTATTTCACGTGGAGTGTTTCATAGAGCCATTGAACTGGAAAGCTGGAATATAATAATAATAATATTATAATAATAATAATTTATTATTTATATCCTGCCCATCTGGCTGAGTTTCCCCAGCCACTCTGGGCAGCTCCCAGTGTTAAAAACATGCCATGTTTAAGTTGATCAGGTCCAACATGGTTTCTTTAAACTAAAATTTGAAGCAAGCTTGCAGTTTTAAACTATGCACACTTAAGAAAGGCAGTCTGTGGATGTTGTGGCCAATTTAAAACACAAACCCCTTAAACATTTCTAAAATGACAGACACAGAAGGAACAGACTCACATATAACAGACAACATGTAACATGTAAACATATATATTTCCATCCTTTAGTTGGTTATTGTAAGGAGTTGGCTCACTTCCTGTTTGTTTCATTAAGCGAAGTTAGTAGGAAGGTCCCACATGAAGTGGTTTTATGAGCCTCCTTGCCTCTTCAAACACCACAATCACCTGGTCCAACCCATTGCAGTGCAGGAATCACAGCTGAAGAATCCCCAGCAGATGGCCATTCGAACTCTGTTGGAATATCTTCCATGAAGGAGAGTCCACTATCATCCAAGGGGGTCTGTTCCACTGCTGATCAGCTCCTACTGTTGGAAAGTTCTTCCTAACATTTGGTCAGAATCTCCTTTCTTGTCATTTGAAACGTTCAGGTCCATTGCTTCAGGTCCATCCTCTGCAGCAGGAGAAAACAAACTTGCTCCATCTTCCACGTGGCAGCCCTTCAGACATTTGAAGATGGCTCTCAGATCACCTGTCATTCTTCTCTTCTCCAGGCCAAACATACCCAACTCCCTCAACTGTTCCTCATAAGGCTGGGTTTCTAGACCCTTGATCATTTTGGTCATCTCCTCTGCAAGCCTTCCAGCTGGTCAATATCCTTCTTAAACTGTGGTGCCCAGAACTGGACACAGGACTTCAGACAGGGTCTGATACTATTACTTCCCTTGATCTGGGCACTCAAGTTTGGCTGGTGCAGTCTAGAATTGCATTAGATTTCTATTTTTATATTTTGGGGGGCTGCATCACATTGTTGATTCACGTGAAGCTTGAACATACCCAACTCCTGCCACCATTTCTCGTAAGGCTAGGTTTCCAGGCAGTTTTGAAGATTCATTCTCTAGTTCCTCCTTACACAGGAGTCCTCTTAGCAGACAAAGATGCCATATGTCAGCCTTTCATTTCCCACCAGATCCTTGTGAATGGTAAGCCTCGGGTTTTCCTCTCCAGGCACAGGAAATATCTGACAATTGCTCCTTCCTCTGCTCCAGGGATGATGCGGGTGGCGCTGTGGGTTAAACCACAGTGGGCTTGCCAATCAGAAGGTCGGCAGTTCGAATCCCCGTGATGGGGTGAGCTCCCGTTGCTCGGTCCTAGCTCCTGCCAACCTAGCAGTTCGAAAGCACATCAAAGTGCAAATAGATAAATAGGTACCACTCTGGCGGGAAGATAAACGGTGATTTCCGTGCGCTGCTCTGGTTCGCCAGAAGCGGCTTAGTCATGCTGGCCACATGACCTGGAATCTGTACGCCGGCTCCCTCGGCCAGTAAAGCGAGATGAGCGCCGCAACCCCAGAGTCGACCACGACTGGACCTAATGGTCAGGGGTCCCTTTACCTTTACCTGCTCCAGTGAAGGCACTTAACTGGGACCATTTGGGCTGTACCTCCTTTCTCATACTTTCATAGGACCTGATCTTTGTTACCTTACAGTGGTGACAGGAGATGAGCCCTTCTGCGCTCCCTCACTTGCCAGCTCCAGCTTCTCCCTGAGACTTCACAGGGGAGCGTGAAAGAGACAGGCAGTTTGGGGAGATGGAGTGCCTGCCCTGAGCCAGCCTCGGTCCTGCACCATGAATTACTTGGCCCAGCACCATTGAGGCGCCTCCACTAGGTCTGGCATTATTACCCCTCCAGTCTCGGAGGCTGTGAAATATTTTCCCATTTGAGGAAGGAGCTGCTGAACCGTGGAAGCAAGTGTGGCAGGCAGCTGGAGCAGGACCTTTCTGCTAGCCGGGGGTCTTAATGGGAGGACGGGAGATTTATGGGGCCAGTTAATAGACTTCCACCTGGCTGGCTGGCTGGCTGGCGGACTGCTGGGCAACATCAATGCCAGCGCTATTATGCGGACAACCCTGTGCTCAACTGCTCAGCTGACTCCACTTGAGATGGCCGCTGCCTTTGAGCACAGATTCAAATCAGGCAGAAGCAAGTTGGAGAGGGGCATCCTGGGGAGGCCAGCCTCTGCTGTGTCCTGCTAGGCAGCCTCTCCGTTAGAAGGACTCCCTGTTTGTGCCATGCCTGTGGCAAGGGGGCGTGGGGATCAACAGCCTTCCCTCTGCAATGCAATCTTGGACCATAACTCAGTAGCAGAACACCATGGGACCCATAAAAGGAGGTCCTTGATGCATCATAGAATTATTCCATGGAACTCCCTTCTACAGGCCATCCCTTCTGTGATGGCCATCAACTTGGATGGTTTTAGAAGAGGATTAGACAGATTCATGGAGGAGAGGGCCATTGATGGGTTGCTAGCCATGGTGCCTATTCTCTGCCTCCACAGTTGGAGGCAACTTTGCTTCAGGAAACCAAAGGAGGGGTGAAGGCTGGTACTCAAATCCTGCCCTGCTGGTTTCCCACAAGCATCTAGTTAGCCAGTGTGAAAGTAGGATGCATGACTAGATTGGCCATTGTCTTGATCCAGCAGGCAATAATAAATTTATTATTTATACCCCACCCATCTGGCTGGGTTTCCCCAGCCACTCTGGGCGGCTTCCAACAAAACACTAAAATACAATAACCTATTAAACATTAAAAGCTTCCCTAAACAGGGCTGCCTTCAGATGTCTTCTAAAGGTCTGGCAATTCTTTTTCTCTTTGACATCTGGTGGGAGGATGTTCCACAGGGCAGGTGCCACTACCGAGAAGGCCCTCTGCTTGGTTCCCTGTAACTTGGCTTCTCGCAGTGAGGGATCCGCCAGAAGGCCCTCGGCGCTGGACCTCAGTGTCTGGGCAGAACGATGGACTTGGAGATGCTCCTTCAGGTATACTGGACCGAGGCCGTTTAGGGCTTTAAAGGTCAGCACCAACACTTTGAATTGTGCTTGGAAACGTACTGGGAGCCCGTGCAGGTCTTTCAAGACCGGTTTTATATGGTCTTGGTGGCTACTCCCAGTCACCAGTCTAGCTGCCGCATTCTGGATTAGTTATAGTTTCCGGGTCACCTTCAAAGGTAGCCCCACGTAGAGCGCATTGCAGTAGTCCAAGCGAGAGATAACTAGAGCATGCACCACTCTGGCAAGACAGTCCGCGGGCAGGTAGGGTCTCAGCCTGCGTACCAGGTGGAGTTGGTGGACAGCTGCCCTGGATACAGAATTGACCTGTGCCTCCATGGACAGCTGTGAGTCCAGAATGACTCACAGGCTGCACACCTGGTCCTTCAGGGGCACAGTTACCCCATTCAGGACCAGGGAGTCCTCCACACCCGCCTGCCTCCTGTCCCCCCAAAACAGTACTTCTGTCTTGTCAGGATTCAACCTCAATCTGTTAGCTGCCATCCATCCTCCAACTGCCACATGTTCCTATGTTCTCTTTTCCGTGCAGATGATCCCAGCATCTCCAGATAGGGCAAGGAAAAACCTCCCTCCCTTGCCTGAAAACCTAGAAAGCAACTGCCACTCTGTGTTGACTGAGCTGGCTGGACCAACAATCTGACTTGATATAAGGCAGCTTCCTACATTCTGATGATTCCTTCTGCTATTGAAATAACAAAAACTGATACATTAAATGCATTCAACATTTTTTTGTGGGTGCATGTGTCAGTGTGAACGATGCCCCGAGTCCCTTCCGAGTCTTGGTGTCTCGTATCTTGTATCCAGGGATGGTTGGAATCTACCGTATTTTTCGCTCCATAAGACACACTTTTTCCCTCCTAAATAGTAAGGGGAAATGTCTGTGCGTCTTATGGAGCGAATGCGTGGTCCCTGGAGCCGAATTGCCCAGGGGCAAAAAGCAGGTCATGCTTTTTCTTTTTTTTTAAAGAAAGCAGCAAGGGGGTGTTGAAACAAAGCCACTGAGCAGCTGATCAGCAAGCGATCGGGGGGGGGGGAGATAAGGGACTCTAGAGATTAAGGAGGCTGCCTGGGAGGGGGGAGGTAAAAGCACATGGATCCTCAGGATTTTTGCATTGGGTAACTCCAAATTCACCATCAGATCACATAGCATGTCCATGGCTATAGCCTGCACCAAAAAATCATGCATCCACTGTTTCGTGGGGCCGCAATGGTGCAAAAACGTGGTTACAAAGCACGGATCCACATGGATCCTCAGGATTTTTGCATTGGGCTACCCCAAACTCACCATCAAATCACATATCATGTCTGTGGCCACAGCATGAACCACAAAAATCATACATGCACTGTTTCGTTCAGAATATTTTTTTTCTTGTTTTCCTTCTCTAAAAACTAGGTGCGTCTTATGGTCAGGTGCGTCTTATGGAGCAAAAAATACGGTTACAGAGAAAGTTGCTGAAAGGACAGGTTTCTTGAGAAGACTGTGACCTTAGCTGGCCACTTAAGTGTCCTCATCTGCATCACAAAGAAATGAGTCAGGTTGCAAGAGCTACATTTATGTGATGAGGCCCTCCAGGGTATGGGGTGGGGAGGGGTCCTCACCTAGCGGCTAGGGAGGAGAACAATAGGTAGTGTTTTATAGGTAGTGAGCTGGAATCAGGCTGCAAGCTGGAGGCACAGAGACCTGCACACTTTGTGCTGCATCCAAAATTGTGAGTAATGGAGAAGTAAGATCTGTTGGGGTGTCAATGCTGTGAGCTCCTCCATCTTATGCTCAGTTTGTATAGATGTGTAAGTAAAACCATATATCCTAAAGATAGTGGTATGTCTCCTGCCCTCTGGGCTACTGTAGGAAATGACATGTAATTGCCAGCCTGTTTATATTTCTGGAATGGGAGGAGGCACCATCTTGTCCTTGGCCTCAGGCAGCCTCATTTCTTGGGCCGGCCCTGGGATTGGACATGGGTATCAAATCTCTGTGCATAAAACCTGTGACTCTCTGCCTAGGTGGAGAATTAAAGGGCCCACTTCCTTGGAAGCAGGAAGGAGAAATTCCATCCCAGCCCTTAGAAACAACTGGGAGAGCTGGTTTTGCTTTCCCTCCCCATCTTGCTGACTTGGCTTGCAGAACAACAAATGCTATTAATGCACATAAAAATACCTTTAATTAAGCTCAGCTTCCGTTGCCAAGAAGAATGAACGCAGTAAATCAAACAGGAGGGAAAACAGATGGTTGGAGAGAGTGGCTGGGCCATTATGTTGTCAGCCCTGCAAGCTCTTCGAGACAAGCAGTGGGGGACCCAGGCATGCCCTCACTGTCCACACGCCCCTCCCTCCCTGCTCCTTGCCTCCTGGTGTCAGGGCTGTGCTCTTCACAGGCTCAGAGATGCTTTATTGCTTAAACAAACCTGATTTTAACTGTGGGGGGAAAAAGGCTTATGCAATGCTGCGCTCTCATACAAAGGAGAAGAAGGCCAAAAGAGAAGTCATTGTACTGCTTTAGTCTGCCTTGGCCAGACCCCATTTGGAGTCCAGTTCTGGGCACCCCAGTCTCAGAAGAAGATTGACCAGCTGGAAAGTGTGCAGAGAAGGGTGACCAAGAGGACCAAAGGTCTGGAAGCCAAGCCTTGTGAGGAATGGTTGAGGCAGTTGGGGATGTTTAGCCTGCAGAAGAGGAGACGGAGAGGTGATCTGTTGCTTCGACACCACACGCTGTTCAGACTGATACACGTGACACATTCGCCTCTCCAGCAGATTTTACAGTCCAGCCTGCCAAGGAACAGGCTTCCCAAGGTTTTCTTCGGGGATATGATTTATCTCCTCTCAACATCCTAAAGCAATGGTCCCTCCAACACATTCACTGGCAAGTAGATGACAACTTCAGAGAAGGAAAAAACACAAATACCGTATTTTTTGCTCTATAAGACTCACTTTTTCCCTCCTAAAAAGTAAGGGGAAATGTGTGTGCGTCTTATGGAGCAAATACAGGCTGCGCAGCTATCCCAGAAGCCAGAACAGCAAGAGGGATTGCTGCTTTCACTGCGCAGCTGTTCTGGCTTCTGAGATTCAGAATATTTGTTTTCTTGTTTTCCTCCTCCAAAAACTAGGTGCGTCTTGTGGTCTGGTGCGTCTTATAGAGCAAAAAATACGGTACGTGGAATAATGAGTTAGGCAAATCTGCACTTGGGATAAGGACACAGCCATAGTCCTGGCTAGATATGGAATCTCCTCCAAAGGACACTAAAAGGCAGGGACACGGTTTGCTCTCAGGCCCTGCCTCTGGGCTTCCTGAGGGCTGGCCACTATTTCTTTTACTCCATTTATTTATTTTAGGGTATTGACATGCCAAGCAGTAATGAAAATTCTCTGGGGAACTTACTGCAAAAATCTGAAACCATTAAATATAAAACCAGACCCACACGACCCTAAAATCAAATACAGGATAAAACCAGCAACAGAGAAGAATATCAACGTTGCAAATCTCACAGGGAGGTAATTGCAGAGCCTGGACTTAATGATCTTATATTTTCGCAACAGGCTGCATACTAATCAATCCTTTTCTGTATCCTAATACATGGTGAATTCTTTGACCCTAACCCTTGGTGTCTATATTACTGCTAATTCACCTGGGGGTAGCTGTCCTTTGCCCCATGGTGTACTGCAACTGTGAGCTCAAGCTCCCCACCCCCCCAAAGAAAAGATCCACATTGGAACACACAAACACCCAAAGAAGCTGAATGTTAGAAGATAAAAGAAAGTGTTTTCTGCAGCACACAGTTAAACAGTGGAACTCACCCACAGAAGGTATTTTTATGCCTTGGTTTCCTCAGCTGCTGGCCCACAGAATCACCTCCACCCTGCTAATAATGGCTCATTTTGAGGGGGAGGGAGGACAAAATTGAGACACCCCACCTCTGGTTCAGTCCTGCTGCCTGTATTCTTCATAAACAAATAAAAAACCAACACAACAACAACAACAACAACATCCATTTATTATTTATACCCCGCCCATCTGGCTGGGTTTCCCCAGCCACTCTAGGTAGCTCCCAACAAAATATTTAAAACACGATAAAGCATCAAACATTAAAAACTTCCCTAAACAGGGCTGCCTTCAGATGTCTTCTAAAAAATCAGATAGTTGTTTATTTCCTTGACATCTGATGGGAGGACATTCCACAGGCAGGCGCCACTACCGAGAAGGCCCTCTGCCTGGTTCCCTGTAACCTCACTTCTCACAGAGATGGAACTGCCGGAAGGCCCTTGGAGCTGGACCTCAGTGTCCAGGTAGAACAATGGGGGTGGAGACGCTCTTTCAGGTATAATGGGCCAAGGCCGTTTAGGGCTTTAAAGGTCAGCATCAACACTTTGAAATGTGCTCAGAAACGTACTGGGAGCCAGTGTAGGTCTTTCAAGACCGGTGTTATATGGTACTGGCGGCCACTCCCAGTCACCAGTCTCGCTGATGCATTCTGGATTAATTGAAGTTTCTGGTCACCTTCAAAGGTAGCCCCATGTAGAGCATGTTGCAGTAGTCCAAGCAGGAGATAACTAGAGCATGCACCACTCTGGCAAGACAGTCCACAGGCAGATAGGATCTCAGGATGCGTACCAGATGGAGCTGGTAGACAGCTGCCCTGGACACAGAATTAACCTGTGCCTCAATGGACAGCTGTGAGTCCAAAATGACTCCCAGGTTGCGTACCTGGTCTTTCAGGGGCACAGTTACCCCATTCAGGACCAGAGAATCCCCCACACCTGCTCATCCCCTGTCCCCCAAGAACAGTACTTGTTAGGATTCAACCTCAATCTGTTAGCCACCATCCATCCTCCAACCACCTCCAGACACTCACACCTTCACCGCCTTCACTACAGAATTTTCTGATTCACCTTAGGCACCCAAATGTCCTGAGCCATCCCTGCTTCCTGATCCCCTCCATTTCCTCCACATCCCTTGTGCCACCCTCTTTCCCACTAACTCCCTGGCCTCACCCACACCAACTGATTTGTGGCTCTCAAGAGCCAGCTGCCAGCCACTGTGTGGCATTGTGAAAGTGAGACGACTGACCTCCTGACTCTGAGGCTCTGGGAAGCCGAAGACTTGTCTGGTCTGTCTCTGGAGAGGTCCGTACTTACTATTTATTTCATAAAATTTATACACTGTGGTTTATAAAGAGAATAATACAATAACATTATCAGCAAAAGCAGCATAAACCACTCCTTAAAACAGCCATAAGATAAAATCAGCAGTAAACTAAAAACAGATTAAAACATACAGCAACTTTCCACATGTCTGGAGAGGCTTGTCTAAAGAAAAATGTTTTTAGCAGGCTCCAAAAAGAGCAATACGAAGGCTCCTGTCTGTTGTCAAGAGGCCGGGAATTCCAGTAGTTGGGAGAGCCTGAGTAGGAATAGTAACTCTAGGAGGAAACACAGAGATGCAGCTCCCTGCAGTCTGTGGAGAAGGTTTCGCTGCTGCGGTGAGTCAGTGCATGACTGCCATAAGGCATATTCCAGGGATCCCAAACCTAATTTGAGCAGGACTGAAAGACAGACAAGGTTGCTAACAACCAGCAGGCAGGATCCTGCGCCTGCAGAGGGGGAGGTATATAAATATCCCTGCTGACACAGCAGTGATGCCTCGAAGAGGAAGAGACAATAAAAGCAATCAAGGGACTCAGGTACGTTGCTAGGGACCTCTGGGGCAGCCGCTGACAGCAGTTTGGGAGATTGGCTCAGACATCTCAAAAGAGGTTTCCTGTACGGTTTGATCAGAGCAGGCAAAGGAGGGACACTAACATCGAGGCTGATGGCTGAACTGGGAAGGCGCTGCTTCCTGCTGCCGCTCGTCCTCTGCCTCTGCCACATCAAGGTGCAGAGATGTGTCTGCAAGCACCATAAACAGCTCACAGGTGACACGAGGATATGCAAAGATATTAGTGTGCAACACCACCCCAATTTCTGAGCCGTGTGGCACTCAAGGTGTTCCAGATGTTTACTCAGATTCGGTTACCTTGTAATAATAATAATAATAATAATAATAATAATAATAATAATAATAATAATAAAAAATAATAATAATTATTTATACCCCACCCATCTGGCTAGGTTTCCCCAGCCACTCTGGGCGGCTTCCAACAGAACACTAAAATACAATAACCTATTAAACATTAAAAGCTTCCCCAAACAGGGCTGCCTTCAGATGTCTTCTGAAAGTCTGGTAGTAGTTGTTCTCTTTGACATCTGGTGGGAGGGCGTTCCATAGGGCGGGCGCCACTACTGAGAAGGCCCTCTGCCTGGTTCCCTGTAACTTGGCTTCTCGCAGCGAGGGAACCGCCAGAAGGCCCTCAGAGCTGGACCTCAGTGTCCGGGCAGAACGATGGAGGTGGAGATGTTCCTTCAGGTATACAGGACCGAGGCCATTTAGGACTTTAAAGGTCAGCACCAACACTTTGAATTGTGCTCGGAAATGTACTGGGAGCCAGTGTAGGTCTTTCAAGACCTTGGAATGAAGGTCAGCGGAGACTGCGATATCTTTAGGTTATGTGGTTTTAGTGCACATCCATACAACCTGAGAATAAGGTGGGAGGGTCTCACAACACTAATACCCCCAAAAGATCTTGCTTCTCCACTAGTCACTAGCTTTGGATCCAGCCCAGAGCAAGCTGGTCTCCTGTGTCTCCAGCTTCCAGGTTGCTTCCAGCTCAGCTCTCTGTCTCACACTCTGGATGTTGATCTCCTACCTAGCAGCTAGGTGAGGGGGCTGCAGGAAAGGCCTATTCATTAGCCTGGAGAGCCCCATCACTTAGCTGTGGCTCTTGCAACCTGGCTGGTTCTTTGGGGATGCTGCACTTGTCAGGCTTTAGGCTTCCTCCCCCCTTTGGCAGTAGATAAGCAGAACAAAGGAAAAGGAGTCATCTTACCAGTTAGAAACTTTAATGATCATAGTGAGAGAACAAAGGATCTATTCCCTAGGATCGGCGGTGCTCCCAATTAAGGGTTTCACCCACTTCCTCCCTAGTCACCCACGTCGCTACTGTGTCTTATAACCTGATCTCGTAACCACTGGGCTTTCTGTGCTGCCAGCTTATCTGCTCTTCTCGACCTTGAGCTGTGTGGATGAATGCTTTCCAGAGACAGTGAGTCCGTTAACCCTCTCTCTCCCAGTGTTTCTTCTCCTAGCTGTTCCCCATCCAGTATTTCCCAGCTTCTGCCTTCTGAACTATGTCCCTCTGCTAACCACTGTTCCAAATCTATACTGTCCTCCTGCTCCTGGGAAGACTCAGGATCAAGAGGAGGGGGTGGCTCCCACCATTCTTCCTCAGTGCAGCCCTCCTCAGCACGGTCCCTGACAACACTTAAGTAGCCAACAAAGGTATTACAAAGCAGCACATATGAGTAGTTTAGCAATATTAGATTCCAACTCTCTTTGGGTACAGGACCCCCAAAACTTGAAGGGGCTCAGGGCATCATCCAGACCGACCTCCAAATCCACAACATTATGCAACATGAGTATGCTTCTTTAGGATATTCAACCATCAGAGCCTCCCAAATTGTATGGTTTGCATATTTTTTGTATATATATAAAAATATACAAACTATACAATTAAAGAACATTTATCGCATTTGCATTTATTTATCACTGTTATTGCGATACAGAGAAATGGGGATGGGGTGGAAAACCGCGATGTGAGAAACATCCATAGCAGCCATGGGAAATCTATAAACTCAGCCCAAATGCCTGGCAAAAACTGAGCAAACATCTAAACCATTTGTCTAAAGGCTAAGAGAGGGAGCCAGCCTGCCAGCCTGCCAATCAGACTTAATCCTTCCTCCTTGCTCCTGCGCTAACAAGATAGCAGCTGTGCCTATTGGCCGGCCTCCTGGCAGAGAGGATTGCTGGAAGGGTGTGTGTGTGTGTGTGTGTGAGTGGTGGTTGTGCTACTGCAGGCCAGGCGACTGATGTGGAGACAGTCGAGTGGACATGGGCCTGGGGGGACTGGGATGGGCTGAGTAGCCTTAAGCACTGGGATGTCTTGATACTCCCTAGGTCTGCCCTGACCATGAGCTGGAAGCCTCTTGATCCTGGGTTCAGAATAAGGAGATGGGTCAGCGGAGGGAAAGCCTAAGGAACACAGGACCCACGGCCAGGGCCAATGGTAGAGCAGGGGAAGCCAGTACAAATTACCGGGGTCCAGCAGTCTGGAAAGGGGCCTGGAGCCTGACTATCTTGCCTATGTTTCATGTAATTCTTAACCAATATATAGTCCATGTCCAATATGTGGGATGTGAAACACAAGAGCAGTCAAGTACAACATGCCTAGAGTGAACATGTTTACACATGGGGAGGAATGTTTGTCCAGCCAGCAGGTAAACTTCCTGTTTCCTTCTGGGCTGGGACAGACTTCCTCTGCATGTGACTAGAGGTGGGCGTGGCCTCACCTGTGCAGGTAATGACAAAAGCAGAGGGCAGGGCAGCCATCTCTCTCTTTTTGACTACATGCATCGAAGAAGCAACATCTGCTTAGCCAAAGATGCTCTCTTGGCTTCCAAGAGTGTATGTTACTTTTCTAAACTAAGTCTGCCTTGTGGGACCCGATTGTGAACAGAATGATATGTGAGTAAACACTTTTTATACTTTTATAAAAGACTGTGTCGTGTCTTATCTTTTATGAGGGAATAAGGGGAAAATACCAGAACAGTTATTATAGAGGCTTTAGCGAGCCTGAGCAAACGCATCTGCTGCAAGTTTTAAAAGGGGAATGTTACTCTGCTAAATTGTGAACTTGTTAACACAAGTTGGAAAGGCTATAACCAAACAATATATCCTCTCCTGCGTCCCTGAACATTCCCACACAATACGCATGTAGTTCTGAAAAGTGGCTTCTGACATGAACCGAGCATTTCTGACTCTCTGTGAACATTCGCTTCTGCGCTTTGACAGCATGGCAGCAAAGCTTCATCTTGTTATGCACAGCTGCCTTTGCATGTTTTCGCAGGTGAACACCTGTTATTCCTGCATCGCAGGGGCTGGACTAGATGATCCTTGAGGGTCCCTTCCAACTCTACAGTTCTAAGATTCTGTAATGCTTGCTGGGGTCAATGGGCTCTGGCTCTGAATCTTCCATTTTCTCATTCCGATTTGTTATCCAAAGTCCACGCATGTTTGCATTGGCGCTTGTATTTTAGCTGCAAAACTACCTGCTTTCCATTTGTACTTGTGGGCATTGCCCACATGGTGTGTCATTCGACACCGGGTGCCTACCGATTTGTTATTTCCACTACCGCCTTTTGAGCACAAACCAAGCAAGCGTGGAATGAGAGGTTTATCAGCACCCACCAACACCCACCCTTAAAAAAAAAAAGGAAAATAAAAACTTGCAGGGGAAATGGCAGAACGATTTCATGATGATTTATTTTCATTGCATTCCCGTTATTTATTTTGCTCCTTTATTATTTTTCCTCGCGTCCAATATGGTTTGCTAATATGAAGGCTTGCAATTGCAAGCGTGTAGGCAGAAGTTAGTAGAATAAAAAGCAATAAAGCCAAAACAATCTGCAGCTCCCCCAAGTTTTCCAATTCAAAGACCTGCTTCATTTGTTTGTTTGTTTGTTTAATTAATTAATTAACAAACAGATCAGTGCAAATAACATTACGATATTATTATATTTATCAATTGATATCCTGCCTTTTCTCCAGAGCAGGATTCAAGGTGGCCTGTACAAATGAAAAGAACACGGACGAATATTACAAAAAGCGGAGAACGTGTAAAAGATGAGAGTAGAAAAGTAATTAAACTCTAATAGAATTAAAACAACATCGAACAAATTCTATTAGGATACGGATGATAAAAACAGCACAGTCCTATTTAAAAGCCCTTTCCTTAGAAAACAGTCAGTTCCCAAAGGATTGTTGCAATAAGAAGGTCTTCTGCTGATGGGGAAAGGACAAGGAGGGAGCCAGTCTATCTTCTCTAGGAAGGATGTTTCCAAAACCTAGCAGCTTCCACTGGAGCAATGCAAATTCTTTAAATACTCTGAAGAACTACCCTATATAAAGCCTGGTGACCGGCCTCCAGAGGTTTGGGACCACAGCTCCCATTGGATGTGTTATAAGAAAAATACTGCTCCCTTTCGCTTATCCAAGAGCCTGTATAGAGCCTTTAAGTGGGTTCCCTATCGGTAGGAGAAAATAACAGAGGCCAGCCAGAGTATATCGAGAAGCAAAGTGACCAGTAAGCCTGGTCTTTATTAAACTGTTGCAACAGGGCCCTCACTCACCACATGCAGGAGAGAGGAAGAACCCAGAACAATGGTGCACATTGCCCACCCTGTAGCTCAAGACCACCCCAAAAACATCATACATACATCACAGAAGGAGGGCGGTCTACAGCAGAAATCCTGTCTTCCTGGAAAGCTGTTAATGGTCACTGATTGCTCCACCTGGGCAGCCTGGACATTCTTTTGTGATGGTGAATATTTTAGTTCCTGAATCTAGGTCACAGGCTCACCCTAGGTAAAGGTAAAGGTAGCCCTGACCATTAGGTCTAGTCACGGACGACTCTGGGGTTGCGGCGCTCATCTTGCTTTATAGGCCGAGGAAGCCGGCGTTTGTCCGCAGACAGTTTCCGGGTCATGTGGCCAGCATGACTAAGCTGCTTCTGGCGAACCAGAGCAGCTCACAGAAATGCCGTTTACCTTCCCCGATCCGGAGTTCACCCCGATCCGGGGATTTGAATCGCCGCCCTTCTGATTGGCAAGCCTTAGGCTCTGTGCTTTAGACCACAGCGCCACCCAGGTCACAGGCTCGCCCTAGTCATACACCAATACGCCCTAAAGACAGGATTTGTAAGCAAAAAGACAATGGGAAGGCTTTCCCCATTTGCCCCCTTACTGCAGAGGAATATTTGAGGTCACTGGGAGAGTCAAAATGGCTTCGGGATTGTTCTCCTGTACTATTTCAGACACATGGTTTAAATACTTATGTACATTTATGAACATTCATTTTATATTTGGGACCTTAGAATTCTTATTAACAGCTGCCACTGGTGGGAGTTCTTAGTCCCAAACATCTTGAGAACATCAGGTTGGTTGAAGGCTGGAACTGGCAGTACTAGAACATACAGGTGACTCTTATAGATCTGCACAAAGGCTTTGCCCATCTCCCAAGCATCTTGGAGCCTGTAGGAGGACACAGCTGTTCAAAGAGCGAGACTTTCTTTTCCAATTATAAGGAAATTAAATTGTCCTCCCTCTTGTTTACCCTCCCTCTTTGATTACCCTCTTGTTCTCTTCTAAACCCCCTTATGCTCATGTTTATCTTTGCCTCCTGGAAGCCTCTGCTGGTAGCATCATGTTTGACCAGCTGTGACAGACAGACGGTTCAGTGCTTGGCAACATTTCCAAAGCGAGGTGAAAGAATGATAGAAGGAAAGGAAACCAGAATCTAAAGCGGGGGGCACTCGTGTGGCTCATGTCTATTTGGGGACAGGAGTGGGGCGCATTTTTTTTTTTTTTGCATTCATGCAAAATGAATAAGAATGAAAATGCAAGAACTGTGCAATGAATATTCCTTCTTTCTCCACTGTCAATTGCAGTTGATCTCACTTGTCATTAATACTTCACCTTCAATTAATGGAAAATGCGGATGGAAAGCTTGATGGCTCATGGCTAAGCTGTCCCTTTCCCCTGAGAAGAACTGAGACCATAGAATCATAGAAATGTAGAGCTGGAAGGGACCCCAAGGGTCATCTAGTCCAACCCCTGCAATTGAAATTGAAATTGCAGTGGTAGAAGGAGATCATCAGATGTTGATTGACATCGTTCTTTTGCAATATTCTGAGGAGATGGAGTCTCTGTTGGGCTTTCTTAACCACCTGGGTTGTATTTATTTTCCAAGTAAGGTCTTCACTGAGATAAACTCCTAGGAATTTAAAGGAAGAGACTCTCTCCACACAGCCCTCCCTGATGTACAGTGGGGCTAGTTCTCCTCTCTTCCTCCGAAAGTCCAACACCATCTCCTTTGTCTTGCTGATATTAGGGTGCAAGTTGTTCCCTAGGCGGAATGCCGGTTGCGCTGTGGGTTAAACCACAGAGACTAGGACTTGCCAATCAGAAGGTCAGCGGTTCGAATCCCCACGACGAGGTGAGCTCCTGTTGCTCGGTCCCTGCTCCTGCCAACCTAGCAGTTCAAAAGCACATCAAAGTGCAATTAGATAAATAGGTACCGCTCCGGCGGGAAGGTAAACGGCATTTCCGTGCGCTGCTCTGGTTCGCCAGAAGCGGCTTAGTCATGCTGGCCACATGACCCGGATCCTGTACGCCGGCTCCCTCGGCCAATAAAGCGAGATGAGTGTCGTAACCCCAGAGTCAGTTACGACTGGACCTAATGGTTAGGGGTCCCTTTACCTTTTACTGTTCCCTAGGCACCATGTAGATATTTTTGGGACCTCCCCTCTATACGCTGATTCGTCTCCACCTGTTATTAAACCCATGATGGTGGTGTCATCTGCAAACTTAATAATTGCAGTAGACAGGTCAGATGATACACAATTGTATGTATACAATGAATACAGGTAGGGACTTAGCACACATCCCTGGGGTGTGCCAGTGCAATGCAGGAATCACATTCTCCCTCCAGAGAGCAGAAGTTTGGGAGAGGGGATCAGATGGGACAAGCCGGCATACATGTTCTCTCCACAGTCATTTGCTCCCAGCTGCTGTCTCTGCTCTGCTCCCAAACATTTGGTTGCCACGTTGTCCTAGGGCAGATGAACTGCCTGCTCAATTGGAGAATGAGGTGACCAGACCTAGGTTTAAGGGTTCTCTTTTGACTTTGTAATGTACAGTATTGGTTCCCGTGGAAGGAATGGGGTTGGCATTAAAGTGAGACAGTTGCGCATGCTGGATTCTGTTCCTAAACTTAGCTTTCGGTGGCCAGTTTTCTGGAGTTATATCCGAAGGATACCACAGTCTCTGCTGACCATCATTCCAAGGAAACAGAACCCTGACTAAGAGCCTGGAGTCTCTCACTGCTCAGAGATGGGTTGGTGTGCAACAGCCTGTTACATCAGCACTGGCTTCCAGCGGAGTACAGGGTCAGGTTTAAGGTGCTGGTTTTGACCTTTAAAGCCCTATGCGGCCTAGGACACACGGGGTCAGGGCCTTTTCAGTACTGGCCCCGACGTGGTGGAATGCTCTGTCACAAGAGACTAGGACCCTGCGGGATTTGACACCTTTCCGCAGGGCCTACAAGACAGAGCTGTTCCGCCTGGCCTTTGGTTTGGACTCGGTCTGACCCTTATGTTTCCCTCTCCTTATGGTCTTGATTTATCAGCTACTTTAAAATGAGGCTGCATTTTAAATTGCATTTTAACCTGTATTTTAAATTGGTTTGTCCCTCCTCTCTTTCCCCCCTATTATGTTTTTACTGTGATTTTATTGGTGTTAGCCACCCTGAGCCTGGCTCTGGCACAGGAGGGTGGGGTATAAATAAAATTTATTATTATTATTATTATTATTATTATTATTATTATTATTATTATCCCCAAACGGGTGCCATCCAAAGATTTTGAACTACAAGTCCCATCAGCCCCCAGCCAGCACAGCTGCATGATGGGAGCAAAGCCACAGCATGCTGGGACTGATGGCATTTGTGTTCCAAAACATCTGGAGGGTCCTAGGTTGTGTCCTTCTAGTTGGAGGGTGGCTTTCCATGCTGCAGAGATTTGCAGTGGCCACGGTCTGCTTGAATCCTTCAGCACTGGAAAGCAAGGAGCATATATCCTTCAAAGAGAAATGAAATACAAACTTCAATTTGAACACAGGAAAGAGCTGCCCTTTCCAGACGTATTTTGAAGGTCTGGGTGTGCTCAAGTGGTAGAAGAGGAGGCTGCTCAGTCCCTGTGGAAGCCTGGAGATGAGACATAATTCTTTTTAAAGGGTCACCAGGCGCTCCGTGCCTGGCTTAGACGCCTGGCGGTTACTCATCACTTGTGCTGTCTGATGGGCATTATCCGGCTGGCACCCTTGACCCCACACACCACCACATTCTGCACAACCTTTCCATCAAAAGCAAAGAACAGGTGATGTGGAGAAAATGGCTTTCCCCCCGCAATGACAGAACATCGCGGCGTGAGGGGTAGGAAAAGAAAGAGAAACAGCTGTGCGTTTATCGCCTCAAAAAAGGGGTTCTCCAGCGCTGATGCCAGAAAATTTCTCTTTCCTGTTGCTTGGACCTCTCCCCACCTTTTGCCTGCTGCCATCCTTTCTCCCCTTCTCCTCCCATCAACAACAGATCTATCTCCATTTGCCTTTGGCTCCAGTGCCCTTTCCCGTCCAGACTTCATCCTGAGCAGGTGGCAGAAGAGGCCTGGGGAACTGGGCACTCTCAGTGCAACATTATGGTTCTTGGCATAAGAGCAAAAGGCATTGGGGGTGGGGAGGCTGGCTGCCTGTGAAGGTGAACCCAAAGCCCAGAGTCCTTGATAGTTCTTTAACCGGGCGGGCGGGAGGGATCAGCCTCGGTGGAGGCTGGGTGATGAGGAGGAGGCTATCTGGAGGAACCGGCCACTTGCCTTCTCACTCCACCAGCCTCTCAAGGTAGAAATCACTTTGGGGGCTTTGCGGATGGGTGTGTGACAAAAAGCTGCTACACCTGCCCAGTGCTGGCTGGACTTGGCTGGGCTGAGCCTCGACTCCACGCTTCAGATGACACAGGGCCATCTGTCTGTCTGGAAGAGCAGCCAAGACAGTCAGCTACTGCCGATGACTAGCCAAAGTGGCAGATCAGGCCAAAGGGAAACGTGTTGCAAAGGGGCTGGGTTCACAGAGCAACCGAAGAACATAAGAAGAGCCTGTTGGATCAGCCCAACGGCCCATCTAGCCTATCATCTTCTTCCCATAGGGGCCAAGCAGAAGCCTGTGGGAAATCAGCAATCTGGATGTGAGCACAACAACAAGAAAAAGAGTTTGGATTTGATATCCTGCTTGATCACTACCCTAAGGAGGCTCTTGGGAAAGATGGAGGGCACAAGGAGAAGGGGACGGCAGAGGACGAGATGGTTGGACAGTGTTCTTGAAGCTACCAGCATGAGTTTGACCAAAGTGCAGGAGGCAGTGGAAGACAGGAGTGCCTGGCATGCTCTGGTCCACGGGGTCACAAAGAGTCGGACACAACTAAAAGACTAAACAACAACAACAAGGAGTCTCAAAGCGGCTAACATTCTCCTTTCCCTTCCTCTCCCACAACAAACACTCTGTGAGGTGATTGGGGCTGAGAGGCTTCAGAGAAGTGTGACTAGCCCAAGGTCACCCATCAGCTGCATGTGGAGGAGCGGGGAAGCGAACCTGGTTCACCAGATCACGAGTCCACCGCTCTTAACCACTACACCACACTGGCTCTCTTACCAGAAAATGGTATTCAGAAGTGTTTACTGGCTCCGAGCATGGAAGCACAGCATAGCCATCGTGGCTAGTGGCCACTGATGGGCAGGGCCGGCCCACCCATGAGACTGGGTGAAGCAGCCGCCTTGGGCAGCAGAAGCACCTGAGGTGGCATCCCTGTGGGCACCCCAGCTGCCCTGCCACTGGAACCTACCATCAAATGGATTGATTTTTGTTGTTGTATGTGTTTCAACAACCCCAAAGTTTGAGAGTCAGTTGCGCAGACATTTAAAGGCATGGTGATCTGTCATGGAACAACACCATGGAAGAAGAAAGCAGGGGTTACCCTTGTTGCTGGTTGTGCCTCCATGACAGTTCAAATGTAGGTCCATCACTGGGCATGAGAAAGCAAATAGCAAGGTGATGGCACTGGAAAGCATTTGGTCACCCAGGACCTCGAGCCTCTGGACACCTGCCAAGATGACAGAAGCACCCTCTTGAGGGCTTCTCCTGCTCTTGAAGGATGTGCTTCTTCACTGTGCGACCTCTGACATCTATCTGCACAGTCTTCAGCCCTCATTTCAGGCTAGTGAGCTGGTGTGGGGTGTGATACATAAGTAGCAGTCAAATACAACATTCCTTGTTTTCCTAGAGTGGATATGCAAGGGGATGTTTGGTCCAGCTAGTCGAAACTTCCTTGTTCCTCCTGAGCTGGAGCATACTTCCTTTGCATATGACTAGAGGTGGGTATGACAGGTACCTGTTCAGGTTACAATAGGACAAGGAATGCTGCCATACCCTCTCTCTTTGACTTCCTCCATTGTTGGAGCAGCTTTTTGGCTAGAAATGCTCTGTTAGAGGGCACTGGGATTATCCTCATATGGGATAAATCCACGTGTATATAGGTAAAGGCACCCCTGACCATTAGGTCCAGTCATGGCTGACTCTGGGGTTGCAGTGCTCATCTCGCTTTACTGGCTGAGGGAGCCAGCGTACAGCTTCTGGGTCATGTGGCCAGCATGACTCTGGCAAACCAGAGCAGTGCATGGAAACGCTATTTACCTTCCTGCCGGAGCAGTACCTATTTATCTACTTGCACTTTGATGTGCTTTCGAACTGCTAGGTTGGCAGAAGCAGGGACCGAGCAACGGGAGCTCACCCCGTCGCAGGGATTCGAACCGCCAACCTTCTGATCAGCAAGTCCTAGGCTCTGTGGTTTAACCCACAGAGCCACCCACGTCCCCCACATGTAGATACTTTGTAACTAAGTCTGCCTTCAGGGATCCAACTGTGAACTGATGATGTGAGTAAAATTCTTTTATTGACTTTAAGCAAGATTGTGGCGTGTTTAGTCTTTGAAGAGGGATATAAGGGAACTTACCAGGAACCTAATAGTGAGAGCTTACACAAGCCTGCAACCAGCTATCTGGAATGTAAAACTCTGCTAAGTAAAGGAACTTGCTAGCGCAAGTTAGGAAGGATGTTAATAAACAATATATCCTCTCCTGCCTCCCCAGTGGCATAGCGTGGGGGGTGCAGGGGGTGCCGGCCGCACCGGGCGCAACATCTGGGGGTTAGGGTTAGGGGGCACAAACCCATGGGTTAGGGGGCGCAAATCCACGGGTTAGGGGGTGCAAATTACTTGCCTTGCCCCGGGTGCTGACAACCCATGCTACGCTATTGTGCCTCCCTGAACATTCCCACAGCTGGGTTAAGGGGATGTTGAGTCCCTTCCATTGTGGACATGACTGTCTCAAAGAAAACATAAGAAGAGTCGTTCTCGATCAAGCTCATCTTGACCAGCATCTCAGAGTGCCCAACCAGGTGCCACTTGGAAGGGCAACATCACTCTGCCCACCTGTGATTACCAGCACCTGGTATTCATAGCTAGCCTCCATGAATTTGACTCATCCTCTTCTAATGTTGGTGGCCCTCACTGCATCTTTTGAGAGAGCATTTCAACTATTCTCTGTGCAAGAAAGGACTATCTTTTGCCTGTCCAGAAGCTTTCAGCAATCAGCTCCACTGAGTGGCTCCTCTGGATCCTAATACTGTAAGAGAGGAATCCCACTTGCCTTTTTTCTAAATTAAAAAGCTCAGTCGTTGCAACTTTTCCTCATAGGGGAATCGTGTTCTACCCCCTTGATCAATTTGGTTGCCCTTTTCTGAATCTTTCCCAACTGTATAATATCGCTTTTGCAGTGAGGCAATGCAGTATTTCAAGGGGGGTTGCCCCATAGATTTGTATAATGACATTTGTGTCACTTTTTAAATGAAAAGAGTACACTGGTCAATTTTCTGGCAGTCAACATCCGAATGATAAAATACAGCACACGATAAAGAATTCAAACAGATACACATTATTTTCTGCAAAGAGATAATGAAATTCAAGGCTGATATTCTGTATCGATAACAGAAAATGAGGAATTGTTCTTATTTTATTTTAAAATCATTAATCTCCTTCCACTTCTGGCCCAAATCCAGCTTGTTAGCTTTATTAATGACTGTACAATACATACTCTCCACAGAATTTCTATTTTTGCTGGGACATCTGGTGTTTTCTATATTTTTGGTATCTCTGTTTTTGCAAGTTTTTATTTATTTATTTAAACAAAACAAAACAAAAGTTTAGCACTCCCTTCTTCTATGAGATCCTTCATATACCCCAGTGATATAATATATATTGTTGTGGGTTTATGGGGTCAGTTTGGATGGTGCCCCAAGTGCCTTTCCATTACAGTGGTACCTCGGGTTAAGTACTTAATTCGTTCCGGAGGTCCGTTCTTAACCAGAAACTGTTCTTAACCTGAAGCATCACTTTAGCTAATGGGGCCTCCCGCTGCTGCTCTGCGATTTCTGTTCTCATTCGGAAGCAAAGTTCTTAACCCAAGGTAATATTTCTGGGTTAGTGGAGTCTGTAACCTGAAGCGTCTGTAACCCGAGGTACCACTGTATTGGGGTCCTGTACCCAGAGAGGGTTAAAATCTAGCAGGAGAGTTTGCTGAAATGGTCAGACTATTTTCTTTGTAAGACAATGGCCTCAGCTGGCCACGTAAGTATCCTCATCAGTGTTAAGTTGTGGGTGAACATATCAGACGACACAGCGATTCTTCCAAAGCAGCTCTTTATTTGTAAGCTGGAACAGAACTGAACTGAGGAGCTCAGTCAGCCTGCTTATATAGAGCTCCAGAACAACGTAACTGTAGCAACTTTCTAAAACTATCCAATCACTGAACGTCACTTTCGATCCTTCATTTGCATAACTATCTACAGTATCCCCCTGCTGGCCCAGGGTGAGAACTTCAGTACATAACAATCAGCACCCCAGAAGAATCACAACCAAGTGATGATGGGCCTCTAGGCTAATGGGTGGGCTTTTCCTCCATCCTCCTCTTCTAGCTGCTAAGTAGAAGAACAATAGTCAGAGAGTATGTGTGAGAGCTGAGCTGGAGGCAGCCTGGAAGCTGGAGACCCAGAGCTCTGCTTGCTCTGTGCTGGATCCAAAGCTGTGACTCATGGAAAAGTGAGATCTGTTGGGGTGTTAGTTCTGAGGCCCTCCATCTTATGCTCAGGATGTAAGAAGGTAAAGGTACCCCTGACCGTTAGGTCCAGTTACGGATGACTCTGGGGTTGCGGCGCTCATCTCGCTTTACTGGCCGAGGGAGCCAGCGTACAGCTTCCGGGTCATGTGGCCAGCATGACTAAGCTGCTTCTGGCAAACCAGAGCAGCGCACAGAAACGCCGTTTACCTTCCCACTGGAGTGGTACCTATTTATCTACTTGCACTTTTGGGGGTGCTTTCGAACTGCTAGGTGGGCAGGAGCAGGGACCGAGCAACGGGAGCTCACCCCGTTGCGGGGATTCGAACCCCCAATCTTCTGATCAGCAAGCCCTAGGCTCTGTGGTTTAGACCACAGCACCACCCGTGTCCCTATGCTCAGGTTGTATATATGTGTAAATAAATCCAGATATCCTAAAGACGTCCACTGACCTTGATTCTAAGGAAACTGAACTCTGGGTAAGCACTTGGAACTCCTCGTTACTGCTTGGAGACTGGGGTGGCATATAACACTATAATCTACTCTATCCATCATCTATCTATATCTATCATCTATCTATCTATATCTATCTATCTATCTATCTATCTATCTATCTATCTATCTATCTATCATCTATCTATCTATCATCTATCTATCTATCTATCTATTTATCTATCTATCATCTATCTATCTATCTATCTCATCTATATCTATCTATCTATCATCTATCTATCTATCTATCTATCTATCTATCTATCATCTATCTATCTATCATCTATCTATCTCATCTATCTATCTATCTATCATCTATCTATCTATCTATCTATCTATCTATCATCTATCTATCTATCTATCTATCTATCTATCTATCTATCTATCATCTATCTATACCTATCTATATCCTCTATCTTCCTATCTATCATCTATCTATCTATCTATCTATCTATCTATCTATCTATCTATCTATCATCTATCTATCTATCTATCTATCTATCTATCATCTATCTATCTATCTATCTATCTATCTAATCTATCTATCTATCATCTATCTATCATCTATCTCTCTATCTATCTATCTATCTATCTATCTATCATCTATCATCTATCTATCTATCTCTATCTATCATCTATCTATCTATCTATCTATCTATCTATCTATCTATCTATCTATCTATCTATCTATCTATCTATCTATCTATATCTATCTATCTATCTATCATCTATCTATCTATCTATCTATCTATCTATCTATCTATCTATCTATCATCTATCTATCTATCATCTATCTATCTATCTATCTATCATCTATCTATCTATCTATCTATCTATCTATCTATCTATCTATCTATCTATCTATCTATCTATCATCTATCTATCATCTATCTATCTATCTATCTATCTATCTATCTATCTATCTATCTATCATCTATCTATCTATGTATCATCTATATCCCATAATTACTCTTCCCTCCAAGTCAGTTAAGTTCAAAAGTGGCTGTTAAGACAATCATCTATGTCTAGCCATGTAAACTTTCTAAGAGCTTTTCTTCTCCCTGTCTCGCTGCTCCCACATAAAGATCACTAACTTTGTGATGGATAGTATCAGTGAGGCATTTGCAGGAGGATAAACAGGCCGCTGTTTTAGACACACACACACACACACACACACACACACACAGCTGCAGCAGCAGACTCTTCCTTTGATTCGTCACGTCTTCTGCACGATATCGGGGAACCTGAGCAATGAGGTTGAAGTTGGCTAGGAGAAAGATATCGCAGTCTCTTTGATCACGGATGGCTATGGTCTAAGAAAGACGCCGCAGAATGTGTTGGGCTTTGCTAGGAGAAGTAGTTGGGGAAAACGTGATTTCCTTCATATGCTGGATACAGAATCCTGTAATATCGATTGCTCTCAGAAAAGCTCGAAGAGTCTGGGAACCAGGAGACCAGAGTCCAGTTTCATTGCCTCTTTTTCCCCCTCTTCTTTTTCCGAAAGCAAGGCAGTGTACACAAGGTCTCTTTTAATAATTAAGGTTTGGTTGGTAATTCAAGGGGTTATCCCTCTCCACATGTACCCCCTTCCAGTTTTCAGGTGTCAGGCCAGTACTTGAGAGGGACCAGGGTTCAAGCCCCCCTTTCACGAAACTTACCGGGTGCCCTTGAGTAATGGCCACTGCCTCTCAGCCTAACCTACCTCACAGGGTTGTTGTGGGGCGTGTCCACATTCTTTTTTCCCAGTCTTACCTCGGTCCTGTATACCTGAAGTAGCGTCTCCACCCACATCGTTCACCCCGAACACTGAGATCCGGCACCAAGGGCCTTCTGGCGGTTTCCTCATTGCAAGAAGTGAGGTTACAGGGAATCAGACAGAGGGCCTTCTCGGTAGTGGCACCCACCTTCTGGAACGCCCTCCCTTCAGATGTGAAGGAAATAAGCAGCTATCCTATCTTTAAAAGACATCTGAAGGCAGCCCTGTTCATGGAAGTTTTTAATATTTAATGCTGTATTGTTTTTAACACTTGATTGGAAGCCGCCCAGAGTGGCTGGGGAAACTCAGCCAGATGGGCAGCGTATAAATAATAAATAATAATAATAATAATAATTATTATTATTATTATTATTATTATTATTATTATTATTATTATTATTATTATTATATTACCTTCACTTAACTTCACTTTTCCACATTTCTGTCTGAGAATTCTGTCTGAGAAAAGTCCTTAAAAAATCATATTTCCTTGAAAGTTCACATTTTGGACATATGCATTTCTGCATTTATTTCATAAAATATATACACTGCTTGGGATGCGGGTGGCACTGTGTGTTACACCACAGAGCCTAGGGCTTGCCGATCAGAAGGTCGGCGGTTCGAATCCCCGCAAGGGGGTGAGCTCCCGTTGTTTGGTCCCTGCTCCTACCAACCTAGCAGTTCGAAAGCATGTCAAAGTGCAAGAAGATCAATAGGGAAGGTAAACGGCGTTTCTATACGCTGCTCTGGTTCACCAGAAGCGGCTTAGTCATGCTGGCCACATGAACCGGAAGCTGTACGCCGGCTCCCTCAGCCAATAAAGCGAGATGAGCGCCGCAACCCCATTGTCAGCCATGACTGGACCTAATGGTCAGGGGTCCCTTTACCTTTTTATACACTGCTTGACTGCAAAGCAACAATGACTTCAAGATGGTTTATAAAAGAAGATGAAACAATAAAACAGTTCAAAACAATAATTTAAGAAGTTTGAAAATGTGAGTTAACAATAGACTAATAACAGATTAAAGCTCGCATCAGTTTTCTAAATATCTGAGGTGGTTTGCCTAAACAAAAATGTTTATAGCAGGCACCAAAAAAAGTACAGTGAAGATGCCTGCCTGATATCCATAGGCAGGGAGTTCCAAAGTGTATCAGTGTGACTAAGGTACAAGATCCGTCGCTCTGGGTGACTATCAGGGCTGGTTGACCTTCCTGAATCTCCCTGATCCCTGCTGAACTGGTTGGCTTACAGCTCACTGCTTCTTTGCTTAATTTGATCTGTGCTTAGCTCCAAGTTTTTCTGGTCCTTCTTTTTTTTGCTTGTGCTGAGCCCTTTGCAGCTCAGTTTGCAGCCGAGAGAAGCATTGAGACCTTGCTTTGAACCTGTCCCTCCTTCACTTTTTGAAGCTTTTCCTGGCCCTTCTCCTCCAAACCAGCCCTTTGGAGCTTGGCTTTTGGCTCGTAAACAACTTTGTAGAGATTTAGCTTTTGTAGTTCTTATATCCCTGTTTGTGTTTTAATATTTTGGCTTATTCCCAGCTGAGGTTTTTGCTTCCCCATTTTATTCCCCCAACCTTTTCTTCTCCCCTTACCCATTCATCTCTCAGCTCTTCCCTGAGTGCTCAGAAACCATTTCCTTTGCATCTCTGCTATCACTGCCTCCCTTTTCCTCTTTTCTTAATATTTAGGATACGCTCCTATATAGCTGGAACGTTGCAAAGCCTTTCAGTTGGTTTGGAAGCTTAAAGGAATAAATAAATACCGAGCAATTGTTTAAATTACTAGTTTCATATGCCCAAATTATTGTTTGCAATAGTTAAGTTGCATGTTGTTCTGCGTAGAGTTATGTTTAAAAGTTAAATTGCATATTCATATCCTGTTTTGTTTTCCATGTAATCATGACTTATCTACACTGTTCATTATATCCCTCTCTTCTCTGAGATTTATTTATATATAATGTGCTGTTTGTGTCTCTGATATTACTGTTATTATGAACTGAAATAATTCAGTGGTCTTCTGCTGGTGTATGCAGAATAAATTTTTCCAAGCTAATTGTTGTCTCCCAGGTTTTGCGCTCGCGCTCTCTCTCGCTCTCTCTCTCTCTCTCTCTCTCTCTCTCTCTCTCTCTCTCTCACACACACACACACACACACACACACACACACCTCGCCCACTGGGGCACCTTAACAACCACACTTTCATAAACGTTTTCAGGTGTAAGTGAAATGTGTCTCCAAGTCTAATTAATATAAACAGCAGACCTGAGCTCTCAGCAGTTTGGTAAATGCTCATTTTATTCCAAGTGAATGCTTTCCTCTGTGCTGCCAGATTGCCTTAAAGCCCTGGAAATTTCAGTTCATCAAGCGTATTTGTACGCTATTTGCCACGGGGTATAAGAAGCAGTGTGGCATAGTGGTTAGAATGTCAGGGAAAGACCTGCCAAGGAAATTGAAAAACATCTTTATGTACGTGACAACGGCGGCAAGAGTCTTAATAGCACAAGGATGGAAGAACGAAGAAATCCCGACCAAAGAACTGTGGCAAGAGAAACTGATGAACTATGCGGAACTGGTGAAACTGACACATAAACTACATGATAAGGACAACTGCGACTTTAAAAAAGAATGGGAACCTTTTACAAAGTACTTAAAGAAACAACAAAATGAATTGGACTCCTTGGCAGGTTTTGAATAAACATTCACAAACTTTTTATTGGTAATATAGATAGAAAGGGACGTGGGTGGTGCTGTGGGTTAAACCACAGAGCCTAGGAGTTGCCGATCAGAAGGTCAGCGGTTCAAATCCCCGCGACGGGGTGAGCTCCCGTTGCTCAGTCCCTGCTCCTGCCAACTTAGCAGTTCGAAAGCACATCAAAGTGCAAGTAGATAAATAGGTACCACTCCGGCGGGAAGGTAAACGGTGTTTCTGTGCGCTGCTCTGGTTTGCCAGAAGCGGCTTAGTCATGCTGGCCACATGACCCAGAAGCTGTACGCTGGCTCCCTCAGCCAGTAAAGCGAGATGAGCGCCGCAACCCCAGAGTTGGCCACGACTGGACCTAATGGTCAGGGGTCCATTTACCTTTACCTTTATAGATAGAAAAATGGGGGGGGGGGAATGAGGATGGTGTGTTCTTGATAAATTGTTATGTTGAAATTCCTAATAAAAAAATTTCAAAAGAAAAAAAAGAAGAATGTCAGATGAGGACCTGCGAGACCCGGGTTCAGATCCCTCCTCAGCCATGAAACTCACTGGGGGACCCTGGACCAGTTGCTGCCTCTCACCCTCATTTGCATCACAGGGTTGTTGTGGTGATTAAATAAGAAGCAGGAAAATAATGCACGCCATCTTGAGCTCATTGGAGGAACAGGTGGGATAAAAAGGACGTGGCTGTGGCAAAGCCCAGATGTGATGGATGGCCCAGATGTTCACCCACTTGCTAAATTGAGTCATCTAGTAGAAGACTAAAATCTTCCATTTTGTAACTAGTAGTTGTGGGTTGGGGGCAGTCAGCCCTGAGTCTCTTCTTGGGGTCCTGTACCCAGTGTAAATCAAAGAGAGGTTAACCCTTCCTGAAGAAACCAGAGGCCTTTCTCCTGGGCATGGTTGGCCAATTGGTGGCAAAGAAGGATAGAACTTTCTTTATGTATGCTACAACAGCAGCAAGAATACTCATTGCAAAGTACTGGAAGACACAGGATCTACCCACTCTGGAAGAATGGCAGATGAAGGTGATGGACTATATGGGATTGGCAGAAATGACTGGCAGAATCCGAGACCAGGGAGAAGAGTGGGCGGAAGAAGATTGGAAGAAATTTAAAGACTATTTACAGAAATATTGCAAAATTAATGAATGTTAGAACGATGTCGGATAGAAATTTAGTGGTTTCCAGCTGTAATGCTTTAAGAGAATATTGAAAAAAAAGGTTTAGAAACAGGTTAAAATTTATTGATAAGGATTTGCTGAACTAACAATTTGAATTGGAATACAAAAAAGGGAGGTACGAGGAGGTCTAGGAAATAAGTTAATGGAAAATAAGTAATGGAAACTGTGTGTTTTTAATTATTTTCATTTTTGTATTTTTGTTATTTTTTCTTTTTTCTTTTTGATTTTTATTGTATTAATATTGAAAACTTTAATAAATATCTTTAAAAAAACAAAAACAAAGAGAGGTTAACCCTAACCCTAACCCAGTTAGAATCAAAGAGAGGATTATATTGCTGAACTAGCCATGCAAGTTTCTTTATAGGACAATGAGCTTGGCCAGCCCGTTGAGGGTTCTCATCAGCATCTCAAAAGAATGTGATTGGTTGTGAGAGCTACAACTAAGTGATGGGGCGCTAGTCCCTCTGCTCTGCCTCTTTGCTCCAGTGTTATGTACTGAGTTGAACAGGATCCAAAATGCAGCAATCTGATTGGTCCTAGAACAATAGGATCCAGAATGCAGCAGTCTGATTGGTCCACAGGAGCCACCCAATCCAGCTCCAGGTGGAAGTGAGTCCGCAACCTGATTGGCCTACAGGAGAATCCTGGAATTAGCCAATCACGTGGGGCCCACTGTGTAAATAATGTATATACGGAAGACATTCTGGGGGAACTTCCATTCCTCCTCACCACTGTGAGCTGAATAAAGAACATGAAATCGACTCTCGACTCCGAGTATATTTCATCCAGGATCAGGTGATTCTCCACCCCTCCCTCCACCAGCTCCAAAGCCCTTTGGCCAGAGTAAAGAAATGTTGACCGGGGAAGATTTAACATTGTTTTCTGACACGAAGCCCAAGTCTGCCCATCCCTTTTCAACAAAGGGAGCTCCTAATCCACTTACATTGTCTCTGCTCCCAGTTGGAACCTTCTTGATTACATCCCCCTAATGGATGGCACACTCATTCCCCTCGGCCGCCCGGGCAGGATCGGGGGCAGGCCTCCCAGGCTTTTAGCGAAACTCAATTTGCTGCCTGGCCTGAGTGAGGCTGAGTGGATGAAAGCAGAGCTGGCCCAGATCAGCACCTTGCTTCCTCCATTCCCCAAAGCCATTTCCACAGGAGCGGCTCTCCAAAGACTCCATCAAATGCCCCCACACTTCCCCCCTTGAGTGCGAGGGGGGCAGAGGCAGAGTTTCCTTGCTCATCCTCAAAGTAAGCCTTTGCCAACCAAATGTGCCCTCTCCAGCTGTTTTGGGCTACTGCAGGGTACCAGGTTGGGGAAGAGGATGCTCAGAAGCAAGAAAGGATTTGAGGGACTTTATATGAAATAAGGAAGGGCAGAGCTGGGGAACTCCCTGCCACCAGAGTGAGGCAGTGTGGTGTAGTGGTTAGAGTTTAAGATCTGGGAGACTGGGTTTCTTGTCAGGCATGTAGCTCACTGGGTGGCCTTGGGCCAGTCACTGTCTTTCAGCCTAACCTACCTCTCAGCGTTGTTGTGAAGATTAGATGAGGACTAAGGCCTGGGAGGAGGGGTGTGGGTGGCGCTGTGGGTTAAACCACAGAGCCTAGGACTTGCCGATCAGAAGGTCAGCAGTTCGAATCCCCGCGATGAGGTAAGCTCCCGTTGCTCGGTCCCTGCTCCTGCCAACCTAGCAGTTTGAAAGCATGTCAAAGTGCAAGTAGATAAATAGGTACCACTCCAGCGGGAAGGTAAATGGCATTTCTGTGCGCTGCTCTGGTTCGCCAAAGCGGCTTAGTCATGCTGGCCACATGACCTGGAAGATGTACACCGGCTCCCTCATCCAATAAAGCGAGATGAGCGCTGCAACCCCAGAGTCGGCCACGACTGGACCTAACGGTCAGGGATCCCTTTACCTTTACCTTTTAAGGCCTGGGAGACCAGGGTTCAAATCCCCCCTCAGACACGGAGCTCACTGAATATAGACAAACAAACACACTTCCTGAACTGTCTTAGAGTGTGAGGGGCATATTTTTAATAGAGGATCCCGAAGGGGAATCTTGTAGACTGCCCTGAGAGCTGTGGGTATAGGTAAAGGTAAAGGGACCCCTGACCAGTAAGTCCAGTCGCGGACGACTCTGGGGTTGCAGCGCTCATCTCGCTTTATTGGCCGAGGGAGCCGACGTCTGTCCGCAGACAGTTTTTCTGGGTCATGTGGCCAACATGATTAAGCCGCTTCTGGCGAACCAGAGCAGCGCACGGAAACGCCGTTTACCTTCCCGCAGGAGTGGTACCTATTTATCTACTTGCACTTCGACATGCTTTCGAACTGCTAGGCTGGTATAGAGAGGTATGTGAATAAAATTAAAAATATATAAGCAAGCCTCCCCCCACCCCCTGGCCGCACTTTCAAAAATCTGAGCATTATTAGGGGTGGGAGATGAAAACAGTACCTGGATTCTTCTGTAACTACGACTCCCCCCCCCCCGTGGCCTTGCTTCAGTGCGCCAGCAAACACTTGGTGTCTAATTATGCAACAACAAATGGGAGCATTTTTGAAAGAGAGAAAGGAAGAGCGGCAGCGAGACATGATAATGGGAAGATGTTTTGCAGGAAAACAAACCAGAAAGAGCAGCTATGGCTTTGTTATGAAGAGGAATGTAAGAACATGAGCCGTTGGCCTGATCCACCAGCAGGCTCTTATGTCCTTTATGGTGATATAAGTAAAGCTCGCCAATTGTTATAAGTAAAAAAACTGCTCCTTTTCCCTTACGGGGACCCAAGAGCCCATATAGAGTCCTTTTGTAGGTTCTCTATCGGTAGGAGAAAATAACAGAGACCAACCAGAGAATATTGAGAAGCAAAGCAGCTAGTAAGCCTGATCTTTATTGATCTCTTGCAACAGGGTGCTCCCCTCACACGCAGGAGAGAGAAGGAGGACCCAGCCCTTATATAGACATTTTAAATTGCCTGCCCTGGAGTCCAAGACCACCCCCAAATACATCATACCTACATCACAGAAAAGGCGGTCTACAACAGAAATCTGAGTGCGTTGTTTATCTCCTGTCTGGCAAGTTACCTGATTGCATTATCTGGGTTTTGGCCACTCTTTTGTTATTATAACTACTTAATTCCTGAATCTAGGTCACAGGTCAAGGTCAAAGGCTCACACCCTGTTCATATCGTGAATGTGCCCTTAAGACAGGATTTGTGAGGAAAGAAACAACGGGGAGGTTTCCCACTTTGACCTTGCAGAGAAATATTTGAGATCAATTTGTTCAGGACCTTTTCTCTTGGGTTTCAGACATGTGGTTTATTTATACAGTTATGGACATTTTATATATACATATGACCTTAAAATTCTTATAACAATGGAAAGCCCAGAAGGGCAGAAGTGTCACGGTCCGGTTTACAGGTGATTTAAGTCCCGGCAGGGGACATCAGGATCGGGGGCAAGATGGCGGGGTGGGAGCAGGAATGGGGGTCCAGAAGCCAGGAGTCAGGAGCCAAAAGTCTGAGGGTCAGAGAGCCGGGAGTCAAGAAGCCAAGGGTCTGAGGGTCAGGAAGCAAGGAGTCACAAAGTCAAGGGGCCAAGGATCAAGAAGCAGGGAGCCAAGAAGCCAGGGGTCCGAGGATGAAGAAGCAAGGAGTCACAAAGTCAGGGGTCCGAGGATCAAGAAGCAAGGAGTCACGAAGTCAGGGGTCCGACGATAAAGAAGCAAGGAGTCACGAAGTCAGGGGTCCGAGGATCAAGAAGCAAGGCAAGGAACATGTTGCTGTGGCAAAGAGCCGAAGGGAAATGCTGACCTTGTATCTCTTCCTGGCTCTTGCCACCAGGTGCTGTGAGTTACCAATCGGCCTCACCTGTGTGGCCACACCTTGCCTCTTCAGAACAAACTTAGGAAGGCCCCAGTCCTGCAAAGTCCTACTGGCCACAGGGCCTGGCTCCTGCACACATTCCTGACAAGAGGGCTCTTGTGCTTGGGTCCTGCTTCTGGGTCTTCCATCATGGACATCTAGTGGGCCACTATGAGAACGGGAGGCTGGACCAGATGGGCCATTGGTCTGATCCAGCAGGCTCTGCTTAAGCTCGGGCAGCCTGAGCCACAAGCTCTGTGTCTGTGAGCCACCTTTCTCAGCCCTACAACCCAAGTGGGTGGGGGGGAGAGGCAGGCAGCTTCTGGGGGAGAAGGTGACGGGAGCCCCAGAGAACAGCGGATGAAGAGCTTTGCTCAATTTCAGAGGCAATCCTGGATTTGGTTGTCCTTCCCCCTCTGCACTTCGCCCCCATCTCCCTTTCTCATTAAGCAAGTCTCCCTAACGCCTCATGAAGCTGCTGGATTGCCGCTGATCAAAATGATAAGCAGGGACCGGAGTCAAACAAATCTGCTCCTTAGGAAGAAAATCCCCAGTCATCTTGCTTCCGAAGCCAGCACTCTTTGCTTAGGTGCCTGAGGGGGCTTAATTAAATGTCAAATATAATTTGGGGCTGTGGAAGCTGATGTGGCCGTGACCAGGACGCCTGACATCTTTCCCCTGCGCGGACCTAATGCAGAGCATTTGGGAGCTAATTGGCCCCTCGTTCAACCGAGGGGTTCGGGGAGAGCAGCTTGCACAGGTGGGCTTGCATCAGAAATGCAAAAGAAAGGAAGGGGCAGCTGGTTCCCAGGGAGGCAGCTTTGTGCAGTTCTGATCAGCCCAGTGGACTCTTCGGCTTGGAGGCATGTTGAATGGCTCTAGGTTCCAGAAAGAGTCCCTTTTGCATGTGCTATGGGCACCTCTGGGGGATGTGGGTGGCGCTGTGGGTTAAACCACAGAGCATAGGACTTGCCAATCAGAAGGTTGGCGGTTCGAATCCCCGCGATGGGGTGAGCGCCTGTTGTTTGGTCCCTGCTCCTGCCAACCTAGCAGTTCGAAAGCACATCATAGTGCAAGTAGATAAATAGGTACCACTCTGGCGGGAAGGTAAACGGCGTTTCCGTGCGCTGCTCTGGTTCGCCAGAAGCGGCTTAGTCATGCTGGCCACATGACCCGGAAGCTGTACGCCGGCTCCCTCGGCCAGTAAAGCAACCCCAGAATCGGCCACAACTGGACCTAATGGTCAGGGGTCCCTTTACCTATGGGCATCTCTAGCCTTCCATTCTACATCATAGTTGCAGCACCCCCTGCAGTGCCCCAGAGGCACCACACCTAGTGCAAACAAACTGGTCACGCTCCCCTAAATCCACCTCTTCTGGGATCATCAGGTGGGTGCCCAGCACTCCTTGGTCCAACCCACACGCAAATTGCTGGAGGAAAGCCTCCAGCTGCCTTATGCCAGTCCAAGATCTAAGCAGCTCGCTCCTTTCCCTGGCAGAGCCCTCTCAGCTTCCTAAAACCCAGGAACTCTGAGACCCATGGCAACCTTGTCAGTTACTCAGAGGGTATAGGCGATCCACACTCCCTGGGTCTCTCCCAGATCTCAGAAGAGCATGCTGGTCTCTTACAGCGCAGATCCTATGCTTCAAGCAGCATGAATTCCAGGTGTCTGGGTTCAACATTGGAGTCTGATGGTGTGAAGAAGGACCTCTGCCTGTCCATCTGAGAGGCATCCCCTGCCAGTCCTCTTCAGAAACAAAAAGGGTACTACCTGGGAAATGTGAGATACCTGATCAGAAAGAGCGAAGTGTGGTGTAGTGGTTAGCAGCGGTGGACTCGTAATCTGGTGAACCGGGTTCATGTCTCTGCTCCTCCACATGCAGCTGCTGGATACTGGAGCCTCCTGCCCTTGCTGGGACTCCTGGATCATGTTGTTGTTGTTGTTTAGTCGTTTAGTCGTGTCTGACTCTTTGTGACCCCATGGACCAGAGTACGCCAGGCACCTCTGTCCTCCACTGCCTCCTGCAGTTTGGCCAAACTCATGCTGGTAGCTTCGAGAGCACTGTCCAACCATCTCATCCTCTGTCGTCCCCTTCTCCTTGTGCCCTCCATCTTTCCCAACATCAGGGTCTTTTCCAGAGAGTCTTCTCTTCTCGTGAGGTGGCCAAAGTATTAGAGCCTCAGCTTCAGGATCTGTCCTTCCAGTGAGCACTCAGGGCTGATTTCCTTCAGAATGGATAGGTTTGATCTTCTTGCAGTCCACGGGACTCTCAAGGGTCTCCTCCAGCACCATAATTCAAAAGCATCAATTCTTTGGCGATCAGCCTTGTTTATGGTCCAGCTCTCATTTCCATACATCACTATACAAATACATACATACATACATACATACATACATACATACATACATACATACATATTTCAAATAAGCACATATATATGAAAAAAGGAACAAAAGAGAAAAAAAGAAGAAAAGAAGAAAAAATAAAGTGAGAAAAAAGAAGAAGAAAACTTAGAAGATATTCTAAAAATATCTCAATATGAAAATAATAATAAAATTTCATTAACTGACTTTCATCGCTTACGCTACACTTCCTATATACATTTTAAGCAAGGTTGCATCTGTTATTCTGTATTTTCCCCCATACAATCCCACACAAATATTCTAATCAATAGGTTTTCTAAATCTCTCATAAATCTATTATCTATATAGACAAGGATTAAATGTAAGGTATTGGTTGTGTTTAGAACAAGACTGACTTTCTATGAAGCTGACCAGCCTTGCTGAGTAAACCAGAACAACCAGTGCAGTGAGTGGATGAGGATTAGCTCAGTTTCAGAGCCACATGGCTCCGTTTTATTTTGTGTTCTGTTTTGACCTTCTGCCTGCCCCCCCCCTTAACTTTTATTCACGACAAAGGTAATTTGACTGCTGAAGTGTGTGTGTTTGCCACCCTCAGGGTTTTGGAATCCCTGCGTGCCCAGGTGCTTGGCATTCACGCTACTGGGAGTTTAGGATTGGAGTTGTAAGAGACCAAGGCAGCCATTTCAGGTCTCTGAGAAAGGGAGGGCTGCCTTTACACACAGCGTGAATCACACGGGTGTGAGTTGAACTGAGCAGTGCTGGGGCACTGACTCTGAACCTTTCTCAGAGTAATTGCCTTAGCGCATCCCAGGTCCACCTGGCTTGCAGAAGTACGTGGGATGGTTAGGGAACAATTACTGGAGAGTAAGACCCAGTGGCAAGGAAAGGGGTTTGAGAGGCTGCTCTTGGACTTCCCCACTTGGTCACAGATGGACCCTGATGGATTTTTGAGACCCTTCTGGGAGTTTCCCATTGGCATGGCTGGCTCACGGGGAACTGTTCAAGGAGCCCTTGATGGAATGCTGTGAAATTGCTAAACAGTTGGAAAGTGACACAGGTGGTGCTGTGGGTTAAACCACAGAGCCTAGGACTTGCTGATCAGAAGGTCGGTGGTTAAAATCCCCGCGATGGGGTGAGCTCCCGTTGCTCCTGCCAACCTAGCAGTTCGAAAGCATGTCAAAGTGCAAGTAGATAAATAGGTACTGCTCTGGCGGGAAGGTAAATGCCGTTTCCGTGAGCTGCTCTGGTTCGCCAGAAGCTGTACGCCGGCTCCCTCGGCCAATAAACGAGATGAGCACCGCAACCCCAGAGTCGGTCATGACTGGACCTAATGGTCAGGGGTCCCTTTACCTTAGACTGGATAATGGTGTAAATACAGAAAAGGGCCGTGGCATAAAATTAATGTGATTACCCTACTGTGGTGCCAACGAGACCACAGGAAAAGGGGGACTGGTATATTCAAATGACCTGGCCCAATTATCATCTCCAATACAGAGCCAATTCTCCCAACCCACAACCGCCGCCTCCCCACGCATAAGGTGCCATGTGCTACAGTTCCCCAAACTGGGGGCTCTGAATCTCCTAATCCCTTTGAAATGTCTCTAGACAGCACTGGTGGAACTGGGGATAGTTTGCCTCCTGGAGGAGACTCTTGAGAGTCCCATGGACTGCAAGAAGATCAAACGTATCCATTCTGAAGGAAATCAGCCCTGAGCGCTCACTGGAAGGACAGATCCTGAAGCTGAGGCTCCAGTACTTTGGCCACCTCATGAGAAGAGAAGCCTCCCTGGAAAAGACCCTGATGTTGGGAAAGATGGAGGGCACAAGGAGAAGAGGACGACAGAGGACTAGATGTTTGGATAGTGTTCTCGAAGCTACCAGCATGAGTTTGACCAAACTGCAGGAAGCAGTGAAAGACAGGAGTGCCTGGCATGCTCTGGTCCAGGGGGTCACGAAGAGTCGGACACAACTAAACGACTAAACAACAACAAATAAAAACAGCTCAGCACTCTTTTAAATCCCTTTCCTTAAAACACAGTCACTACTCAAAGGCCTCTTGGAATAAGGAGGACAGCAAGGAGGGAGCCAGTCTAGTTTCTCTAGAAGAGGCCTCATTGCTCCTGCCCATGCTTCCCCACTTACGTCGCCTGCACACCAGCCAGATTCCGCTCCTGTGGTTCTTGAGCCTCACAAGACAGCGGAGCTATGGAGAGAAGAGGAGGGTGACCTTCGGTGAGTGACGCCTCCTGCCTCGACAGTGAGCAAGTGACAGGTTCCTGCCTTGCATTGCAGAGGCACTGCCTGGCTTTAATTGCCATCTTCCCGAGAGGACACAAAGCAGCAGTGCTCTCTTAATGGGGACTTGTCCCGGTCAGATGTGTCCATGAGCAAATTCCCCAGGCAAGGACGCTGCTGAACTTGCGCACCGCGTTCCCTCCAAAGGAAGCTCTCTGGCTTGACAAACAGAGGTGTATTTATTCAGAGGGGTCACGGCTGTCAGGAGACTCTCTTTCTGCCAGGCCGACGGCTCACCTTCACTTCTGTAATCACAACAAGGCAGCTTCTCTGACAGCAACAATCCCGGAGCCTGTGAGAAGCTTCAATCAGCTGGAGGTGGTTGTGGCTTCCTGAGCAAGGTGACACAGGGGGGAGACCCTGGCAATCAGCCTCTAGGCCTTCATCAGGCTCGCATCAGGATTAATCAGGAGGATGAATACTGCGCCAACCAGGGTCCCCGCTGGGTGATCTAATTTCCCCAGGTGGGAACTTTTCGCATTTTGCTTCTGCCCTGGACTCAAACAATAAAATAAAACCCTGCGCTGCCAACAAAGTGGGCGGAAGAGAAATGCCCATTTCCCCAGAGCTGTGCTGGATCAGGCCAAACACTCATCCAGTCCAGCATCCTGTTTTCACAGTGACCACATGCTCCGGCACTGGGGTGCAGAGAGCAGGTGGGGCTGTGGCTGGCATGCACCCTGCCATGTGTCCTGGGGACATGACGTGCCACCCGCAGGGGCATGGCACCCAGCGTGGGCGGGGGGGCAGCCATGATAGCACCCCACCAGGATCATGCTGCCTGGGCGATGGACTCCCCCCCTGCCCCCTGCCTCTGCCAGTGCCACCCAGATGCCCTACTGGGAAACCTGCAAGCAGGATCAGAGCTGTGCTGGACCTGGGGGTTAACCCAAGCAACGTGGTCCAGGTCTGGACCCAAATACAAGGATTCCACAAGGAGTCAGTCCAACAGGGCCAAGGCAGGAAACCAGGCTAGGTCAGGCACATGGTAACAGGCAGATACCAGCAAGCAGCAATGTTGCTCCCGCAACCTGGGGCAGGGTCCGGTAGCCTTTTATCTCTGATGGGGTAGCGGCTGGTCCTGATCCACCAGTGACTCACCTCCCTGTCTCACCCGAAGGCGAGCACTCCTCCTGCAAGTACTCAGGTCTCTCCTTCTCTCAGACCTGAGTCTCTGCAGCTCGGGAGACGTCGGTGGGTTACTAGACCCAGAGGCCGTCTCTTCCTCTCCTGACCCAACTGGTAGTGGAGCAGCTGTAAGTGATGGTCCAGCTGGAGGCAACGAGGGAGCCAGGGCAGGCTCAGGCCCCTGACTCGGCCCAGCTGGTGCTTGTTGCAGGGGAACGTGTGCAGACTGGGGCTCTTCAGGATCAGGCCCCAGACTAGGTTCAGCTGCCGCCTGAGGCAGAGGACCTGGTGCAGACTGAGTCTCCTCTGGTTCCGAGTCCCAGCCCATCACAAGAGCAAACAAATGCAAGGATTTGAGAAGGGCCTGCTGGATCAGGGCATATCTGATCCCACATCCTGTTCTTATGCCTGTTATGGGAAACTGCAAGCAGGATCTGAGCACAAGAGCCTTCACCCCTCTGGTGGTTTCCAACAACTGGTATTAAGAAGCATTGCTGCTTCCAGTTGTGGAAGCAGAGAAGAGCCACCCTGGCTAATAGCCATCAATAGCACAATTTGTCTACAGTATTCCTCTTTTAAAGCCATCTAGGCTGGTGGCCATCTCTGCCACCTGTGGGAGAAAGTTCCATACTTTAACTATGTGCTGCATGAAGAAGTCCTTTCTTTTGTCTGCCCTGAATCCAGGGCTGGCCCAAGAAATTTTGACGCCTGAGGCAAATGACAAAACGGCACCCCCCTCCCTGCCAGGGAAGAACTGGTGAGTTAAGATCTACATCAGGAAGAAGGGTACATCAGGAACAAGGAATAAAGATCAATGTCCAGATCTGCTGTTCCTGTGGATCCTGCTATCCAAGGCTGTCTCCCCACCTTGCCTCATAGGTGGGCCGGCTCTGCCTGAATCTTCAAGTGTTCAGCTTCATTGGATATCTGTGAGTTCTAATGCAGAAAAACAACCTACAGGGCTGGTCCTCCAGCCAGAGGAGGTAGCATCATCATCATCATCATCATCATCATCAGAGTAACTTAATATTCCCTATCCTGTAGAATGCCTGGAGCTAAAATAATAGAATAATTGAAGGGTAATCTAGTTCAATTCTGCGCAATGTATGAATCGCAGCTATGGTAGCCTTCAGCAGCCTGGCAACCTCCCAAATATTTGAGCTGCAAATCCCCTCAGCCTCAACCAGCATGGGTCTGTCTTGCAGGGTGTGTGTGTTGGGCGCAGAACCATGCTGGCTGGGGTTGATGGGAAGAAGAGTTTGGATTTGATATCCCGCTTTATCACTACCCGAAGGAGTCTCAAAGTGGCTAACATTCTCCTTTCCCTTCCTCCCCCACAACAGACACTCTGTGAGGTGAGTGGGGTTGAGAGACTTCAGAGAAGTATGACTAGCCCAAGGTCACCCAGCAGCTGCAGGTGGAGGAGCGGGGAAGCGAACCCGGTTCACCAGATTACGAGTCCACTGCTCTTAACCACTACACCACACTGGCTCTCTGGCACACTGGAAGACTGGGAGTTGTGCATCAGGTTGCGGAAGGCTGCCTTAAGGAGCGGGGGAAGATAGAAAGCAGCCTGGAGCAGGGAACGAAGCTGGCTGGGTCTGAATGCATGTGTCATCCTGGCAGATTGAGGGGGGTGGGTGTGAGGGATGTGTCATTGACCAAAGTGTTTCTCAACTGTTGCAAGATTGTGCAGAGGCTGTTTGATACAAGGCACCAAATGCTCTCTCGGTATTTGGGGTCAGCGCACAGCACAACGCCTTGCAGGGGTCAGGACGGCCAAATTTGAGGAGGCCAAGAAATGTGGCACCTAGGCGTCAGCCTAAGGTCCAGCAAGGCCCTGCATGACAGAGGCAGACCAAGCACACCTTCTGAAGTTGGTGGCTGAAGAAGCAGGCCTGAGTCCCTGGTGCCATCACCTCCTCCACCCTGGGCTGGCCCTGAATATTTTCAGATCCTCCAAGTGACCCTATTTTCCAGATTTACAGAAGCCTTCCTGGTTTCCGATTTGATCCAGGAACGTCCCACTTTTCCTTAGGATGCCCCCATTTTCATTGGAGAAATGTTGGAGGGTATGGAGTTATCTGACCTTCTGAAGACAGCCCTGTATAGGAAAGGTTTTTTAATGTTTAATGTTTTATTATGTTTCTATATATGTTGGAAGCTGCCAAAAGTGGCTGGGGCAACCTAGTCAGATGGGTGGGGTATAATTAGTAAAATAATAATAATACTGTAATAATAATAATAATAATAATTGAATAAAGGTAAAGGGACCCCTGACCATTATGTCCAGTTGTGGCCGACTCTGGGTTTGCAGTGCTCATCTCGCTTTACTGGCCAAGGGAGCCGGAGTACAGCTTCCGGGTCATGTGGCCAGCATGACTAAGCCACTTCTGGTGAACCAGAGCAGCGCAGGGAAACACCGTTTACCTTCCCGCCGGAGCGGTACCTATTTATCTACTTGCACTTTGATGTGCTTTTGAACTGCTAGGTTGGCAGGAGCAGGGACCGAGCAACGGGAGCTCATCCCATTGCGGGGATTCGAACCGCCGACCTTCTGATCAGCAAGTCCTAGGCTCTGTGCTTTAACCCACAGCGCCACCCGCGTCCCTTAATAATTGAATAGGACGTCCCTATTTTAATCAGAGAAATGTTTAAGTGTGTGTATTTTGTGTCCCGAAAGGACAAAGCTGCTAAAATCCATGCACAGCTTTGTGCTAAGGGCTGGGAGTGCGGTGGCACCAATTCTCTTCCCCAGCACTGCATGGATGAAACTGACCAGGGATGGATGAGTCAGAGCCCTAAGGCATCTCGCCCCAAATTCTCTACTCAGACAGCAGCATCTCTCCTGGGTCTCCTACGGTGGTGGCAAAGGGGCTGTTTCCATCATCACTTCCTTGCTCCTTTTAATGGGACATGCTGGGGCTTGATTCTGTAGTTTTGGGCACAGCAAGCCTTCACTTTGCCACTGAGCTGTAGCACCTCTCCATTTGCCGTCCACAGTCCATCCGTGGGGGGGAAAACACAGATGATGAATCAAATACACCCACACATCTCCAGGTCACCTTCACTAAGGCTATTGCTTTAATGCAAGCTTTTGTATAATCTGCATTTATTCACTTTAATGGTATTTTGATTGTAGAAGATAACAGTCAAGCCTCCCCTCAACAAATTCAGATACAGAAAACTCAAAACATCTGCCTCGCAAACATCCAGAAATGTTTCTCAGCAGGGCTAATTGTTTAATATGAATCCTATTCACGGCAAACCATTGCAGTTCTTTGGTAAGTGGGGAGACCACAACCTTCCCACAGGAGGCCATGATGCCCACAAATTTGGAGGGCTCTAAAAGAGAACTAGACAAATTCATGGAGGAAGAGGAGGCTGCTAGCCATGATGGCTGTGCTTTGCCTTCACTGTTGGAGGCTGGAAACCACAGGAGGGAAGAAGGGCCCTTGTGCTTGCATGAATGCTTCCACAACAGGATGCTAGACTAGATGGGCCCCCATTTGCCTGATCCTGCAGGCTCCTCTCAAGTGCTTATGCTCCTTAAGTCCTCAAAGAGCCAGTGTGGTATAGTGGTAAAGAGCGGTGGACTCGTAATCTGATGAACTGGGTTCGCTTCCCTGCTCCTCCACATGCAGCTGCTGGGTGACCTTGGGCCAGTCACGCTTCTCTGAAGTCTCTCAGCCCCCCTCACCTCACAGAGTGTTTGTTGTGGGGGAGGAAGGGAAAGGATTGTTAGCCGCTTTGAGACGCCTTAGGTAGCGATGAGGACACGGGTTAAACCACAGAGCCTAGGACTTGCCAATCAGAAGGTCGGCAGTTCGAATCCCCGCAACGGGGTGAGCTCCCGTTGCTCGGTCCCTGCTCCTGCCCACCTAGCAGTTTGAAAGCATGTCAAAGTGCAAGTTGATAAATAGGTACCACTCCAGTGTCAGCATCGCCCTTGAGCCAGTGTACCAACTGGACTCATGCACTACAGCCCCGACTGGGCTGGGCGAGCTGGGTAGCACTGCCAGAGACCTCCGTTTCTCACAGGAACTGGTCACAGTGCTGTGGACTCACAGCTTGGAGCTGAGAGCACCGGATTCACTGTCTCAATAATGCAGTCGTTGCGCAGCAGCGTTTTGCAGAGTCTTGCAGAGTATAAACCACTCGGAGAGCAGCTCTGTAAAGTATCTTCTTTTATTCTATAACTACAGCTATAATACAAACTATATACAGAGCTAAGTATTCTGAGCATACATCAATGCTACCCTGAGTGCCTGCAGCTGCTCTTAGCAGCAATCTTATCTCCAAAAACTATCTCTTGCACTCACTCTCCGACAAACTGACTGACTCTCTCTCTCACACACACACACACACAGAGACTCACTCACTTGACTAATTAAGTAGAGAGCAGTACATTGCTCCTCCTCTCTGTAGAGTCAGCAGAGACCTCAGGAGATGATCAGGAGATTCTTGGGTATGGGAGGGGTGAAATCTCCTCATCCAGCAGGAAGGTAAACGGCGTTTCTGTGCACTACTCTGGTTCGCCAGAAGTGGCTTAGTCATGCTGGCCACATGACCCAAAAATTGTATTCCGGCTCCTTCGGCCAATAAAGCGAGATGAGCGCTGCAACCCCAGACTGGACCTAATGGTCAGGGGTCCCTTTACCTTTACTTAGGGTACTGATAAAGTGGGATATCAAATCCAAACTCTTCTTCCCATCAACCCCAGCCAGCATGGTTCTTCTTCAAAGACAAGCTATGGCAAAGCTATGAAATGCACAACTCTTCAGGCCCTTTTCTTACCAAGATCCTGTAGTTGTGAATCAGACACATACATGCCCCACACAGAGCAGCCTGGTCTCCGTTTCCCTTCCTAATCTGGTGCCCAAACTAATCACCATAAATGCAGCTTGCTCCTTTCCCAATTCTGAGCATTGAGGTTCCAGCTCAGATACTGGAGCCTCCCGGCCCTTGCTGGGACTCCTGGATCATGTTGTTTTTGTTGTTTAGTTGTTTAGTCATGTCTGACTCTCTGTGACCCCATGGACCAGAGCACGCCAGGCACTCCTGTCTTCCACTGCCTCCCGCAGTTTGGTCAAACTCATGTTGGTAGCTTTGAGAACACTGTCAAACTATCTCGCCCTCTGTCGTCCCCTTCTCCTTGTGCCCTCCATCTTTCCCAACATCAGGGTCTTTTCCAGGGAGTCTTCTCTTCTGATGAGGTAGCCAAAGTAGTGGAGCCTCAGCTTCAGGATATGTCCTTCCAGTGAGCTCTCAGGGCTGATTTCCTTCAGAATGGAGAGGTTTGATCTTCTTGCAGTCCATGGGACTCTCAAGAGTCTCCTCCAGCACCATAATTCAAAAGCATCCATTCTTCGGCGATCAACCTTCTTTATGGTCCAGCTCTCACTTCCATGCATCACTACTGGGAAAACCATAACTTTAACTATACGGACCTTCGTTGGCAAGGTGATGTCTCTGCTTTTTAAGATGCTGTCTAGCTTTGTCATTGCTGGATCATAGAATCATAGAATGGGGGGGGGGGACAGGGACCCACAAGGATCATCTAGTCCAACCCCCGGCAATGCAGGAATGACAGCTAAGGAATCACTGACAGGTGGGCCAGCTATCCTCTGTTTAAAAACCTCCAGTGAAGGAGAACCTACAGCATTCAGAGGATGGACTTTTCCTCTTGATTTCCACATGCTGAGTCTTGCTAGTGCCTGAACTTTGAAATTGCACTAATATTTGAGACAGATGGAGAATGCTGGCTAATTGCACATTAGCGATTAGCACACAATTAATTAGATGGCCAATGAACAAGTTATCACCCAGGCAAGGCATGCCCAGGATTTTGAGAGTAAAAGATGAGGCAGTTGGTAGGAGCTGGGGGTGAATCTGGTCTTCTGCCCTTCCAGGCTTGAAAAATACTTGGAATTGATCATCAATTTCATGCTCTTTATTCAGCTCTTAGTAGCAATGAATGAAAATTTCCCAAAAACGTCTAGCTATATATACATTATTTACACAATGGGCCCCGCGTGATTGGCTAATTCTGGGCTGCTCCTGTAGGCCAATCAGGTTGCAGATTCACTTCCTCCAGAAATCTGATTGATTGCTCCTGCAGGCAAATCAGGTTGCTGATTCACTTCATCCAGGAGCCTGATTGGCTGCTCCTGCAGGGGCCAATCAGGTCATTGATTCACTTCCACCTGGAGCTGGATTGGGTGGCTCCTGCGGACCAATCAGACTGCTGCATTCTGGATCCTATTGTTCTAGGATTCAGCTCAGTACATAACAAGGCTCCTAACCCACCAGCCAGTCTTCGCTGAGAAAAGCTGAACTGGTTTGCCTTCCTCCTTAGCCCTCTCTGCAAGACCCAAGAAGTCCATAGACATAAGTTTGGAAGGGAGCTCTGTGGTGATAATGCCGCTCTGTGATGTGGGCTCTATGATATGTGAGTTGTGCTGGCTGCCTTACTGTCATTCTCCTGGTCCCTTGGGTGCTCTCCCCGCTGCTTTCTTGACAGCTCTGTGTGATGGCCTGGGACTCGGACTCGGAACCAGAGGAGACGCAGTCTGCGCCAGATTCTTTGCGTCATCTGAACCAAGTCTGGGGCCTGACCCTGAAGAATGCCAGTCTGTACAGGTTCCCCTGCAACAAGCACCAGCTGGGCCGAGTCAGGGGCCTGAGTCTGCCCTGGCTCCAGATGTGGGGATTACCTTGTTGCCTTCAGCTGGGCCATCATTTACAGCTGCTCCACTACTGGTTTGGTCAGGAGAGGCTGAGGCAGCCCCTGGGTCTAGTAACCCACCGACGTCTCCCGAGCTGCAGAGACTAAGGTCAGAGAAGGAGAGACTTGAGTACTCACAGGAAGAGTGCTCACCTTCGGGCAAAACAGAGAGGTGAGTCGCCGGGGGATCAGGACCAGCCGCTACCCCGACAGAGATAAAAGGCTGCTGGACCCCATCCCAGGTTGTGGGAGCAATGTTGCTGTATGCCAAATCCTGCACCTGTCCTTGCCTGGTTTCCTGCCTTGGCCTTGTCAGACTGACTCCCAGTGGAACCTTCAGATTCTGGACTGGTTTCATGGGTTACCCCCAGGCCCAGCACACTAGTGACAAAGCCAAAACTAGGAGGCCCTGGATTTCCTTTGGGAACAGAAGCACATCTGAAAAGCCTGCTGGATCAGGCCAGTGACCCATCTAATCCAGCATCCTGCTCTCACAGGGGCCAAGCTGGTTGGTTGCTTCAGGCACCCATCAGACACACAAATCACACTCTGTGCACAAGGGAAAAAAGTGATGGTGTGTGTTTGTGTGCGAAGGGGTGTATGCTTCTGTCTCCCTGTGCCCCAAAAGACTCCTGCAAAGGCAGACAGAGCCCACTTTGTGGTGTCCAGACAGGATTTCCCTCTTGGGAATCGCGCCGTAATGAGTTATCCATCACTTTAACAACCTTGACGCTGGTTAATGTGGTAATTCTTTCCGAATTAGATTCAGAAAGTGGGAGAAGATCCAGCTTATTCTAATGAAGCTTAAATGGAAAGGAAAATCCTTTCGTCATAATTATCAATTTCGTGCAGATAATGAAGACAACTCTGTTTTGACCCGGTGCTGTGGTGCCCGGTGTGTGTGTGTGTGTGTGTGTTCTTGCTCTGGGATCGGATGTGTACAGAAGAGCTCAGTGTGGAAAATTCAAAAATGGCACCACACTCTTGGATAGGGGCCCTTTCCCTTGATGCCTAAAACCTCACAGGAAAATGAGAGCTTTCTATTTATTTAGAATATTTATATACCACCCTTCATTTTCGAAACCCTTGGTGGTTTACAATATATATTTACAATGGTATCTCAAAACACCAGCAAAATAACCACAATCGCAAAATATTAAAATATGAGGTGGGTTTGTGGGGGGTCAGTCTGGATGTCCCTTCCACTTTTGGGGGTCCTATACGCTGTGGGTTAAACCACAGAGCCTAGGACTTGCAGATCTGATGGCCGGTGGTTTGAATCCCCGCGACGGGGTGAGCTCCCGTTGCTCGGTCCCTGCTCCTGCCAACCTAGCAGTTCGAAAGCAGCTCAAAATGCAAGTAGATAAATAGGTACTGCTCCAGCTGGAAGGTAAATGGTGTTTCCGTGCGCTGCTCTGGTTCGCCAGAAGCGTCTTAGTCATGCTGGCCACATGACCCGGAAGCTGTACATCGGCTCCCTCAGCCAATAAAGCGAGATGAGCACCGCAACCCCAGAGTCGGTCATGACTGGACCTAATGGTCAGGCGTCCCTTTACCTTTACCCAGTGAAGGTTGGCATCTAATACAAGATTCTATTGCTGAACTGGTCGGACAAATTTCTTTATAAGACAATGACGTCATACCCCCCAACATTCCACAGATGAAAACAGGGACATTTCTCACTCCCTCACCAACTGACCCTCCTCAAGTCCTTCATTTCCCATCAGAAGTGTGAGTGCTGCAACTGTTATGTACTGAAGTTCTCACCCTGGGCCAGCAGGGGGATACTGTAGATAGTTATGCAAATGAAGGATCAAAAGTGACGTTCAGTGATTGGATAGTTTTAGAAAGTTGCTACAGTAACGTTGTACTGGAGCTCTATATAAGCAGGCTGACTGAGCCCTTCAGTTCAGTTCTGTTCTGGCCTCTGAATAAACAAGAGCTGTTTGAAGAATCGCTGTGTCGTCTGATATGTTCACCCACAACTTAACAGCCACCCCCATGATACCAACAGGCCACATGCTCTACACCAGGGGCCAGCAAATGTTTTCAGCACAGGGTTGGGAACCAGTGTGAGGGACTGGCTACAGTTTGGATCTCATTCCTGAGAGGCTGGGCTTCAGATCCCCAAGAAGATCACTGGGCAGTGGCGTAGCGTGGGGGGTGCAGGGGGGTCGGCCGCACCAGGTGCAACATCTGGGTGGGGGGGGGGGCGCTCGCACTCACAGCTCTCTGCCCCTAATAAAATCCACGGGTTAGGGGGTGCAAATTACTTGCCTTGCCCTGGGTGCTGACAACCCACGCTACGCCACTGACACTGGGTGATCTTAGGAGTCAACTTTTCTCAGCCTAACCACCCTCACAGGGTTGTTGTGTGAATAAAAAAGGGAGGGGGAGTACAACAACCAGATAAATGTCAAAGTAGGGATAGATACGTGAGCAGCAGTTAATAACACTGGAGATATTGCATAGAATCAAAATGGGTGATATAAATGGATAAACAGCAAAACAAGGAACAAAGCTGAAATGAATGGGTGGATGGGGAAGTCTGGATAAATGAGACGAATGAAGAGAATTGAAGGATGAATTTTGGGAAGTGCATAAATAAAAAATTAAAGGGGGGGGGGAGAGAGAGAGGAAAGCCCCACGTGAAAAAGAGGCTCTTAATTTTTGCTCCAGTGGTAATGAGAAAGGGACCACAGTCAGACCAAAATAACATAAATGGGGAAGATTTGAATGGAAAAGGACAGACTCAGCAATAACGGAAAGATAAGAATAAAGAGAATATATGAATTAATTTATGCATTAATGGAAAACGGGGTGAGAATGTTTAATCATTTTTATTTGCCAAACAGCTACTATGAAAGCAGGCATATTGCTAAGCTCTGGACTGCATCTTCCCCAAACCTCCCCCAGTCAAAACTAGTTAAAAAGCTTACTAGATTCCCAGCCTTACATTAGTTTAGCCTGAAGATTAAATGTGTGTGTGTGTGCAGAATTATACTATCAGTCTCAGCATGAGGAATCCGTGAAACTGGCTTCTGTGGGCTCCAAGGGAAAGTTGAGAAAGAGGAATACAAAATGCAGTATGGTCCAGGTGGGAAGTAAGTTCAAGAAAAATATTTAAAATTGGAATAATGCAGCCTGAGTCTCAGCAGTTAACAAACGGAACAAACAAATCAAAATATGAAGGATCTTAGGGAAAACAAAGCCCCATAAAAATTGCATCTCATAAAAACTATTCATGAGCCAAGTATCCAGGCTTAGAAGGGCTGATTCAGATAAAATAGCCAGAAGGAGGGAGACGTTCAAAGCAAGGAATCTCTTCTCCTCGCAGAGAGAAGGCGAAAAGGCCTGAGAGCAAACAAGGCTCTATTAGCAAAACTTGGCGTGAAGTAAAAATAAAATTAAGCAAAGAAAAAGTGAGCACTAGCACTGAGTGCAAGTCTGTTATCGATTCCTCTGCACCTTCACATTTTCCTGTCTTTTTTCTCTCATCCTGGCTTTTCTCACTAACATTCAGTTATGTATTGGCAAATACAAACCCTCCACGATGATGCCCACCCCCCAGTTCTGGATCAGATGCACAGGCACAATCCTGCAGCCTTTAATTTCTGCTGGTTTCTCTGTCTTGATGCTGTTTACAGGATCACTGTTTGTGGGATCTGCATTACGCTTTATATTGCATTTCTCTGCTTCTCTTTTCATGCTGGTTTATTGTTTAGTTGTACGACATTTTTCATTCTTATGGTTTATTGTCAGGTGGAGTTGCTTTTATTGGAGATTGCAAGCTGTTTTGGTGAGGAAAAGCAGGATTTGAAATTGTAAATAAATAAATGCATGTGCAGAAACACAGAGTTTTCCCTCCACACCCCCAGTGGTGGAGCAAGCCGATTGGGTGCCTGGGGCGGCGTGTGTGCCCTGTGCCCAGGGGGCAGGGCCAGCTGGGGCAGGACGCTCTGTGGGGCCTCCTAGGAGTCTGCCTGTGCTGGTCCCGTGGGTTACCCAAGAGGCAAGGTCCAAGTCCGGTCTGTGGTCAAAGGTGCAACATGGAGGCAGTCCGTAGTAGCTGAAGCTGGGTGTAGGGCAGGGAGTCGGGTGAAGTCAGGAACAGGCTTGCAAGCAGGGAGCCAGGGCGTGTCAGGAGCTCAGGCAGGAAAGCAGGACAGGGTTCAGGCAGGAACAGGCAACCAACAATGTTGCTCCCACAACTTGGGACTGGGGCTGGCCGGCTTTTATCTGCCCCGAGGCATAGGGCGGCCCCGGTCCTCTGCTGACTCGCTTCTCCTGGCCTGGAAGCGAGCCCTCCTCCTGCGGGAACTTAGTTCCCTCCGTCTCTCTGCCCTGAGCCTCTGCAGCTCAGGAGAGGCTGGAGGGTTACTGGACCCAGAGGCAACCTCAGCTTCCCCTGATGGGGCTGAGAGTGGAGCACCTGCAGGCAATGGGTCCTCCATCACCTCAGGAGCCAGAGCAGATTCAGCTGGTGCCTGCACCTGAGGATCCAGCACAGGTGAGGACCCTTCAGGCTCAGGCCCCAGCCCCGGCTCAGCTGGTTCTGGAGGCGGGGACTCCTGTGCAGGTTGGGATCCCTCAGGTTCAGCATCTGAATCCGAATCCCAGGCCATGACATTGCCTGCCTCCTCCCACTCAGCCGGGTGGACCATTTGGGACAGCGCAGAGCCTGCGGGCGCCCAAGCCACCGCGTCACTCCCAGGAGAGGTGTGTGGCTCAGGTGCACTGCAGGCCCCGTGGTGAGTGCCACCTAGCATTTTGTCACCCCCCTCAGTGGTGACACCCTGGGCGATCTGCCCCCACCGCACCCCAATTCCTCCATCCCTGCTCAGCAAGCTTGACATTTGGCACCCACAGCATTGGAACAGGAGATCAGCTCCCCCAAATAGAGCGGGAGGAGAAGAAGGGGTAAGAGCTTTGATGTAACTATCCCCCTTCCAGCACTCTGCTTACCACTACAGTGATGGCAGCCTCACTCACCTCCCCACCACCATAATTCCATCTCTAATCACAGCAGTCACGAAATTAAAAGACGCCTGCTTCTTGGGAGAAAAGCAATGACAAACCTAGACAGCAATTTAAAAAGCAGAGACATCACCTTGCAAACAAAGGTCCGTATAGTTCAAGCTATGGTTTTCCCAATAGTGATGTATGGAAGTGAGAGCTGGACCATAAAGAAGGCTGATCGCCAAAGAATGGATGCTTTTGAATTATGGTGCTGGAGGAGACTCTTGAGAGTCCCAAGAAGATCAACCTATCCATTCTTAGGGAAATCAGCCTTGAGTGTTCACTGGAAGGACAGATCCGGAAGCTGAGGCTCCAATACTTTGGCCACCTCATGAGAAGAGAAGACTCCCTGGAAAAGACCCTGATGTTGGGAAAGATTGAGGGGACAAGGAGAAGGGGACGGCAGAGGACGAGATGGTGGGACAGTGTTCTCAAAGCTACCTGCATGAGTTTGACCAAAGTGCGGGAGGCAGTGGAAGACAGGAGTGCCTGGCGTGCTCTGGTCCAGGGGGCCACGAAGAGTTGGAACACGACTAAATGACTAAACAACAACAAAATCACAGGGATGGGACACAGCCAAAAGAAGAAAGATCCAGCCATCCCAGCCAAAAACCTGGCATGTTGCAAGCACACACCCCTGCCTCTCACCCTTCCTTCTGCCCCTGCTCTCCCCCCATGCAAGCGCCTGCCCCGCCATGCGTTGACACTTGCTTCCTCCTCACGGGTCTAACAAATGATGCTGGATCCCTCCAATGGTGTTTCTCCACCAGACCTGCCTTCCCCACCATTGACCAAGATGTCAGGATACTGAGAACCAGGAGGATCTCCTGAGGTACAAACAGAGATATTTTTAGAAGCAGACAGCTATGAGGTTTTGCACTGTGAGGTGCAAATGCCTTGCACAATAGCACAGTCAGCCTAAACCCAGGCATGCTGTGAGATTTATGCAGATATTGCGGGTAACTTCAGGAGGCAATTTAGACTTTGATGGTGATGCAGCCACGAAACCTCTGAAGTATCATCTGATTATTACCAGTTAAAGGCTTCTGGTGGGATGTCTAGAGCTTTGAGGCATAAGCCAGGCAGACCCGGGTCCAACTCCCTGCCCGTGCTTTATGTTCTCTGTGTAGCTTTGAACCAGCTGCTCACCTACCCCAAAAGGGTGGCTGTGAGAATAAGGTGGGATCAACCACACACGGCACCCTGAGCTCCGTGGGAGCAGGAGGCAGGAAGGTGTGGGATGGGCCAAGTGATTCTCTGGGGCAGTGTTTCTCAACCTGTGGGTCCCCAAATGTTGTTGGACTACAACTCCCATCATTCCTAGCCAGCATGACCAGTGGTCAGGGATGATGGGAGTTGTAGTCCAACAACATCTGGGGACCCACAGGTTGAGAACCGCTGCTCTGGGGCAACCAGCCAGGTGTAACATTCAAAAGGAAGAAGGAAAAGCCCTTCAAATGTGAGCCTCCCTGGTCGTTCAGAGCAAGATCCTCCTAGTCCAGTCTTTGTCAACCAGGTGCCCTCCACTATAACTCCCAGCCGCCCTGTCGTCCTTCAGGAATTGTAGTCCACATGTGGTGCTTCACTGTTTTTGCAGCAGCTCCCTGTCAGAACCCCTGCCAGAAATAATGACATGAGGACATAAGGAGAGCACCTGCTGGATCCGGCCAATGGCCCATCTAGTCCAGCATCCTGTTCTCACAGTGGCCAAGCAGATGCCCCAGTTAGAAGCCGACAAGCAGGATTCAAGCACAAGAACACTCCCCTCTCCTCCTGTGGCTTCCAGCAACTAGCATTGCTGCTTCCAACTGTGGAGGCAGAACATAGCCACCATGGCTTAATGACCATGGATGGGCCTCTCCTCCATGAATATGTCCAACCGTCTTTTAAAGCCATCCAAGTTGGTGGTCATCACTCTCTCCTGTGGCAGGGAGTTCCATAGTTTAACTGTGCTTCATGAAGAAAGACTTTCTTTTAGGTCTCCTGAATAGTCCAACATCCAGCTTCATTTGTTGTTGTTGTTGTTTAGTTGTTTAGCTGTCTCCGACTCTTCGTTCGTGACCCCCTGGACCAGAGCACGCCAGGCACTCTTGTCCTCCACTGCCTCCCGCAGTTTGGTCAAACTCATGCTGGTAGCTTCGAGAACACTGCCCCACCATCTCGTCCTCTGTCGTCCCCTTCTCCTTGTGCCCTCCATCTTTCCCAGCATCAGGGTCTTTTCCAGGGAGTCTTCTCTTCTGATGAGGTGGCCAAAGTATTGGAGCCTCAGCTTCCGGATCTGTCCTTCCAGTGAGCACTCAGGACTGATTTCCTTAAGAATGGATAGGTTTGATCTTCTTGCAGTCCATGGGACTCTCAAGAGTCTCCTCCAGCACCAGAATTCAAAAGAATCAATTCTTCGGCGATCAGCCTTCTTTATGGTCCAGCTCTCACTTCCAGCTTCATTGCATGTCTACAAATTCCGGTGTTATGTGAAGAGCCTGGTAGCTGGATCAGACCGAAGTTGGCCCATCTAGGCCAGCATCTTCTCCATGAACTGGCCAACCAGATGCCCACAAGCAGGTCCCAAGTCTAACAGTACACGGTGCCCAGGAACTGAGATTCAAAGGCCCCCAGCCTTCAGCAGTGGAGGTAGGACCCAAGAGTTATCCCAGCCAGAGCAAGGCTGATAACTCTGTTCTTCAATCATTTCTCTAAACTCATGCATGCCTCCACCCCAGGGAGATGACCATCTCTTTTCTTCGTCTTGCAATTGTACTCAAAACTCATTGCCCATCCTTTCTGGAGTCTGAAGTGGGAAAGGAAGGGATCTTGTGTTCCTTGGAAAATTCCACTGCTAAATGAGAAAACTCGGTCCTTCTACTCTGGCCAGATTCAAACATACTTTGCTTCAGAATAAATCTCAGACACAATGTTTTCCGGTCACACATAAACTAAAAATAGTTATGTTGGCCCACAAGAGGGGAAAAAACAAACCAAAATCCTTATTAAAGTGATGTCTTTATCAGGCCAAAGCGACCCACCAGAGCAGACTCTGTGATAATAGATTTTGAACATTTTTGTCTGTGTTAGTGGAGGAAAGAAATCAGTCCAAGGCTTTTGTTATAATAATGAATAATGGATCTCTCTGCCCCCTGGAGCTTCTGTTGCCTCCCAGCTGGAAGGAAAGGTAAAAATACTGCCTGGAAGCTTTGTGGAGGAGATCCAGGAAAAGAGTTGAGATGCAGGCTGTGTACACATGACTCCAGCATGCTTCCACTCCTGGCTTTTGATTCCTTGTAAGTACATGAGAAAAAGGGACGCGGGTGGTGCTGTGGGTTAAATCACAGAGCCTAGGGCTTGCTGATCAGAAGGTCGGTGGTTCGAATCCTCGCAATGGGGTGAGCTCCCGTTGCTCAGTCCCTGCTCCTGCCAACCTAGCAGTTCGAAAGCATGTCAAAGTAGACAACAACAACAACAACAACAACAACAACAACAACAACAATAATAATAATAATAATAATTTATTATTTATACCCCGCCCATCTGGCTGGGCCTCCCCAGCCACTCTGGGTGGCTTCCATAAAAACCAAAAATACAGTAAAATATCACACGTTAAAAACTTCCCTGAACAGGGCTGCCTTAAGATGTTTTCTGAATGTCAGGTAGTTGTTTATCGCTTTGACATCTGCTGGAAGGGCGTTCCACAGGGTGGGCGCCACTACCGAGAAGGCCCTCTGCCTGGTTCCCTGTAGCTTTGCTTCTCGCAATGAGGGAACCACCAGAAGGCCCTCAGCGCTGGACCTCAGCGTCCGGGCAGAATGATGGGGGTGGAGACGCTCCTTCAGGTATACTGGACCGAGGCCGTTTAGGGCTTTAAAGGTCAGCACCAACACTTTGAATTGTGCTCGGAAACATACTGGGAGCCAATGTAGGTCTTTCAAGACCGGTGTTATATGGTCTCGGCGGCCGCTCACAGTCACCAGTCTAGCTGCCGCATTCTGGATTAGTTGTAGTTTCTGAGTCACCTTCAAAGGTAGCCCCACGTAGAGTGCATTGCAGTAGTCCAAGCGGGAGATAACCAGAGCATGCACCACTCTGGCAAGACAGTCTGCAGGCAGATAGGGTCTCAGCCTACGTACCAGATGGAGCTGGTAAACAGCTGCCCTGGACACAGATTTGACCTGTGCCTCCATGGACAGCTGTGAGTCCAAAATGACTCCCAGGCTGCGCACCTGGTCCTTCAGGGGCACAGTTACCCCATTCAGGACCAGGGAATCCTCCACACCTGCCCGCCTCCTGTCCCCCAGAAACAGTACTTCTGTCTTGTCAGGATTCAACCTCAATCTGTTAGCCGCCATCCATCCTCCAACCGCCTCCAGACACTCACACAGGACCTTCACTGCCCTCACTGGTAAATAGATAAATAGGTACCGCTCCGGTGGGAAGGTAAACGGCGTTTCCGTGCGCTGCTCTGGTTTCTCCAGAAGCGGCTTAGTCATGCTGGCCACATGACCCGGAAGCTGTCTGCGGACAAACGCCGGCTCCCTCGGCCTATAGAGCGAGATGAGCGCGCAATCCCAGAGTCGTCCATGGCTGGACCTAATGGTACCTTTTAGCTTTGGGAAGGATGTGGGAGGGAAGCTTGGGAAGGCAGAATGAAGGCTGGGGGGCATCAAATTTCAGCCTTGCTCCCCACCCCACTGCAAGGCAGCGTGCAACCCACGGGTTCCGTGTCCAAGTGTTCTTTCGGCATACTTGGTGTGAAAATTGGACCGCCCTGTTCTAGATCTTCTCTGCATAAAGAAGGATATCTCAGCAGGCTTCCAAAGGAAGCTCTGGCCCACAGGCAGCAGCAATGGCTTAGCCCACATCAGTTAAAAGCTCCAGGCTGAAGGGGCCTCTTCCAATCTCTCTTTTTTTTCCATGAAGGCCAGGGCCAGGGGAACCACAGCAGAAGCAGCTGCTGCCAAATTAGGACCTTTCCTAATTGGAAAGATGGAAAGGAAAACAAACACTACATTTATTTTTAGTGCTTCCCTTGCAGTTGACCTAATCCAGCACGGCGGTGGGAGGCAGCGTTGATCTCCTGCCTCAACATGCAACCCTGCTGCGTGTGGTTCTGGAATCGTGAGGAGGGAAGTCTGTTCACAATGTTTTAAGCAGGGGAAGAAACCCTGCAATGGGGGGGGGGGAACCGTGCATTTTTGTCCTTGGAGGAGGACAAAAGGAGCGTGCTGCCTTATGGAAAGGGTCAAAGAGGCAAAGGGCTTATCAACTGACAAAGCATCACTGAGGAAAAGCAGGCACGCAGTTTGACACAGGCTGCTTTTTTCCTGCAAAGGGTAAGGTTCCCCAGAGTGCTGTTCCCCAGATGGGGTGGAACAAAAGTAGCAAACAAGAACCTAAGAACATAAGACGACCCTGCTGGATCAGGCCAACGGCTGCTTTAGTCCAACATCCTGTTCTCACTGTGACCAGCAAGAATTGGCCGCATGCTGCCATCACTGATGGCAAGTTCCATAGTTTATGTGTTGCATGAAAATATACTGTCTATTATCTGTCCTGAATCTTCCCACCTTCAGCTTCATTGGAGATCCATGAGTTCTAGTGTTTTGAGAGATGGAAGAAAACTTTTTTCTATCCACTTTCTCCATGTCGGGCATGCTTTTATAAACTTCTATCATGTCACCTCTTACCAGTATTTGCTTTTTTCTCTAAACTGTCCTGTTATGTACTGAGTTGAATAGGATTCTGAATGCAGCAGCAGTGGCGTAGCGTGGGGGGTGCAGGGGGGCCCGGCCGCACCGGGTGCAACATCTGGGGGTTAGGGTTAGGGGGCGCAAATCCACGGGTTAGGGGGGTGCAAATTACTTGCCTTGCCCGGGTGCTGACAACCCACGCTACGCCACTGTGCAGCAGTCTCATTGGTCCTAGAACAATAGGACCCAGAATGCAGCAGTCTGATTGGTCCACAGGAGCCACCCAACCCAGCTCCAGGTGGAAGTGAATCCACAACCTGATTGGCCTACAGGAGAATCCTGGAATTAGCCAATCACGTGGGGCCCATTGTGTAAATCATGTATATAAAGCAGACATTCTGGGGGAACTTCCATTCCTCCTCACCCCTATGAGCTGAATAAAGAGCATGAAATCCACTCTCGACTCTGAGTATATTTCATGTCCCAAACGCCACAGCCTTTTCATTCTTTGTTTTCTTTCTTTTTGTTATCTCCGCACTTTTTTTTGTTCACCAGTTGATGAAAATTAAACAAAAGAAAACAAAAAACGAATTCTGAACCTTTAGTTATATTTCCTCTGCAAAGTAGAGAGAGAAAGAAAAAAGCTCCCTCACTCCATGAGGCTGCAAAAGAAAGAAAGCGCCACATGAAAGAGCAAAATTTGTTTGAATTAAGTTTTTGCAAAACTGTGTTGTGTGTCTTAAGAAGTATCCACCATCATGCTACCTCCAGGACAGTTGAGAAATTTCACCCTGCTGGGAATTCCCTTTGGGGACATGAGGACTTCCTTCCACTATTTCAGCTTTCCAGTGGGTGGCCCCATAAGCCTGCTTGGTCATGTGGGGCTGACTTACTTTGAGCAGGGCTAATTTTAAGGGTGATCCAGTTCTGCCCTCCCTCTATCCCTTTCAGCCAAGCATTGTACCATTGATTCCTTTCCTCCCACACTCCTGACTCCTGACTCCAGAGTGGTGTATGCTCTGGTTATCTCCCACTTGGACTACTGCAACACGCTCTGTGTGGGGCTACCTTTGAAAGTGACCCAGAAACTGCAATTAATCCAGAATGCAGCAGCGAGACTGATGACTGGGAGTGGCCGCCAGGACCATATAACACCGGTCCTGAAAGACCTATACAGTGGTACCTTGGGTTAAGAACTTAATTCGTTCTGGAGGTCTGTTCTAAACCTGAAACTGTTCTTAACCTGAAGCACCACATTAGCTAATGGGGCTTCCCACTGCTGCCGTGCCACCGCCTTGTGATTTCTGTTCTCATCCTGAAGCAAAGTTCTTAACCCGAGGTACTATTTCTGGCTTACTGGAGTCTGTAACCTGAAGCGTCTGTAACCCGAGGTACCACTGTATTGGCTCCCAGTATGTTTCCAAGCACAATTCAAAGTGTTGGTGCTGACCTTTATAGCCCTAAACGGCCTCGGTCCAGTATACCTGAAGGAGAGTCTCCACCCCCATCGTTCAGCCCAAACACTGAGGTCCAGCTCCGAGGGCCTTCTGGCGGTTCCCTCACTGCGAGAAGCGAAGTTACAGGGAACCAGGTAGAGGACCTTCTCCATAGTGGCACCCGTCCTGTGGAACATCCTGCCATCAAATGTCAAGGAAATAAAAAAAACTATCTGACTTTTAGGAGACATCTAGAGGCAACCCTGTTTATGGAAGTTTTAAATGTTTGATGTTTTATCATGCTTTTAATGTTCTGTTGGGAGCTGCCTAGAGTGGCTGGGAAAACCCAGCCAGATGGGCGGGGTATAAACAAACAAGCAAACAAACAAACAAACAAGCAAACAAACAAACAAGCAAACAAGCAAACAAAAACAATTAATCTCCCCCCAACCTCTCTCCCTCCCTCCCTCTCTCTCTCTCTCTCTATCTCTCTCTCTCTCACACACACACACACACACGTACACATAAATGGAATACCTTGTGCTGGGAACATAGGAATCTGTCTTATATGGAGTCAGACAATGGTTCATCTTGCTCAGTATTGTCTACACTGACCACCAGCAGCTCTTCAGGGTCTCAGATTCAGGGGTCTCTTCAAACCCTACCTGGTGATGCCAGGGATTGAACCTGGAACCTTTTGCATGCATGGCAGGTGTCCTGCCCTTCCCCCTCCTCTTCCTGTCCTAGCCAGCTCCAAGAAGGGACAGAGGTCACTTGGAGGGATCTGTGTCTGTCCCATCATCTTGGCACCTGGGCAAGAATTCTCGTGGGAAGTGGGGAGAAAGTCAGCAGGGTCTCCTGCAGGGACGCGGACTTATAAAAAATATTGGGGGGGCCCGGGAAAGCTCATGAATAATAAATAAGCTCATGAATATGCAAATAAAGTGGCGCCGCCTCCTCGTGAGCGAATAGGGGAGAGCGTGCTGCGCCTATTAATCAGCTCCAAAGGAAATTGGGTGGAGCTTTTGCTCGGGAGGGAGGGCAGGAGGCATGCAGCCCGCCCCTCCCTGTGCATTTTGGGCTGGGGGAGGGGCGGCGATGGCGCTCTGCTGGAGGGGCGCCGGAGATTATTGGGGGGGCGGAGCCCCCCCAAACGAATTTTTGAGGGGGCTCGGGCCCCCTCAAGCCCCATGGAGTCGGCGCCTATGGTCTCCTGCAAGATGCAGGGTGCCCCAGGGGCAAAATCAGCCTCAATGTCACACAGGGTGTTATGTACTGAGTTGAATAGGATCCAAAATGCAGCAGTCTGGTTGGTCCACAGGAGCCACCCAATCCAGCTCCAGGTGGAAGGGAATCCGCAACCTGATTGGCCTACAGGAGAATCCCGGAATTATCCAATCACGTGGGGCCCGTTGTGTAAATAATGTATATAAAGCAGACATTCTGGGGGAACATTCATTCCTCCTCACCACCATGAGCTGAATAAAGAGCATGAAATCCACTCTCGACTCCGGGTATATTCCACAGACCCAGGCAGGTTGGGAAAGCAGGAGCAGCAGTGGGAGCTCAGAGCCACCTCCAAGGATGGTGGCTGGGAGACCTATCTAAGAAGCACAGGAGGAAAGAGATGGTGGAGCAAATCTAGCCTCTTTGGTTGTCGCATTCTGTCCCCAGGGATACAGCTGGACTCCTGCATTGCTAGCTGACCTTTGGCGGCCCTTGTAACTCTATCATTCTTTGATTCTAAGGCCTGGAGGAATGAGCCACTCAGAAAGGCCAGGGGGAAAGGCCCAGTGGTTTGCAGGCTGGGCAGAATCATGGCCCTGTCTCAGCGGAGGCCAGTACTGTGGCCAGTAGCAGCTGGCCGCCAGTCTGCTGGGAGACACTCAGGCATCTGTAGGGCTACCTATGCTCAGATTTCTCAGCTAGGGGTGGCAGGTGACTTAGAGGAGGCTGAAAAGGCCTCTCTCAGAACCACCTCCCTACTAGTAGGCCCACTTCTTCCCAAATCTGCCCTCTGTCTCTCTGCCTCTCTCTCTTTAGAGAGAATGGGCAATGGGTCAGATCTAGAAAAGACAAGATCCTCTACCTGGGGCAGGCCAGAGTTCCTTATGAGCTGGTGGAGGCTGCAGTTGTCAGATCCTGCACTGAGATGACCTCCAAGGCACAAAACCAGAAACTAGAGAGTCAGTGCAGCCTAGAGGTTAGAGTGTTGGACTAGGACTTAGGAGAGACCAGGGTTCAAATCCCCACTCAGCCATAAAGAAGCTCACTGGGTGACCTCCGGCCAGTCACTGACCTTCAGCCTAACCTACCTCACAGGGTGGTTGTGAGGATAAAATGGGGAGGCGGAGGAGAACCGGGTGCACCAAACTGAACTCCATGGAGGAAAGGGTGGGATATGAATGGAAAGATAGCATTCCTAAAAATGAACGTGGAGAGCTTTGGAGAGCAGGCTGCGTGAAATCAGCTGGGAGGGAAACGCACTCTGCACGCACACAGAGGCCCTTGGGCGTTCCTTTGCCTGGCACGCTTGTATGCACCTCAGAGATGCCCTCGGGGCGTTTGGCGCCAGCGCGGCAGGACGCTACCGCCAGGCACGATCTGGGTTGGGGGCGGCAGCTCCACGTCCCCGGAGACGTCCCGGGGAGGTGGGGTGGGAGGTCAGGTAGGTCCTGCGAAAGCGAGGCTCGACGGCGCGCGATCCGACTCCTCCTCGCCGCGCTGCATGCGCCTCTCGCCGCCTCCCTTGCGCCGCTACTCGGAGAGGAGGCATCGCCGCCGCCGCCGCTGCTGGGGCAGAAGGTAGCGGCATCCCGGGCGGCGCGTCTTCAGGGCCAAGTTGGACGGCGCGCCCGGGCGAGGCTGTGCCCCGCCCTCGCTCCCTCCCTGGCGGAGCCACCAAGGGCCTCCCCTCCGCCTCAAAAGGTCCCCGCCCGCCCGCGCCTCCGCCGGGGGAGAGCTCTGCACGTCTGGGCTCCGGCGGGCTGCGGAGAGGCTGCCGAGGAGCGGGCGCGGAGGCCGGGCGAAGCACCGCGGACAGCTCCGCCTCCTCCGCCTCCTGCCGGCCACTTTTGCGGCTGCTTCCCGCGGCCGCCAGAGCGAGCCGAGCGCCGTCCTCGTTGTCGTCGTCGGGCAGGCGGAGAGCGCGGAGAGGCGGCGCGGCATGGAGCCTCCGCTCTGAGCTCCGCTCCGTCGTCGTGGAAGAGACAGGCAGGCAAGATGCTGCCGGCGGAGCGGCGGACGGCGCCTCCGCCTCGCGGGGACTGAGGAGCAGGGCGGCGGCGGCGGCAGGACGGGCGGACGGAGCCGTGAGAGCGCACGGAACGCGGGAGCTGCTGCCTTGGCGGAGCCGCCGCCGGTCCCGGGGACGATTTGCCTGCCATGATCGCCGCCGGCGTGCTCTGCCTCTTCCTCTGCCTGGGTGAGTGACCGAGCAGGTGCGCCGGGGAAGGTTGGACCCTGGACGGCGAGGCGGAGGGGCGCCCCAGCCTGGACTGAGAGCGGGGTGGGAGAAGACTGGAACGGGGGCGCGCTGGTGGGTCTTCTTGTGTGAAGGGAGGACGGGTGTGTGTTGGAGGGGCGCATCTGCCTGGCAGGGGGCGTCTCAGCTGGTGGGGGGCAGCGCTGCCTTTGCCAGCTGGGAGCGCGGCAGGAAATGGGACATGGCTGGCGGGGGGGATGGGGGGGGGGTCGGCTGCTTCACCGCAGCGCTTCTGATCGGAGCTGCTTCCCCGCCGCCAAGGTCGGCTTGGAGAGCCCCCGCCGAAAGTTTAGTCGAAAGAAGGAGAGCGCGGGGGTGCGGGCGACATTGTCATCTTTGTCTTTCCAGGCCAACCGGAGCTGTGGGGGTGGGAGGGTGGTGTATTTGGCTGGCGGGGGGCGTCCTCTCTTTTTGTCCGGAGGAATCAACCTCCCTGGCTTACGAGCTGAGGGGCATAAAAGTCCGCTTGGCCCGCCTGCTGGAGGGTACTGAGAGGCCAGTCTCCTGGGGTTGCCCCAGGTCGAGTCCTAGGTTGAGGGGCGGGAGGGCGGGGGTGTCTTGAAGGGCGAGTTGGAGAAATAGGCCAGGGCGACGGGGAGGGGGGGTGTCTCCTGCCCGCCCACCCATATATATGAGGGGAGAGAAACAGTATCACCTCCATCTCTCCCCAAATGCTGACACCAGGCTGCGGGTGGCCAGCGCCTCGTGAAGAGACCGCCTTAAGTGCTTGCTGGACTAGAAAATGACCTCAGTGGGAGCTAAGCACTTGCCCACCCCCAGAATGCCAGATGTCTGTGCAGAACCAGAGAGGGGAAGGGAAAGGAAGGGTCTTCCTCCAGAGGAGGTCCAGCCTCGCAAAGGTCCGTGGCAGGAAGACCAGCTGGAACAGCTGCAGGGACCCCAGGAGCCCACTGACCCATCTCTGCCCTCTCTGGGCATCCTGGCTATAACTGGGCATGAGAGAGCAATCCCCCCCACACTGGGGGATGCAGCTCACGCCTGCCCTCCTGCCACAACCTGGCCACTCCCCATTTGCCGCTTGGGCTAGTGACTGGTGCTGTCACAGAGAGAGCCTCAATTCTCAATGGAGGAAGGGTGCGTGTGTCTCATTTCAGGCCTGCTGAGACCCCCAGCCTTTCCCCACCTCTGCCTCTTCTCTTTCCACTGCCCTTGCCAAATGCAATGCTTTCGGAGGCTGAGACTGACCCCAGTCGTCATGTTGTCTTTCTCTGCACAAATGTGTGTGTATGCAGACAACACAGTGTAAGGAGATGGTGGCCAGGATTGGGCCGTTGGCAACAGCAATGAGCAGCAGGGCTGATGACGAGGTCCAGGGTCCACTGGACCCCCCCAACTGGCTCTAGACTGCCCACCTCCTTCCTTTCACCTGGAATACTCTCCAACAACCTGCTGCCCTCCTGCTGTGTTGGGGAAGGGCTGTAGCTCAGTGGTAGAACATCTGTCTTGCATGTGGAAGGGCCTGGGTTCAATACTTGACAGCATCTCCAGAAGGGGCTGGGGGAGATCCCCTGCTGGAAATCCTGGAGAGCAGCTGCCAGTTGGTGTAGACAATACTGAGCAAAATGGACCAATGGTCTGACTCACTATAAGGCAGCTTTCTGTGTTCCTATGCAACTTACTTTGGTGTCCTAACAAACCTACAGCTGTGTGATGCTTCAACGAATGGGAGAGTCACTGCGCTGGCTGGGGTGGTGCTGGTGGTGAGAGTTGTGGTCCTAAACATCTGGAAGGTGTCAGCCAGGTTGGTGAATAAAGCTGCTCTCATGTGGTGCTGATTCTGGGAGTTGAAGTTGAGTTGCAAAGCCGCAGCTGGCTCGCCCTACCTTTCAAGAGCGGCGTGCAACTGAAACCGTTTCCTTATTGTACGATAAGGAAAGCTGGAACTTGTCAGCAGAACCAACAGCCCAGCTCCACAAATCTGCTGTCCTCTGTGTGTGTTGCCTCACACATGACTTTTAAAGAAAAAGACCTGCTGTTTGTGAATGTGTTGTGGGTTTGGGGGAGAGCGTACAGCCTTGACTAGCTGGCAGCGAGCATTTCTGGCTTTCTTTGTTGGGGGGGGGATATTCTGTCTTCTGGAGGCGTGTGTGAGATATCTTCTTCTCTTGATACAGCAGCAAAGTGTGGGCTGGCACTAGGACAGGTGATCCAGGCAGGGGGCAAACCAATTACAAATGCAACCTTTGGAACAGGAGTTTGGCACCCAGACAAACTGCATGATTAGATTTCCAGATCTGCTTTCCGTTTGCTGGCTGACCACAGACATCAATAGGTGCCTGGGATAACTTGGGTGTCCAGAAGATTTGGCAGGGAAAGGCATTCGTTTTTCGTTGTTTTTCGCACAAGCCGGGTCCTGGATCACCAATGCAGAGCAGGTCCAAAATCCATGGAGAGTGTCTCGTTGTGAACTGACAGGGCATCAATTCCATGGATGTCTTTAGGCTGGCTTCTGAACAGGGTCACAAAATGAGGAAGAAGCTGATCTTTTTAAAGTGGGATGGGCTGAGGCATCATGTGAAAGGCAAGAGATCCCAGTGGGAATGGGAAAGTTGTCCTTCTCTTCCTGGTTTTTTTTTTTGGGGGGGGGAATGTGGTTTTCAGGCCCCTGTTTTTGATGCAGGGTGTGGGATTTAGGGGTTAGGTCTCCTGGAAACAACCCTTTGGGGATTCCTATAGCACTGTGAGCTTTGTGTCCATGGCTTGGATAAAATTATCCCTGAATGGAAGCGTATTCTGGAAACAGAGAAACTGAAACAGGACAGATGGATCACCGAGTCTTAACCAAGTGGAGTATCTTGAGTTGGGCGCTCTTGATTGCAGTTGCACTAGAGTAAATACGGTTCCTGCTGTTTTGTTGCTAGATTTAGTTCTCTCTTGATACCTTGGGATATAGTGGTCTCATCTGGGCTGGATTATCGTGAGTGGGACCTGTGGCAGTTTGGTGGGTGACCATCCTGGGTGGGTGACTTTTTCCATCCCTCTCATGGATGATTCTGTTAACGATCAAGGTTGATGCTGCTTGCTGAAGCTGCTTCCTTGCTTTGTGGATCCCAAACCTAGAGGGAGGACTGCTTTGTTTCCTTACTGAGCTTGGTGTCTGCTCCTTCTTAAGAGTGTTGTTTTGTGGTGATAAAGTCAATGCAACAAGTGTGGTGGAGTGGTTAGAGTGTCGGACTAGGGCCTGGGAGATCAGGGTTCAAATCCCCACTCAGAAATGGAAACAGGAGGAACTACCGGCGATTGAAGAATGGAGAATGAAACTGACAGACTATGCAGAATTGGACAAATTAACTGGGAAGATTAGATATCTTCAAGACCAAAAGTTCTTTGAGGACTGGGGGAAATTTGTAGAATATCTGAAAAGCTTAAGCGATGGACAGATAACGCTAGTGGGGTTTCAAGAAGCACTGTGAAAATTGAGAAGTATTGTTAAAAAGAAATGGAAGTAGGAGGGTATATTAATGACAATATAAAATTTAGGGAATGCGTAACTAAAGATTATGGATTATGGATGATTAACAGAGAAGCTGAAGGAAGCTCAAAAAGAGATATTCTGTGAAAACTTGGATATGGAATTTTTGTACATTTGTATTGGAAATCAATAAAAAATATTATAAAAAAACAACAAATCCCCACTCAGATATGAAGCTTCCTGGGTGATCTTGGGCCAATAATTCACTCTCAGCCTAACCTGCCTCACAGTGGTCTTGGAGGAAAAGGCGGGATATCAATGCAACCAACCAACCAACCAACAAACAAACAAATAATATTCTGCCACCATTTGCCATTGCAACTTTTCCATGCTGCCTTGCATAAGTGTCTGGTGAAAAACTGCCTAACCTCATAGTTAGACAAGCACACAGTGCTGCCATATTGGCCTCTAGGGCCGAAGTGGCTTCTGAATTCTGTCTTGGCCTTCCGCTGACAGTCACACAAGGAAAGGAACAGGTACTACATGGGATGAAATTGTCTCTCAGCACGTGTCCCCTGGGCGCTGGGCTCCACTCCTTTCCAGCAACTTGATCAGAGATGCATTGTCTGGTTATGCAAGACAGTCTGCTATGCTCAAGGGGGGGCTTTTCCAGATGAGGGATGAGCTGCGCTAGACAAGGGTACCAAAGTTGCCTAAAGGGGGAGGGAAGACCATTGCTGAACACCATTCAGATAATGGCTCTCTTCCAAGTGCTGTGTGTGTGTGTGTGTGTGTGTGTTGTTGTTGGGGGGCAGGGAAGGAAGGAGCAGGGGAAATCACATTTCTCCTGCACACAACAAAAATGAATGGCAACAGCCACTTCTTCACACAGCACATGGTTAAACTACAGAACTCCCTCCCACAGAACAGGAGGCAGTGATGGCCTCCACCTTGGATGGGTTTAAAAGAAGATTAGACAACTTCATGGCAAAGAAGGCTCCTAGCCACAATGGCTATGCTGTGGAGGCAGCAATGCTTCTGAATACAGTGATACCTCGGGTTACATACACTTCAGGTTACATACCCTTTAGGTCGCAGACTCCGCTAACCCAGAAATAGTGCTTCAGGTTAAGAACTTTGCTTCAGGATAAGAACAGAAATCGTGCTCTGGTGGCGCGGCAGCAGCAGGAGGCCCCATTAGCTAAAGTGGTGCTTCAGGTTAAGAACAGTTTCAGGTTAAGAACGGACCTCCGGAACAAATTAAGTACTTAACCTGAGGTACCACTGTACCATTTGCTGGAAACCACTGGAGGGGAGAGTACAGTGGTACCTCTGGTTAAGAACTTAATTCGTTCCGGAGGTCCGTTCTTAACCTGAAACTGTTCTTAACCTGAAGCACCACTTTAGCTCATGGGGCCTCCCACTGCCGCTGCACCACTGCCACACAATTTCTGTTCTCATCCTGAAGCAAAGTTCTTAACCCGAGGTACTATTTCTGGGCTAGTGGAGTCTGTAACCTGAAGCGTCTGTAACCCGAGGTACCACTGTATTTGTGTGCTCGAATCCTGCTTGCGGGTTTCCCTTTGGGGCATCTGGTCAGGCACTGTGGGAACAGAATGCTGCCCTAGACGGGCCCCTATGGGCCTGATCCAGCAAACTCTTCTTATGTGCTTATGATCTTGCTGTACCAGGTGACTCCACCTGTTGGTATAGAAGTGCCAGTGGTGGGCTGTTGATTGGTGGTCATGGAGGCAGCGAGGTCAAAGGTCTCAAGCTCCTCTTGCAGAAACAATACGCAGCCAATTTTGGGACTCTTTCCTGAAATAGCTGGTGTTTAAAACTGAGCACCCCAATTCCCCAATGTAGAGCTTCTCACCCAACACCCTGCCCAATGACTGTTGTCCACACAAAATCATTTCACAAATCTTTCCAATATTTTATTGAATTTATAGCCCACCTTTTTCTGCAAGGAGATCAAGGTGACATAGATGGCTCTCCCCAAAGGTCATCCAGTGAACTTCATGGCTGAGTGGGAATTCAAATCCTGCTTTCCCAGGTCCTAGTCCAGGCATAGGCAAACTTGGCCCTCCAGATGTTTTGGGACTACAACTCCCATCATTCTTAGCTCACAGGACCAGTGGTCAGGGATGATGGGAATTGTAGTCTCAAAACATCTGGAGGGCCGAGTTTGGCCATGCCTGTCCTAGTCCAGCACTCTAACCAGTACACCACACTGTATCTCAGTGTACACTGCCCCCTCCCCCGCTGTGTCCAATGTCTGCTTCTTTGCAACAGGTTTGTTTGTTTACACAACATCTTTACTGCATGCACACCACAAAATGGTGTGCACAAAAATATTAAAACAAAAAGCACCAATTAAAATGATGCAATAAAGCCACAGGGTGTGTGGGAGGGGAACAGCTGGAACGTGAGAGCTCTCCTTCCTTCAGGACGAGATGCGGATGGAGTAGTTCTGCAGTGGTGAATTTTGCCAGGAACCGTTGTTTGAGTACAGGAAAAATGTTAATACTTCTGCTCTTCCTGCCCCACCAAACAGAAAGGCTGCCCCCTCCCCTCTAGAGGTGGGAAAGGACTTATTTTTTTCTGTCTGGAAATGCTCTGAGACTCAAGTCACTGAACTTGAGAGTGACTACTGTCATAGGCCGATGGCATTGCAGGTTTAAGAGAGAATTGGACAAATTCATGAAGGAGAGACCTATCAAGGTGTGCTGGCCACGGTAGCTATGCAGTCATGCTTCTGACTCTCAGGGCTTACCTTTCCTCCCCTCTTTCCAGTGCTAAAACCAAGGGGGGGGGATTGCAACACCTTCTATTTTCCCTTATCAACAGGCACAGCCTGCGATTTAAAGCTCCGTGTCTGAGTGCCCACCCTCTTTTTGCTCTAGAGCTTTCCCCGCGAACACCCACCCTTTAAATCTCATTCAGAGCAAGCGTCAATCCGCTGAAAAGCCAAATTGATGTTTTCTCCGATTCAGCTTTAAAGAATGGGTATTTGCAGGGGAAGTTTGAGGGAAAAACAAACAAACCCTGCTCTGACACAGACCTCTGCCTGGAAATAGGGGTGTGTGGGAGATTTAAGTAAGAATAATCCTCCAGTTGTTCAGCATCGCAAGTGGGGAGAGAGTTGCTGTTATGTTCAGCTCCTTTTTGCAACATTCCCTTTAGGGCATCTGGTTGGGCAATGTAAGAACAGGATGTTGGACTAGATAGCCCATTGGCTTGGTCCATCAGGCTCTTATATTCTTGTGGAACCTCCAGGTCCAGAATCTTAAGTTCTTAGGAGTATTTGGCCACTGTGAAAATGGGATAATGGGTTAGATGAAACTCCTTTTCGCCTGACCCAGCAGCCAGACCCTTCATACATTATTTCAACTGCTCCAACTTTGTCTCATTTACTGAGAGCCAGTATGGTGTAGTGGTTTAGAGTGGTAGACTCGTAATCTGGTGAACCGGGTTCGATTCCCCGCTCCTCCACATGCAGCTGCTGGGTGACCTTGGGCCAGTCACACTTCTCTGAAGTCTCTCAGCCCCACTCACCTCACAGAGCATTTGTTGTGGGGGAGGAAGGGAAAGGAGAATGTTAGCTGCTTTGAGACTCCTTCGGGTAGTTACAAAGCGGGATATCAACTCCAAACTCTTCTCTGAGGAAGGATAGGCCAGGACATGACCAGGGCCACACAAACAGCCATTCAACCCAGACCTTTCCATATTGCCTACCTCTCAGAGCGCTCTGCTTTTGGCCTCCTTCTGGCCCCAGCTGTTTGGCCCTCCTGCCTCTGCCCAGGCAGCTCCACCCTGGACCCCCTGAGCCTCTGTGTGCTGTATAACCAGGTCATGAGGGACTGGGGCCTTGATCAGAAGGCCTCTCTGAGGCAGCTGCACCTCCCTTTCAGGTGGCAGTCACCATGCAAGGCTTCAAGGCCAGTGTCCAGGGTCTCCCATAAGCCTCTGGGATGGAGAGGCCGTGTGCTGGCTAGTGCCAGGTACCAGGTGCTCGCCTTCAGAGGGCCTTGCAATGGAGCAGGCAGGCTCCGGTTGGAACACAATGCTGGAAAGTATCTGGAGGAGCAACCCTTCGAACTGCCCCATCTGTGTGTTGCCTTGGGAAGCACTGAATGGGCAGAGCCCCCACCTGCCTGTAGGTGTCGCTGCTGCCTCATTTCCTAGGGGCTCTGCCTGGTGCCTTTTCTATGTATGGTGGTGGCATCAGTGGGCTGGGGTGGGCAAAGGCTCTATGGGCCCAGAATACAAGCCAGTGCCAGGCTGTGTGTGCTTGGAGGCAGGGGGCCTTGGAGAGGCAGCCCTTTTGATCCCCCTCCCCACTGTCTTTCAGCCAAGAAGCTGTTGGGAAGCCTTCCCAGCCACTTGACAAAGGGGCGGGGGGGGGGGGGAGGCGTTGCCTGAACCAAGCAGGGGGAAAGCTGAGTTTTCCCATTCAATGGGACGTTCCTGCCAGACCAAGCCAAACAAAGTACAAAAGAAGCGAAATTCCCTCCTGGGGGAGCAGGGTGGAGAGCTGCAGCCCTGAAATGCTGAGCTTATTTACGCTGGATTAAGTGGATCAGTTCGGGGTGGGGGTGTGGAGGAGAAGGAAGATGGGGAGAGACAGAGAGACTCACTCTTGCGAAGAGAGGAGGTGATTGTGTTTTCTGGCCTGCTGGGCTCCATGGATGTGGGGCAGAGCCTTCCCTGCCTCCCTTCCAACATAAGAGCAGCAGCCTGCTGCGTCAGGCAAATGGACCATCTCGTCCGGCATCCTGTTCTCACACTGGGGAGCTTGCAAGCTGGACATGAGCACATGAGCACTCTGCCCACTTGCAGTTCCTGGCAGCTGCTTTTCTGAGGCATTGTGGCTAGCAACCATTGATAGCTGTATCCTCATCCCATGGTGGTCCAATCCTTTTTCAAAGCTTCGGAGTACAATTTCCATCAGCCCCAGCCAGTGCATTCTTAAAAGTTCAGCATCTGTTATGCTGTCTGGGGCTGATGGGAATTGTAGTTCGGAGCATATGGGGGTAGGAAAATGCCATGCACCCAGCAGGGATGGGCAATGCTCTAATAAACCCCCCAAGGCAGGCCATCCTTTCCCTGAGCTGGGATCTACAAAGCCTTAAAACTTGACTGACGCACTTCAAAGAGCAACTGGGCCAGGAACAAAGTCTTGGGAGAAGATGCCCTTTGAAGGCTCAAGTTTTGATCTCTGCTGGCGGCAGCTGGATCCTGTTCCTTGGGTTTCTTAGCAGTTTCTTCTCACCTACTTCTAAAGGGTTGTCCTGCCATGGCTCACACCCAGGCCTGCTTCTCCCTCTGGATTGGGGGGTGGTGGTGGTGGAGAGAGCATGCCCCAAATCCCAGAGTGCCCCTGTCAGCCCCTGTCGACAGTGCTGAGCTATATGGACCAATGGTCTGATGCTGGATGAACCAGCTTCCTGGCTTCCCAAACGTTGCTGTTGCTTGTTTTCCTGTGTCAAATTACTTTAGGCAACTGGTCATTTCATGTTTCCATTGTATCTTCTTGTGCTGCCATTGACAGGCCTCCTCCTTCCCCCTCCCTCCTTTTCCTTTAGCCTTGTTCTTGGCTTTGACTCAAAGGGTTGACACCACCTTGGCAACCAGCTTCCTAGGTTGCCTGCAACTCTTGGCCTTACCTTGGACAACCCGTTCTGCCTCAATCTGTGCAGTGCTGGTCTCTGTGGCTCATACGGCACTCAGAGCAGGTGCCCAAAGCTGAGCAACCACAGCTTTGGCCGAGTATGGATGTCAGGATTGAGCAGCTCAAGATGCAGCCTTTGTTGGCTCTTGTTGGAGGTTCCCAGGAAGTTAAATCAAGGGAAGTATAGTACTGGTCTGTTTTGTTTTGTTCTGCCTTGGTCCGACTCCGCTTGGAGTCTTGTGACCAGTTCTGGTCAACACAGTTTAAGGAGGAGATTGACAAGCTGAAGGTGTGGAAAACAGGATGGCCAAACTGATCAAGAATTATGAGAAATGGTGGAGAGAGTTGGGTACATTTAACCTGGAGAAGAGACGACTGAGAGGTGACACAACAGCCATCTTCAAATATCTAAATGGTTGACCCATGGAAAATGGAACAAGCTTGTTTTCTGCTGATTCAAAGGGGAGGACCCAAACCAATGGATTCCAGTGACAATAAAGGAGATCCTGGCTCAACATCAGGAAGTTGAATGGATTACCTGAGAAGATGGTGAGCTTTCCTTCACCGGAGGTTTTTAAACAGAAGGTTGATGGCTATCTGTCAAGAATTCTTCAGCTGTGATTCCTGCACTGCGGGGCATTGGGCTAGGTGACTTTTGGGGTCCCTTCCAGCTCTACAAGCCTATGAAATCAGAACACACCAACTTATTCACCGCTCCCAAATTCCCTCCTCTCCTGAGTCTGCGTGACTTTAATCCTGTAAAGCAGATGAAGGCATCAAATCTTGTCATGCTTTCTCTCTCAGCGCATCATGCAGTTTTAATGAAAACAACATGTCCCAGGCATGGAACTGGGTGAACTTAGGTGAACCCTGAGAGGGTGCTGAATTCAAAGGAATGCGTGAACTGTGACTCTCGTGTCACCTTGTGCTAACCTCCGCGCAGCACCCACATGTCTGACACATGATGGAGCCCAACCCCTCTGCATTTGGAAGAGGGGCTGCTCTGCTTCAAGGCTGCTGGGATAACCCCTTCAAGGGCTTTCCAGACTTTCAGCATCTAATTCCTGCAGACAGCAGCCTGAGACCGAGGTCATTTCACAGATGGCAGCTTAGAAGAGGAAGCAGCAATTCCCTCTCCACTTTCTCACAGGACCCTCCTGAGACGGCATGACTGGAGGGCCAGTGAAATGCAGAAGACCCCCAGGCTGGGGACAGTGGAAGCCAGCCTCCGCCAACATGGTGCCCTAGCAGCCATCCATAGCCTTGTTCTCCATTCATATTTCTAATCTTCCACCAAGTTGGTGACGGTCACAGCTTCCTGTGCAAGTGAGTTACATAGCTGAAGACATGTGTCTGTCCAAAATCATCCAACATTCGGGGCTCATCCACACCCACCCTGCCCTTTCTAGGCACAAGTTGGCACTTTCCTGGTCTGTGCCCAAGTGCTGCTTCCCTCCCCTTCCCCACCGAAAACCTGCTCTTTGCTGCTGAATTGGAGCAAACAACAGTTCAGGTCAGGCATCCCCGAACTTGGCCCTCCAGATGTTTTGGGACTACAACTCCCATCATCCCTAGCTAACAGGACCAGTGGTCAGGGATGATGGGAATTGTAGTCCCAGAACATCTGGAGGGCTGAGTTTGGGAGATGCCTGATTCAGGTTTTCTGCAGACTTATGTTTGCTCCAGTTCAGTGGTAAATAATAGGTTTTTACACCTTGAACAGTATCCTTTTTGAGGCGCTATAGAGCGAGATGAGCGTGCAACCCCAGAGTTGTCCGCGACTGGACCTAACGGTCAGGGGTACCTTTACTTTTTAAGCAGAACTGTTCACAGTATTCCAAGTACAGCCACACCATAGAATTATATAATGCCATTCTGATATTGGCAGTTTTATTTTCAGTTTCATTTCCTAATGATCCCTAGCACAGAATTCACTTTTTTCAAGACTCCCACACACTGGGATTGAATCCACCTTTGCCCCAAAATCTTGTTCCTGGTCAGTCCTGCCAATCTGAACCCTGTTAGAATATATGTTAAGTTAGGAATTTTTGCCCAAATTTAGAGCTTTGAAGACTGGATGGGGGCGGACTGGAGAAAGGGGAGAAAACAGGTATTTCCCCACTTCTTCAAAGCCCTTTTTCTCCCATTCTGTCCTTCCTGTCCCCCCTCCCCCATGGACATTTTGAAAGGTTTTTGGATTAAGAAATATTTTCTTTTAGAATGATAAACAAAATGTTTAAGACCAAGTTTTCATGTATTTATGCCCTCCAAATGATTTCTAAAACTGTGTAACAGTAACACATTTGTGTAAGATCATGTACTGTATTAGGAATGTGGGTGGCACTGTGGGTTAAACCACAGAGCCTAAGGCTTGCTGATCAGAAGGTCAGCGGTTCGAATCCCCACAATGGGGTGAGCTCCCATTCTTCGGTCCCTGCTCCTGCCAACCTAGCAGTTTGAAAGCACATCAAGTGCATGTAGATAAATAGGTACTGCTCCGGCAGGAAGGTAAACGGCATTTCCATGCGCTGCTCTGGTTCACCAGAAGCGGCTTAGTCATGCTGGCCACATGACCCGGAAGCTGTACGCTGGCTCCCTCAGCCAATAAAGCGAGATGAGTGCCGCAACCTCAGAGTCACTCATGGCTGGACCTAATGGTCAGGGGTCCCTTTACCTTTAGCTATGTACTGGATCACTACAATTCCTGTACCCCAAGGACAAGCAAACCCTGAGAGTACAGCTCAAATGCAAGTGTGAGATACATTTCTGCCCTTTGGGGGGCCTTGCCATTGTGACAAGGGAAGGAAGAAGGATTCAATGCTTTCTTTGTTTGTAGTCTTCCTCTTCTTGGCATAGTTGGTGGATCTCTTTCTGCCTTCTAGATGAAACCTCAAAGGACTGGGCTTGGGAGAAAGAACAGAGCAGCATAATTTTGTTGCCATCTGATTCATGCTCCTGAAAATCTGTCGGATCAAAGATTCAAAGCCAGGAATGTAAGTGATGACAGCACAGTTTCTTCATTTGACTGGACTACAAAACAGGCAACACATTGCAGTCTGGATGTTGGGCATGTACTTTTTAAGTGTTGCAGAGTACAGATCATCTTCATGTATTTGGTTAAGGGATCCAGTCTGGGATTCTGCCAAGCATATCCCTCCTGCAAGACGGTGGCAAGGCCTTTGCGCAGCACAACCCCTGGCTCCTCTTGCTTCTTAGCTACTTCTGATTCCTCCGTCTTCTGCAGCACATGAAAGAATCGCCATTGTCCTCCTCTTGTCTTGCAGTAAGGTTTGATGGATGTTTTAGGAGGCTCTCGGAGTCTGCCGGGATGTTTCTTTGGTGCCTGAAAATAAAAAGGCAACCGGATTCTTTAGAAAGGGCTGACTTTGTAGGACAGCTGTGCAGGAGATGAGTTCTTCAAATCCCAAGAATGACTAAAGCCCCAGCATTTCAATGGAATATTCTTGGCTATGGAGAAGAAACAGCAGACCTCTCTCTCTCCGCCTTTCTCTTTAAAAGTGGTGTTTGGAAGCTGTCCTTCAATGAAGAACACTGAGCTTGCTGTGCCCTTATTGCTCCTCTTGGCTCCACCCAGCTTGAACAGTGAGGAGAGTTGTGATACATGAAAAATGAAAAGTGAACTGTGTATGTGATAAAGGGGAACCATACCGCGGTAAAGGCGTCTTCTTCTGTTTGTCCCTGTGCCAGTTTCAGTTTACAGTGGGTTACATATGCTTCAGGTTACATACGCTTCAGGTTATATACTCTGCTAACCCAGAAATAGTGCTTCAGGTTAAGAACTTTGCTTCAGGATGAGAACAGAAATTGTGCTCCGGCGGTGCAGCAGCTGCAGGAGGCTCCATTAGCTAAAGTGGTGCTTCAGGTTAAGAACAGTTTCAGGTTAAGTTACGTACCTCCAGAACGAATTAAGTACTTAACCTGAGGTACCACTGTATTGGTTAATTTTTGTAGTAGGGCTGTTTCCCATACTATTTGGTACCATTGGTCCATGCTTACTTCTGACAGGTCTCTCCAATGTCTGGTTATGGTGTTTCACCCACGCACCCCACTCACACACGGAAACAAAGATCACCACAGCCAGTCACAAACAACCACACCCTAGGCCAACTCCAACCTCTCTTACCACCAAAAAACCACAAATGAACAGCAGAGAACCTGCATGGGCAACGCTGACACCAAACCCTACATACATTAAGCAAAATAGATACATCGCCACCCAACCCCCCCCTCTCCCCCCCAATGTCTCAACAAATGAAACTGATTTGTAAAAATGTTAAATGGAAAAATTACGAGAGACATTACAAATACTTCTGTAAAACAAGAAAATCTTTAATAAAAAACAACAACAAAAATATGAAAAGTAAGGCTTGGCAGTGCTGGGCAGTCTGCCTCCTCACTGTGCCCCCAGAACTGTCGTTCCAGTAACACTTTCATTTGACATTCAGTTGTGACCTTCCTGCCAAAGTCATGCTGGCAGCTGGGTGTTTTAAAGTGACAAAAAGAAAGAGAAGAAAGCGCTTTACCTGCAAAAGAGCTGCCCAGGTGCTTCTGTTGCTGCTGAGACAGGTGTTGCCATCTGCCAGGGCAGGCGATATGGGATAAACGAGCCTCATACAACCAACATGCTTAACCCTAATTAATGCACGAAAGGGTTAAGACCATAGTGTAAGCTGTTCTGCCAGACTTAGATAGGTCACACCCCCTCACCTTGAGAGGAAGGTTAGCAAATGCTTTGTTTTCTCACTTCCACCATGTGAACCCTACCCGTAAAGGTAAAGGGACCCTTGACCATTAGGTCCAGTCGGTGCTCATCTCACTTTATTGGCCGAGGGAGCCAGCGTACAGCTTCTGGGTCATGTGGCCAGCATGACTAAGCTGCTTCTGGCGAACCAGAGCAGCACATGGAAATGCTGTTTACCTTCCAGCCGGAGCAGTACCTATTTATCTACTTGCACTTTGACGTGCTTTTGAACTGCTAGGTTGGCAGGAGCTGGGACCGAGCAAGGGGAGCTGACCCCGTCGCGGGGATTCGAACCGCCAACCTTCTAATCGGCAAGTCCTAAGCTCTGTGGTTTAACCCACAGTGCCACCTGCGTCCCAACCCTACATGAAAGGAGGGCTAAGTTAGATACTTGGACTGCATGGCTTAAGCAAGCCACTTTTATGTTTCTATACAAATAATTTAGACATAATTTAGTGCCCTAGTTTAATGTGAAGAAAAACTTGCTTCCATTTGTCCTAAATATTCTCTCTCTGTGTGTGCTTTTCCTGTTGTGTGTGGGCAAGGAGGTTCTTGAGTAACACCCAGTTTTTCTTACACATTTTGTGGTGCCCAGGGCGTTTCTTCAGATCTCCAGATGTGCACCTGGTCCCTCAATGGTTGTCGACTCCTGGCTGGCAGGAGCACACCTGGTTTCTCTCTGCATATGATGAGACACAAGAAGCTTGGATTTTCTCGTGGCTCTTGGTCCATGTGTGGTCCATGCATTTGATTGCTAGATGCCTTCTCTGCCTTTTGCCCGAACAAATGCTTCAAGGCAGTTTCCAGCAAATATATGAAGTATTCAGGAAAGCACCCTTGGGTGCTGCGCGATGGCAGGTTCTGGGTGGTGCGCACTTCACTTCTTCTGGGGCTAGTCTGGGAAAAGATGGTGGGTGGCCTCCTTGTGCTAACACTCACCAGCTGTGAGGCCTTGAAGGTCTGGTGATCCTGCTGAGCTGAAGGAGAGGCAGCCTTTCAGGTGGGGCAGGAGGAGCTTGGGGCTACTATTTTAATACTTAGATCCTCTCATTGCCATTCCTGGTAACACAGAAATGTTAAAACATCAGAACTAAAGAACATTTTGGGTCTGTTCTTGAGGGACAGGGGGCGGGCTGGTGTGGAGGACTTCCTGGTTCTGAATAGGGTAACTGTGCCTCTGAAGGACCAGGTGCACAGCCTGGGAGTCATTTTGGAGTCACAGCTGTCCATGGAGGCGCAGGTCAATTGTGTATCCAGGACAGCTGTCTACCAGCTCCATTAGGTATGCAGGCTGAGATCCTACTGTGACGTTAACATATGAGAGAGTGCTGGAGGTGAAATAGTTAAACAGGTTGCCCAGTCAGGACCCAGGGGGGTGGAGTCAGTGGGACTATAAAACCAGCTCAGGGAGGAGTTTGGGGGGGAGTGCGTTGGAAAGTTCGTTGGGTGGTTCTTTGGAGTGGGAGTGAATTGGGCTAGAGTTGTGGGTAGATTGTGTTAGTGTAACAAAATAGGCTGAGTCAGGAACAGTTAGGAGCTAGGCAGACAAGTGAATATCTGAGAGGTGGTTTAGTGAGTTAGAGCAGGTAGCAGAAGTTATAGGTCGGGATAGGCACCCCATGAATGCAATGGACTGATACGGTTTATGAAACCACATGCTTGTTAAACTGCAATAAATAAACAAAAGTTTGTAGTTTAATTTAACCCTGACTGGACTCAGTATTGTACCAGGTAAGGCCTGGGTGGTGGCAGCGAGAAATAAAGTGGTGGCACAGGGATCAATAGACAGTGAAACATCCTGGGACCCTGTGTGATCGCCACAGAAAAGTGTCCTGACTGGGCAACCTGTTTAACTATTTCATCTCCAGCACTCTCTCATATGTTAACGTCACACCTACCTGCCCGCAGACTATCTCGCCAGAGTAGTGCATGCTCTGGTTATTTCCCGCTTGGACTGCTGCAATGCTCTCTACGTGGGGCGACCTTTGAAGGTGACCCGGAAACTCCAACAAATTTAGAATGCGGCAGCTAGACTGGTGACAGCTGCCGAGACCACATAACACCTGTCTTGAAAGACCTACATTGGCTCCCAGTATGTTTCCGAGCACAATTCAAAGTGTTGGTGTTGACCTTTAAAACCCTAAACGGCCTTGGCCCATTATACCTGAAAGAGCGTCTCCACCCCCATTGTTCTACCTGGACACTGAGGTCCAGCTCCAAGGGCCTTCCGGCAGTTCCATCTCTGTGAGAAGTGAGGTTACAGGGAACCAGGCAGAGGGCATCTCGGTAGTGGCGCTTGCCTGTGGAATGCCCTCCCATCAGATGTCAAGGAAACAAACAACTATCTGACTTTTAGAAGACATCTGAAGGCAGCCTTGTTCAGGGAAGTTTTTAATGTGTGACATTTTAATGTATTTTTTAATCTCTGTTGGAAGCCTCCGAGAGTGGCTGGGGAGCCCCAGCCTGATGGGCAGGGTACAAATATTATTATTACTATCAGACCAGGGCCCCAGCTAGATACCCACAAGCAGTTCTTAATGTTACGAGAGAGGGAGAATAACTTCTCTCAATCACTTGCAACCAGGTGAAGATGCCTGGGGGCCAGGATGACACCTGACATCTCCACCATCTGGGGACCGTTGGATCGGTGCAGTTTTCACAGACTAATCCTGCAGAATTCTATCAATTATATTTTATCTGCACAGCTGGAATGAATTTCTGTAGCCCAAATGCTTTTTCTGTGCAGCGTGATTCATGATTAAGAGAAAGAGGTCAGAACAGGACTGTTGGACTGTCCTTGGATCAAGTGACTTTTCTTCTTTAAGTTCTCCATGCTCTTAACCTAGCTCAAGATTGTGCTCTGAACTAGCGAGATGTTTAACTGAGAATCAATCATGGTCAGTCCATCATTTGAAAAAAAAGATTCTAGAGCTGTCTTGCCTCCTAGACATTCCGTTTTGGCGACTGCAAATTTGGTTTAAGGAGCCATTTGGCGCCTTGCTTATAAATCTGAGTTTCTTGGACTACATGGAACTGGCGGAAATGAGTGGCAGAATCCGAGACCAGGGAGAAGAGTCAGTGGAGGAAGATTGGAAGAAATTTAAAGACTATTTACAGAAACATTGTAAAATTAATGAATGTTAGAAGGATGTTGGAATGAAGTTATGTGGTTTTAGCAGAAATGTTATAAAGGATTAGGAAAAAACAGACTGTTAATTGGTGAAAGGAGGGGAAGTAAAGTTACATTATATTAAGATAAATTACAGGACAAAAATTGGGAAAGAGGGAAAGGATTTGCTGAAATAGTTAACCGAACTAGAATACAAAAAAGGGAGGTGTGAGGAGGTCAAGGAAACAAGCAAATGAAAGATAAGTTATGGGAAGATTCGCTGTGTTTTTTTTTAATGGATTTTATTTTTTCTGTTTTCTTTTTTTCTTTTTCTTTTTTTTCTTATTGTGATGTGTTGTTTTGTTTTTGTTTAATATGGTGTTTTTACTTTTTCTTTTTGTAACCTTTAAAACTTTAATAAATATTATTTTAAAATATATATCTATCTATCTGAGTTTCTAACACTGAGTTTTTAACATCTTTATGTGCCCCCTCACCCAGCTTGTCCGGAGTTTTGGGCTGGGCTGCCATCAGTATGCTGATGACACCCAACTCTATCTGTTGATGGATGGCCATCCTGACTCGGCCCCAGACACACTGATCAGATGCTTGGAAGCTGTGGCTGGATGGTTACGTGGGAGCCGGTTGAAGCTAAATCCTTCGAAGACAGAGGTCCTTTGGCTGGGAAGGGACGATATGGGATTGGGGGGGGGGCAACTCCCATCTCTTGCGGGGATGCAATTAGTGCCAGCACCGTCCGTTAAGAGTTTGGGTGTAATCTTTGACACCTCCCTTTCCATGGAGGCGCAGATTGCAGCTATAACAAAGGCGGCATTTTTTCATCTCCACCAAGCTAAGCAGTTGGCTCCTTACCTCTCTCGCCCTGACCCAGCCACTGTGATTCATGTGATGGTCACTTCCAGACTGGATTATTGTAACTCGCTCTACGTGGGGCTGCCCTTGAGACTGACCCAGAAACTCCAGCGGGTGCAGAATGCCGCGGCGAGACTCCTTACGGGGTCCTCGCTGCGAGATCACACCCACCCGGTGCTATACCAGCTGCACTGGCTCCTAGTGGAGTACAGGGTCAGGTTTAAGGTGCTGGTTTTAACCTTTAAAGCCTCATACGGCTTAGGACCCTCCTACCTACGGGACCGCCTCTCCTGGTATGTCCCACAGAGGACCTTACGGTCTTCAAACAAAAACATCTTGAAGGTCCCGGGCCACAGAGAGGTTAGGCTGGCCTCAATTAGAGCCAGGGCTTTTTCGGCTGTGGCTCCAATCTGGTGGAACGCTCCGTCACAAGAGACTAGGGCCCTGCAGGACCTGACATCTTTCCGCAGGGCCTGCAAGACGGAGCTGTTCCACCAGGCCTTTGGCCAAGGCACAGTCTGACCCCCTCCTTTGGTAATCCTCAGAGAACTCTAGCCCAATGGTTGCCATCAATCTGATTTGAATTAATTTTATAATGAAATGATTTTAGAATGTTTTATCATTTTACTGTTGTTAGGCGCTCTGAGCCCGGCTTCGGCTGGGAAGGGCGGGATATAAATAAATTATTATTATTATTATTATTATTATTATTATTATTATTATTACCCAGGCTTTGTGGACGTGTGCCCTGTGTCTTTGCTCTCTGCCTCTCTGAGCCGCTTCTCTATGTTCTCCTCCTTGCCTGCAGACAAGATGTTGCACACCTGGGCTGCTTCTTCCTCGCTGACCACCCAGGACTTCCACACCTGGCGGATCCCTGTGGACTGTGTCCGCGCCAACGAGCTGTGTGCGGCCGAGCCCAGCTGCAGCTCCCGTTACCGCACGCTGCGCCAGTGTGTGGCTGGGCGTGACCGCAACACCATGCTGGCCAACAAGGAGTGCCAGGCAGCGCTGGAGGTGCTACAGGAGAGCCCCCTCTACGACTGCCACTGCAAGCGCGGGATGAAGAAGGAGCTCCTGTGCCTTCAGATCTACTGGAGTATCCACCTTGGCTTGACAGGGGGTAAGTAGCTTCCTGGCTAGCAGGGGTGAGTTGATCTTTGAGAACTGGGCTGGATTGCTGCAATGCGCTCTACGTGAGGCCACCCTTGTGCTTTGTCTAGATCAGGCTTCCCCAAACTCGGCCCTTCAGATGTTTCGGGATTACAACTCCCATCATCCCTAGCTAACAGGACCAGGGGTCAGGGATGATGGGATTAGTAGTCCCAAAAAACATCTGGAGGGCTGAGTTTGGGGATGCCTGATCTAGATGCTGCAGCATGACCGCTGGCAGGAGTGAGGCCCTTCACCAGATGGAATACAGTGGTACCTTTAGATGCGAACAGGATCCGTTCCGGAGCCCCATTCGCATCTCGAAGCGAACATAACCCGTGTGCGGGTCACGTTTTGGCGCTTCTGCGCATGCGCGTGGCATCATTTTGAGCGTCTGTGCATGCGCAAGCGACGAAACCCGGAAGTAACGCGCTCCGTTACTTCCGGGTTGCCGAAGAGCGCAACTCGAACACGCTCATCCCGAAGCACATTCAACCCAAGGTATGACTGTACACAGGACATGAAAAAATAATTACCTTTTGCTTTAAGAGATTATTTTTTAAAAAACAAAACGGAAAGAAATCAGTGCCTAAAATGGCTAGTAAGCCTCTCCTTGTAAGCAGGTGAAGGAATAATTCAGGGAGTACGGTTTCCAACAGTTACGGACAACTTAGCCACAGTAGTTCATGCACCAGTTATTTCATGGATGAGACTGCATTGCACTCTATGTAGGGCTTCTGTTGCGCTTGATCTGGAAGCTGCAGTTAGTGCTCAGAGATCTGTACTGGTTGCCAGCTTGCTACTGGGCCAAGTTCAAGGTGTTGCTATTAGTATATAAAGCCCTTAACAACCTGGGACCGGTTCACTTGCGAGATCGCCTCACCCTTGTCTGCCGACATGACCGCTTCAATTGGCAGCACTGGCACTGTGAAAAGTACATTGAAGTCTGATTTCAAGAGGCGGGGAGTTCCAAAGAACCAAACAATTTGAGTTCTTATAAATGCATAACGGATATTACATGGCACCTGTACCAGTGCTGGTTGTGCAAGTCTGCATCTCATTCTCTGATGGGAGAATCCCAGGGAAGCCTAGACCATGCTTCTTTTGAAGAGATGCTGGATAAGGTTTACTGCTGTGTGGACTTGGTTAAGATTGTAGGCTTTTCAAGCACATCCTCCAAGCCACATGACCTTTCTGACTGCTCTTGAAGCTGCTGCTCTTGCAGACCAGGTGTGCTCCCTTTCCCATGCCTTCTTTCCCTGGCCAGCTGTTAGACACCTCTTCCCCTTCCCCACCCAGTGGAGAACAAACCCTGCAAGGAAACCACATTAAAAGGGGCTTGCTTCTGTGTTGCTGCAGGCAGTGAGGGGTATGAAAAAGGAAGGGGACAAAATACAGTTCGCTATCCCCCTAACGGGCTGCCCAAGGCACATGTCCCCTTTGGCACTCCCTGCAATCCAGACTTGCAATGCCATGGCAAATTCTGAAGTGCAAGAGCTCATCAGGAGAGCCCCCCGTAGCCTTGCTCCCCACAGCGTGTCCAGGAATGCAGGTAATGGTGTTGATCCATTACGATGCACACATATCAGCAATCTAACTGGGGGTAAGATCCATGGAACTCTGTGCAGTTACAGGGAACCAGACAGAGGGCCTTCTCGGTAGTGGTGCCCGCCCCGTGGAACACCCTCCCTTCAGATGTGAAGGAAATAAGCAGCTATCTTCTCTTTTAATGACATCTGAAGGCAGCCCTGTTTAGGGAAGTTTTTAATATTTAATGCTGTATTGTTTTTAAGACTTGATTGGAAGCTGCCCAGAGTGGCTGGGGAAACTCAGCCAGATGGGCGGGGTATAAATAAATTATCATTATCATTATTATTATTTTATTCCTGACTGCAGAGTTTCAATGTGCAAAACACATCGACATTTCACAAAAGATCTCCAGCCAGCTGAAATGCAGCCTTTGGCCTTTCACTGGAAATGCAAATAATTTTGCAAAGCTTTCTGCACTGGAGAAGGTTGGACCAGATGATCCGGGGAGAGGGGATACCTTTCGGCTCTTACAATTCTGTGATTCTAAATGTTACCATTTAAACTTTTAGCATGAAGTAGGGACCCTGCCAATGAAAAAAAAGGCAGTACCCAGCCTCTGTGTGACATTTACCTCATTATCTCAGTTTTTCTATGTTAATCTGTCACAAAAAAAAACTAGCCTAGGAAGGTGCAGCAGCTGTAAGTAAACTGGCAGGAGGAGGGAGGAAAAATGGGGGTGCTCTATTGATGGATGCACCCCATATTACACATACAAGATCTGTGGCACAAGATCTGTGGCACACATACAAGATCTGTGGCACAGTTTCCTGCCTCCAGCAAATGCAAGTCTCTGGGCATATTTCTCTGCACCTACAGGCAAAGGACAGTTTGCAAATAGCAAAATCTGCCCACCTGTCCAAAGTGTTGCCCCTGACCATCTGCCCAAAGGTCCTCTTTCCTCCTGGAAGGAGCCTAGCTGAGCTCCCCCCCAACCAAGGCTGCTCCCCTTCCACCTTGGTGCTTCCCCCCAGAGGCTATTTCTGCCTCCTCCAGATCAGGGGAAGCCCACTGCCCTTTTGATGCAAGGCAATTTTCCTAGCAAGGGGCAAAGTTTTTCAGATACCTAATTACTTATGGCCCTGGCGAAGCGATATAGAAAAAGAAGCAGCTGAGGCACCTGAATTGCGAATGTGTGATTTGTCATTGCAAGCCCAGCGAGGGGGAATTGCAAAGCTGTGGCCTGTCAGAGCTGCCCATGGAGAGACAAAGCTTTGATTCCATGCCAGCAATTCTCCAGCTTCATGGAGGCAGAAGCAAGGCTAGCCACTTAATCGATTTCATAGAATTGCTGAGTTGGAAGGGACCCCAAGAGTCATCCAGCCCAACCCCTCTGAGGTCCAGGAATCTCATTTAAAGTTTCCCTAGCAGATGGCTATTCCACCTCAGTTTAAAAACCTCAAAGGAAGGAGAGTCTGCCATATCTCGTGGGAGTCTGTTCCACTGCTGAACGGCTCTTACCACTGAATCAGACCAAACAGCAACTGACTTTTCCATGGATTGCTGTTTGTTCCAATTCTACAGCAAAGAGCATTCTTCCAGGGGAGCTGTGGGGCAAATGCAAAACCGTTTGGACCTGTGCCTAGAAAGCATGGGAGAAGTGGAAAACCACTTGGACCTGAGCTTTTTAAGCATGGGACAAGCGGGGGTGTGGACAAGCCCTGACTGGCAGCAGCGCTCCAGGATTTCAGGGAGGAGATCTCTCCCAACCCTTCCTGGACATTCCAGGGATTGAACCTGGAACCTTCTACATGCAAGGCAGCTGCTCTGCCACTGAGCTATGGCTGACAGACACCAGGACTTTCCTCACTTGCTCCCCCTTTGCACACGTAGATGGAAGTCAGAGCCTCTTTAAAGGTAAAGGGACCCCTGACCATTAGGTCCAGTCACGGACGATTCTGGGGTTGCGGCGCTCATCTCGCTTTACTGGCCAAGGGAGCCAGCGTACAGCTTCCAGGTCATGTGGCCAGCATGACTAAGCCGCTTCTGGTGAACCAGAGCAGTGCACAGAAACGCCGTTTACCTTCCCGCTGCAGTGGTACCTATTTATCTACTTGCACTTTGACGTGCTTTCGAACTGCTAGGTTGGCAGGAGCAGGGACTGAGCAACGGGAGCTCACCCCATTGCGGGGATTCAAACCGCCGACCTTCTGATTGGCAAGCCCTAGGCTCAGTGGTTTAGACCACAGTGCCACCCGCGTCCCCAGAGTCTCTTTGGGCACATTCAAAAGACCGCTTCCTCTGCATCCAGTGCACTCCCACTGCTAAATTTAGAAGCCACGTTCACACGATGTTAGCCACGATCCGTTTCGTTCCTGCTGTTCCTTGACAAATGCTGCTGTTTCTGAAGCCAACTTCAATCCTATTAGGAAACTGGGTGCAGAGTCAGTGGTTGCGCGAATGTCTGGCCATCACACGTATGCAGACAACAGCTTCGTAAATAGGAATTGTCATGGATGGAAACTGAAAAGGTCCCAAGATAGATAGATAGATAATTTATTACGGTCAGAGACCAGCTTATAAAACACACTTGGGGGTACAATCCCAGAAGGAAAACAAACATTTAAAACAATGTACAACAATAAATTTAAAAATTATAAATGTGATAAGCCTATAAACACTTAAAACTTTAAGATAAGCTACTGCAGAGAGTTGATCCAGAGTCACCCATGGAACAGAGTATGGGGATTTTCTTAACGAACTAGTTTGGGTCATGGGTTGGTCTGTGCCTACAGATCTATACACAGAATCTGGCGACCATCGTTCAGGCATCCCAACCCTTTCTGATGGGAATGATCCTTTGTAAATGCATCTTGGAACTCTGTGGGCGGCTGGGAAACGACCTTGCTGCGTTTCAAGTCGGATTGCAGGGGGTTGGGCTCGATGACGCCTCTACGACTCTAGGATTTCCATGTGAACCTCCCCTTAAGGCTCTGTCTTTCCCTTCCCGGGCTCCCGTTCCCTATTGCGAAAGGAGAGAAGCAGCCTGTGTGAGAAGCGTGCCCTTGAGAAGCAGCCTCTGTACACGGGGGCAGCTGAGCTCGCCTGGCAATGGGGAACAACCCCCAGTACTGTAATGAAATGCATTTGTAACTGTCCAGCGAGGAGCTCCCATGGTGGGGGCTGACCCTTCCTGGAGTGCTCCTGGCTTGCTAATAACCTTGTGTTTGAGCAGCTGAGCTTCATAATTACAAGAGAAGAGGGGGGCAGCTGCCACCTCCTCCTCCTCCTGCAGGCTGAGAATATCTTCTGTGAGTAAGCAGCCCAGGAGGAACCTGGGAGGGAGGTCTCCTCCTCCTCCACCAGAGTCTCTCCATCCTTTGAGCTTGTTTTGCAACTCCTGATCGCAAAGGGTGGAACAAGTAAATCAGGGGTTGGCAACCTAAGGCCCATAGGCCACAAGCAGCCCGCGGAGGTCATTTAACCGGCCCACGAGCCGCCGCCGAACTGAGCTGCCCGCTCAGTGAGTCCCCACGTGCTGCGCTAAACCGGTGTGGCGCAGGGACTAACTTCTGTATTGCTGGAAATTGTGTCTGCATGCGTGTGCACTCAAATGCATGCGCAATACGGCCTACAGAGGGATCTTTGCTGGAGTGAACCGGCCCAGGTGAGGTAAACCTTGCCGACCCCTGAAGTAAATGATCAAGGGTCTGGAAACGAAGCCTTAGGAGGTTGAGGGAGTTATTTAGCCTGGAGAAGGGAGACTGACAGGTGACATGATAGACATCTACAGATACCTGTCATATGCAGGATGGAGCAATCTTGTTTTCTGCTGCTCCAGAGGGGAGGACCTGAACCACCCCCATCATTCTACCCAGACACTGAGGTCCAGCTCCGAGGGCCTTCTGGCAGTTCCCTCACTGCGAGAAGCCAAATTACAGGGAAACAGGCAGAGGGCCTTCTTGGTAGTGGCACCCGCCCTGTGGAACGCCCTCCCACCAGATGTCAAAGAGAACAACAACTACCAGACTTTTAGAAGGCATCTGAAGGCAGCCCTGTTCAGGGAAGCTTTTAATGTTTGATGCATTACTGTATTTTAATATTTTGTTGGAAGCCGCCCAGAGTGGCTGGGGAACAAATAGGCAGGGTACAAATAATAATAATAATAATAATAATAATAATAATAATAATAATAATAATAATAATTTATTTATTTATTATTATTGGAGTTATTTAGCCTGGAGAAGGGAAGGCTGACAGGTGACATGATAGCCATCTCCAGATACCTGTCATATGCAGGATGGAATAATCTTGTTTTCTGCTGCTCCAGAGGGCAGGACCTGAACCAATGGGTCCAATTTTAGGGGAAGGAGAGTCCGTCTAAACAATAGGAAGAACTTTTCAGTGGCAAGAGCTGTTTGCCTGTGGAACAGACTACTTTAGAAGGTGGCGGACTCTCTGTTGTAGGGTGCTCGCTTTGGCAGCACATATACTGAGAGTTAAACCACAGAGTCTAGGACTTGCCGATCAAAAGGTCGGCGGTTCGAATCCCTGCGACGGGGTGAGCTTCCGTTGCTCGGTCCCTGCTCCTGCCAACCTAGCAGTTCGAAAGCACATCAAAGTGCAAGTAGATCAATAGGTACCACTCCGGCGGGAAGGTAAACGGCGTTTCCGTGTGCTGTTGTGGTTCGCCAGAAGCGGCTTAGTCCTGCTGGCCACACGACCCAGAAGCTGTACGCCGGCTCCCTCGGCCAATAAAGCGAGATGAGCGCCACAACCCCAGAGTCGGCCACGACTGGACCTAATGGTCAGGGGTCCCTTTACCTTTACCTTTATACTAAAATTGGAACGATACAGAGAAGACTCTCCTTTGTAGGAGGCTTTTAAACAGACAGTGGATGGCCAGGGATTCTTTAGCTTTGATTCTTGCATTGCAGAGTTTTGGACTAGATGGCCTTTGGGGTTCCTTCCAACTCTAAAATTCTATGGTTTAAAGTGGCATTGGGACTAAGAGCTGCTGAAATCCATGGTTTAAACTGGGGCCCTCACACCAGGGCTTCAGAGGCAAATTGGGAATGCAAGGGCTCCCAGATGCATCTGAAATGCCTTGCCTGAGCAGCTCCAGGGGCCGTTCAATCAAGCTACGTAGGCTCTTGATGCTTAGAACTGTCCGTGTTAAAATAGCCTTTGCCTCTTTCATGCTTGCAAGAACCCTGTGAGGCTGCCAGTCCTGTTTCATAGGTCAGATATCAAGAAAAAAGGGGGCAAGAGAGCTTTATCTGGAGAAAAGTGTTTGTGAGCTGAATCTGATTTCACAGATCAGCTAAGGCCAGCCCATGATAGCTGCTGAGCCACATCACCCTCTTATCCAATCAGTGGAGGTGGTGGTGTTATAGGTACCATGCAATACCCATTCCACATTTGCAAGAGGTTGGTATTTTAGTGTGGCAGAACCTACACTCTGGAACTCCCTGCCTATTGACATCAGACAGGCGTCTTCACTGTCCTCTTTTTGGTGCCTGTAAAAAACATCCTTGTTTAGACAAACCTGCCTGGATCTTTAGAAAGTTGGTGTGAGTTTTAATCTTAGTCTATTGTCATTTTAAATTCTCCAAAACCTTAAATAGTTGTTGTTAATTTTTCTGATTAACAATGCTATTGATTCAGGTTTTTGGTCAACTGCTTTGCGTTTGTTTTCACAAGAAAGAAATCGCAGATTAACAGGGATCCAGGGATCTGTGGCTCTCTGCCCCCACCCCGCGCAGAAGCAAAAGGACATTATGAGTTTCTAAGAGTCTCCCTTTCTCCTCCTTCTCATTCCAGGAGAAGAGTTTTATGAAGCTTCCCCCTACGAACCAGTCACCTCTCGTCTCACTGATATATTCAGACTCGCTTCAATTGTCTCAGGTAAGAGAGGCCAAGGGAAAAAGGCTTCTTGGTCATTTCCGTTTGCTGTTTTCTATCCAGGAGAACCAACATCTTCTTGCTCCTCTCTCGTGGGAGTTCAGGGCTGTCTGTGTATGTACACATGGCACTTTAAAGCGGATCTGGCTCATCCCATCAGGGCCAGCCCTACAATGAGGCAGAATGAAGCAGCTGCCTCAGGCGGCAGATGCTGAGGTGGGGCAGGGAGTGAACAGAGCTGCGATTGCCACATGACCTGCCCTGTAGCCCCCAGGCTAGCCTTTTGCCCTTGAGGGTAGCCGTTTCACCAGTATTAAAGTAGGATTCAACTACCAGTCCAGTTGGCTTCAGGACGGGCCTTGGAGGAGGGCGCCATCTTGTTTTTCGCCTCAGGCAGCAAAATGTCTTTTCCTTAGCTACTGTTTTGTGCATATCTGGTATATTGGAAATTGGTATCTTGAAAATGATTTAGAAATTGGCTGGGTGCACAGTGGGCCTCGAGTTTCCAGAACTCAGGGCAGGTGGGGAGACCCACAGGCAGTGCAAAGACATCCCATCCTGAGAAACATGGAGATGTTCAACGGAGAGCGTTATGTGTCAGCAAACGTTCACAAGAGATATTGGATGTGTGCAGCTTTTGAATATGCTGTGTGCCTGGGACAGAGCAGGGCATGCCTTTGGCTCTGCGGGCCAGTTTTTGACCAGGATAGGCCTTTTGGGCCAAGCTGCATGATTGACTGGTGGGTTGTCTCACAAACTCCCTTGAGAAAGGTTTTTACTCCCTCTCTTGTAACACTAGAACTCTTGGACATCTAATGAGGCTGACTGTTGGAAGATTCAGGACAGATAAAAGGAAGTCCTTCTTCATGTAACACATAGATAAACTATGGAACTCATTGCCACAGGAGGCAGTGATGGCCACCAACTTGGATGGCTTTAAAAGATGGTTGGACATATTCATGGAGGAGAGGGCCATCAATGGGGATTAGACTAAGGTTACCAGATTTTTTCCAAAGTATCCAGGGACACTTTTTTAAAAAAGAGAAAAAAATAGTTATTAAAAAACAGGGTTGTTTTTTTTAAAAGAAGTAATATCTTCTCTTCTGTGGTCTCCTCTGTCACGCGACCTTCCTCTGGGCTCCAGCCTGCTCTCCTGGAGCGCTAGCCGCTGTGGAGTAGGCTCAGGTTGGGCCTGGGCTCAGCCACGTGTCCTTGCCCTTCCAGTGCTCTCCTACATCTCTTCCTTAGTGGCAGTGGCCCGGCAAGCTCGGGGCTCCCCTTTTCCCCCTCCTTCCTTTTTCTCTCTCTTCCTTCTCCTTCTCCTCTCCTCCTTCTCCCTGCGGCAGTTCCAGGGTTTTCCTGGCCCTGGAGCACCACTGGACAGTCGGCAAGGTGCTCTTGCTCCCGGCTCGATTTGGGTCACGGCGGGGGGAGTCAGCGGTTCCCCCAGTTGAGGCACCGGGCACCCCCAGTTTCCCCTCAGCAGTGGCAGTGGCAGCGGCAGTCTCAGCAGCCCAGAGCCAGCCTGGTAGTGCAGTTGGCTCTGGCTGGCTTCAGGAGCTGCTCGCTGCCATGGCGCCCACCATTTTGCCTCGCCGGAAGTCCCCATATGATGTGTCTTGTGCCGTTGAACCAATCACGCAACATTCATTCCCTACTAATAAATCTACAAGGGATGCGGGTGGCGCTGTGGGTTAAACCACAGAGCCTAGGACTTGCCGATCAGAAGGTCGGTGGTTCGAATCCCCGCGACGGGGTGAGCTCCCGTTGATTGGTCCCTGCTCCTGCCAACCTAGCAGTTTGAAAGCACATCAAAGTGCAAGTAGATAAATAGGTACTGCTCTGGTGGGAAGGTAAACTGTGTTTCTGTGCGCTGCTCTGGTTCTCCAGAAGCAGCTTAGTCATGCTGGCCACATGACCTGGAAGCTGTCTGCGGACAAACGCTGGCTCCCTCGGCCAATAAAGCGAGATGAGCGCCGCAATCCCAGAGTTGGCCACGACTGGACCTAATGGTCAGGGGTCCCTTTACCTTTACCTAATAAATCTACAACACTTAAAATATAAATCCGGGGAAATTCCAGGGACAGATATGAAAATCTGGGGGCTGTCCCTGGGAAACGGGGATGTCTGGGAACCATAGATTACAGTGGTGCCTCGCAAGACGAAAAGAATCCATTCCGTGAGTCTCTTCGTCTAGCGGTTTTTTCGTCTTGCGAAGCAAGCCCATTTGACGGCTTAGCGGATTAGCTCTATTAGCGCTATTAGCGGCTTATCAGCTTATCAGCTTATCGGATAAGCGGCTTAGCGGCTTAGAAAAAGGGGGGGGGAGGAAAAAACCCCCGCAGGAACTCGCAAGAAATTTTCGTCTTGCGAAGCAAGCCCATAGGAAATTCGTTTTGCAAAGCACCTCCAAAACGGAAAACTCTTTTGTCTAGTGAGTTTTCCGTCTTGCGAGGCGTTCGTCTTGCGGGGCACCACTGTAGACACCATGGCTCAGCTCTGCCATCGCAGTTGGAGGCAGCAGTGCTTCTGAATCTCAGCTTCTGGAAACCCCAGGAGGGGAGAGGGCTCTTGTAATTAGGTCCTGCTTGCAGGTTTCCCCCAGGCATCTGGTTGTCCACTGCAAGAAGTGGATGCAGGGCTAGATTGGCTATTGGTCTAATCCAGCAGCCTCTTCTAATGTGTGTGACCTGCCTTGGTTTTCCTCCTATGACATCCAGTCGTCCCTCAAAACAAGTTTGTTGAATGGGTGAGCATTGACGTTATACATCTGTTAACACCTGATCCTGCATTAATAATAATAATAATAATAATAATAAGTTTTATTTATACCCCGCCCTCCCCAGCCAAGACCGGGGCTCAGGGTGGCTAACACCAGATACAAAAACAATTGATTGAAATACAACTTAAAAAAACAAGATTAAAATACAACATTAAAATACAGCCTCCTTTCAGTAGAAACTCAAATCAAAGACTTTTTGGGGGATGAAAACGCCAAGTCTTCACCAAGGCTAACTATCCAGACTGGTCCTACGTGGGCCAGAAAAAAGCCAGGGAAGTCACCAAATAGGAGTTCCATCACAGAAGGAGAAAGGAACAAAAGAAAGAGGGGGAGGGGATCAAATGAATTCCAAGCCAAAGGCCAGGCGGAACAACTCTGTCTTACAGGCCCTGCGGAAAGAAATCAGATCCCGCAGGGCCCTGGTCTCATGAGGCAGAGCGTTCCACCAGGCTGGAGCCAGTGTTGAAAAGGCCCTGGCTCTGGTTGAGGCTAATCTAACTCTAGGGTGTTGCTATTTATGGACCTTAAGGTCGTCCCTGGGGCATACTGGCAGAGGCGGTCCCGTAGGTACAAGGGTCCTAGACTGTGAAGTGCTTTAAAGGTCAAAACCAGCACCTTAAATCTGACCCTGTACTCCACTTAAGGCTCTTGCAGCCATCTTCTGCATCAGCTTCTGGACCATAGCTGTCAACCGTCCTTTATTTGGTGGGAAAGTCCCTTATCCCAGCGCCATGTCCCGCTGCTGTCCCTTATTGATGATGTCCCTTAAATTCCCCAGGTTTCAAACGAAGCAGCTCCTCTCCCTCCCTCCCTGCCCTGTGTTGCTTGGCTGCGTTGCTCACCCAATAAGGAGTCTAAGAACGACTGGGGGGGTGGAGCTTGCATGCCTTGTGCCGATCAAATTGCCCGCGTTGCCTGGGGACTCGCCTTTGCTCAGCGCTTCCCAGCGGAGAGGTGATGGTGGTTTTCCTTGCTGCATCCCCTTTGCCGGGTTGCTGCGCTGTGGGAACCACCGCTTGAGGCTTCGTTTGGCTGCTGGTTGACCAAAATCCCTTATTTTGGCTGCTGATCCCTTATTTTCGAGGCTGCTGGTCCCTTATTTTCAAATCTGTAAATTGACAGCGATGTTCTGGACCACTTCATATATTACTCACCACGGCAACGCAGCCTGGACATAACTAGAGCATGGATCTCTCGGTGGTCTGGTCATCCCTTTCCAGGAATCGAGAGCAGGCGAAAGGCACCTTGTGTCAGCAAAGTGGGGCAAAACAACCCTTCCTCCACCCCATCCCAGTTCAGGAGCAGATTCTTTGCTTCTCAGACTCAACGTCAAGCCACTGAGTCAGCATTGAATGGTCTTGGCCAGGAAGGATTCCAGAAAGAGGACTTTCCCCCTCCCCTTCCAAGGAGGCAGGGTGGCATCCAGCTGACTTCATTTGCATTTTTCTGGAAGGCCTGGAAGGGGGGGGGGACTCGTCTCCTAGTGGAGTGGTCAAATCCACCCTCCTTCTCTCACCAGGTGCATTTAAATCCTACTCACTCCAGGCATTGATGGAGACAGTCTTTCCTTTGATCGTTCTGTCATGATACTAAGTAGCCTGGGTAAATACAGAAGCTGTTTTTAATTATGATATGTGGAATGTTTAGAGCAGAGGCTTACATTTGACATGGAAACAGAATATCCAGATACGGCAGCAATAAAGGCATGTAAATATTTGAGAGAAGAATAACCTCAAATAAACTCCCAGCAGCCAGCCTGACCAGTTGCCAGGGGTAATGGGAATTGTAGTCCCACAGCAACCTTGTGGGTCGTTTCTGCTTTTGGTGGCAATGTTGCTGTGCTGTTTATCCCTTTATTCGTTGCCAAATTATTTTATTAAAGCTTCTGCTAGTTGCTTGCTTTAAATTTGGGCAATGCTGTGGACATTTTGGCTGAACAGTAGCAGATAAATGCTTCAAAGCAATAAATAAATGCTGAACATGATTCTGTAAACGAGGTTGCAAAGATTATGAGCTGACGACAGCTGATGGCAACCCAGAGAGGCAGAATAATAAATATAGCCAATGACTAATACTTGATCTTAGAGGGAAAGTCAGTTTCCATCGTCACGTGGGTGCATGCTCGTGGCATTTTAATGTCATAAGAACATAAGAAGAGCCTGCTAGATCAGGCCAGGGGCCTATCTAGTCCAGCATCCTGCTTTCAAAGTGACCAACTAGATCCCCTGTGAGAATCCCGCAAGCAGAATTCAAGAATGAGAGCCCTCTCCCCTCTTGTGGCTTCCCGTGACTGATATTCAGAAGTACTGCCACCTCTGTCTGTGGAGGCAGAGCAGAGTCATCATGGCTTGGTAGCCACCGAAAGCCCTCTTCTCAATGCCTTTGTCCAATCCTCTTCTAAAGCCATCCAGGTTGGTGGCCATTCCTGACTCCTGTGGAACTGGGTTCCATAGTTTAACTCAGGGGTCCCCAAACTAAGGCCCGTGGGCTGGATAAGGCCCGAGAGACTTGTTTATCCGGCCCGCAGTGACCCCCACCACCTGCTGCCACCGCCCGCTCTAACCAGCACTGCACTGCGCTGCCCGGCTGCCCACTTTTGGGTCGGAGGAGCACCGGAAATAGCTTGTGTGCATGCTCATGCGTTATTTGCGCATGCACAAGCATTTATTTCTGGTGCACATCCGGGTCGGAGGAGACCCGTGCACATGCACACAAGCTATTTCTGGTGCTCCTCTGACCCAGAAAGTGTGCCGGAAATAGCATGTGTGCACACGTATGGGCATGCGCTCTCCCACCCTCTGGCCCGCTACGCGATCAGCGCTGGAAACACCGGCCCAAGGCGCAGTAAGTTTGCTGACCCATGGTTTAACTGCACGGTGCATGAAGAACTATATTTTATCTGTTCTAAATCTTCCAGCAATCAGCTTCCCTGGGTGACCTTGAGTTCTAGTGTGGTGTAGTGGTTAACAGCGGTAGTCTCGTAATCTGGTGAACCGCGTTCGCTTCCCCGCTCCTCCACATGCAGCTGCTGGGTGACCTTGGGCCAGTCACACTTCTCCGAAGCCTCTCAGCCCCACTCACCTCACAGAGTGTTTGTTGTGGGGGAGGAAGGGAAAGGAGAATGTTAGCTGCTTTGAGACTCTTTGGGGTAGTAATAAAGCAGAATATCAAATCCAAACTCTTCTTCTTATGAGAGAGGGAGACAAAATTTTTCCCTGCCCACTTCCTCCATGCCATGTATAATTGTATGCATGTCCAAGCAGACCTTTGGGAAATTCCTTCAAGAAAGCTGTGGCTCAGGAGGGCAGCCATGCAGCCCCATTGATTGCCCTGTGGTTTGTGTGGGCTCTTTCCTCTCTTTCCTATAGGTGCTGGGGTTGGGGGCAGCCAAGGAACCCGCTGTGTGCGTGTGTGTGTGTGTGTGTTGTGCTGGGCAGTGAGAACTGGATGTGCTCAGACAATGCCCCATACACAGAGTTGCCCCGAAGGGCTGCCGGGCCGCTTTGGTCCTCCCCTTCCCCTCCTAATTCTGTGGGCAGGAAATATGAATTGACATTCAGGAGGAAATCTGCAAAACTCCCTTCCAAGAAATGCAGCGCTTAGATTCCAGTCGACAATACTTTTCTTTTTTTCCGCTCTGAAGCAAATCCCCATCAATAAACTATTTAGCTGGTGGAAAATAAGGAACGGGCCGTGTTTGGCATCAAGAAGCATTAGCGCTTGGATGTATTTATTCTGGATCTCATCGCCGAAAATATTTTCAGGAAGCGTGTATGCGTGTGGGTGGGGGGGCGGGGGCTGAGAGCTGGGGATGGGTTTGTCCTTGCAGAAGGAAAGAAGAAGCTAAATGTTGGGGAGCGTCGCTTTTCCAGCTGCACGGGGATGTAAAACGATTACCCTCAGGTTGGATCCAAAGGCAGATGTGGAAAACATGCTATTTAAATTTCAAAACCTCCCACCTCCTCGCCCGGCGGCTGTCAAACCTGCTAAGTCTCACCACAAAGCAGGTTAGCAACGGAGCTCAGCCTATCAAAGCTTTCTTTTGCAAAACCAAGGAGCCCCTTGGGACATGCTGGGGATGGCAGCTGGACTGGCAGGGGGGGCATGGCATGTTCTATGGGCAGGGCCACAAGGTCCCCTTACCTGCTGAACATAGGCCAAGTGCCTGGAAGCCCAGGAATGACTGCAGCATCATCTGCAAAGCATGGGATGTCGAAGCATCCGAATAAGAACGACAATTTATTTATATCCTGCCTTTTCCCCAGACCAAGGCTCAAGACCATGGGTAGGCAAACTAAGGCCTGGGGGCCGGATTCGGCCCAATCGCCTTCTAAATCCGGCCCACGGACAGTCTGGGAATCAGCGTGTTTTTAAACGAGTAGAATGTGCCATAATAATAATAATAATAATAGTAATAATAATTTATTATTTATACCCCACCTATCTGGCTGAGTTTCCCCAGCCACTCTGGGCAGCTCCCAATCGAGTGTTAAAAACAATACAGCATTAAATATTAAAAACTTCCCTAAACAGGGCTGCCTTCAGATGCCTTTTAAAGATAGGATAGCTGCTTATTTCCTTCACATCTGAAGGGAGGGCGTTCCACAGGGTGGGCGCCACTACCAAGAAGGCCCTCTGTCTGGTTCCCTGTAACTTGGCTTCTTGCAGTGAGGGAACCGCCAGAAGGCCCTCGGCACTGGATCTCAGTGTCCGGGCTGGGTTATTTGTGGGGCCTGTCTGGTGTTTTTACATGAGTAGAATGTGTCCTTTTATTTAAAATGCATCTCTGGGATATTTGTGGGGCATAGGAATTCGTTCATCCCCCCCCCCAAAAATAGTACGGCCCCCACAAGGTCTGAGGGACAGTGGACTGGCCCCCTGCTGAAAAAGTTTGCTGGCCCCTGCTCAAGACAGCTCCCAGTTTAAAATACAAAAACACAGGTAAAACAGAAGAAGCTAAGAACATAGAAAGGATAATCATTAAAAACAACAACAATTAAACAGTAAAAGAATTAAAATAATATTTAAAAATCTATTAAAGGTATAAAAGCTTCATAGTACCATCCCTTTCCTTTAAAAAAGTCAGCAGCTGAAGGCACAGGTTCGATTCCCATATGGTACAGCTACATATTCCTGCTTTTAAGGGGGTTTGACTAGATCATCGTCAGGGTCCCTTCCTGTGCTACAATTCTATGCTTCTATGCCTTTTGGAATAGAAAGGTCTTTCTTCACCTGCTGGCAAAGGGACAACAAGGAGGGAGAAAGTCTAGCTGCTCTAGGGAGGGAGTTCCAAATTGTATCAGCCTTTCCAAAGGCTTGTTGCCTTTGATTCCTTCTCTGCTGTCACAAGCACAGAGCTTTTCCGAGTGGTGAACGGCCTTCTGTCGTCTAGCTAAGCAGGTCAGCCCCCGCTGAGTTGCGTGCCAAGGCACTGTGACCCCATCACCCCTAATATAGTAAAAATAAACAGGCAGACAAAGAATGTAAAGGTAAAGGGACCCCTGACAGTTAAGTCCAGTCGTGGCCGTCTCTGGGGTTGCGGTGCTCATCTCGCTTTATCGGCCGAGGGAGCCGGCGTACAGCTTCTGGGTCATGTGGCCAGCATGACTAAGCCGCTTCTGGCGAACCAGAGCAGTGCACGGAAACGCCGTTTACCTTCCCGCAGGAGCGGTACCTATTTATCTACTTGCACTTTGATGTGCTTTCGAACTGCTAGATTGCCAGAAGCAGGGACCGAGCAACGGGAGCTCACCCCATTGCGGGGATTTGAACTGCTAATCTTCTGATCAGCAAGCCCTAGGCGCCGTGGTTTAACCCACAGCACCACCCGTGTCAAATAGGCCACATCTTTCTTGATTACAGATGTAAAAGGGGTGGCATAGGCACTGGGTATACCTTTTCGCACTCCAGCCCTTCTGCTTGGGGTGTTCCCAGGGCCAGCACAACTCTGGGGAGACCTTCATCAAATAGGGGTACCCCCAGAGGGGTCCCCATTGGGGAGTGCTCTGGCCCTAGCACCCACCTGGGTACCTGGACAAATGCGACTCCTTGCAGATCCCATTAACAGGATATCATTTTTCATGAAGGGGCAGGCAGAGGCTACGACCTCCCCTGCAACTGAGACTAAGGCCCATTAGTCCAGAGTCTTGTACCTGGGTCCTGTCTTGCAGTCTCCCAGAATGGTCATCTGGTCAGCCACCGTGAGATGCTGGACTAGATGGGCAGGCTCTCCTTAGGTTCTTAATTTTATTTGTCCCTAGTGTTTTCTGGCGAGCCCTGGAGATGCAGGAGGCCAAAGGGAAAACATGCCTTTCCTTTCTGAGCGTGGAATAAAGGATCTTGGGTATTCGAGGCCTTTGAGGCAGGAGAGGCAGCAGATGTCTCTTTGGTCCCCGAGAACAAATGGGGTCAGCGATGCTCAGCTCCCCCTCCGAAAGGCCCGGCTCCAGCCTCCCTTTCTTCTTCTTCATGAAAGTTTAATGCTTGTACCTCATTAATGAGCTCCCCAGAAAGCAAGACTCCTGCAAGCCCTGGATCTATTAAAATGCATCCAGGTCCCTGCCGGTCTCAGGCAGGGCAAGATCAGGGGGGACTCGGGAGGATTAGGCAATCAAGCCTGCTTTACATAGATCCCTGCACTGATGCTCTTGCAAAAGGGCAGCTTGGATTCAGGCTTGAAAGCAGGAGGAGGGGAGATGCGTTCCCTCTGTTCTTTTCTCCTGTGCCAGGTTAAGGATAGGGAGATGGGGAGGGGGGGTGTGGCCCAGGGTTGGCCCAAGACATTTTAGCACCTGAGGCAAACGGTATCCCTCGCCAGGGAAGAAGGAGTGAAGTTCCACATCAGGAACAAGGGGGTGGTGGTTTTGGGAATGTTCAGGGGTGCAGGAGAGGATATATTGTTTGATTATAGCCTTTCCAACTTGTATAAACAAGTTCGCAATTTAGCAGAGTAACATCCCCCTTTTTAAACTCGTAGCGGATGCGTTTGCTCAGTTTCGCTAAAGCCTCTATAATAACTGTTCTGGTATTTTCCCCCTTTTCCCTCATAAAAGATAAGACATGACATAGTCTTCCATAAAAGTATAAAAAGGTTTACTCACATATCATTCTGTTCACAATCGGGTCCCACAAGGCAGACTTAGCATAGAAAAGTAACATACACCTAGAAACTATCTCATAAGAAGATAGTCCCTTTGTCCTCTCTTGGCTGGAGCCAAGAGAGCATCTTTGGCTAAGCAGATGTTGCTTCTTCGATGCATGTGGTGAAAGAGAGAGAGATGGCTGCCCTGTGCTTTTGTTATTACCTGCACAGGTAAGGCCACGCCCACCTCTAGTCACATGCAGAGGAAGTCTGTCCCAGCCCAGAAGGAAAAAGGAAGTTTACCTGCTGGCTGGACAAACATCCCTCCCCATGTGTAAACATGTTCACTCTAGGAATGTTGTACTTGACTGCTCTTGTGTTTCACATACCACAGTGGTGGAATAAAGATGTACCTCGAGAGCAGACCAGTGGATCATTGCGGGGGGCTGCCAAGGGGACAACAGATCCAGCCTCCAAGGAGTGTGTTATGAGAGAGAAACTGCTCCTTTCCCCTTATGGGGTACCCAAGAGCCCATATAGAGTCCTTTTGTAGGTTCTCTATTGGCAGGAGAAAATATTGAGAAGCAAAGCAGCTAGTAAGCCTGATCTTTATTAAAGCTGTTGCAACAGGGTGCTCCCCACACACGCAGGAGGGGAGGAGGGACCCTGAGCCATGTGCACAAGGCCTTATATAGACATTTTAAATTGCCCGCCCTGGAGTCCAAGACCACCCCCAGAAACATCATACATACACCACAGAAGGGGTGTGGCCCAAGACCACCCCCTTAATGCATCAGAGAAGGGGCGAAAATCTGGGTGTGTTGTTTCTTCCTGTCTGCCAGGTTACCTGATTGGATTACCTGGGCATCCTGACCTCTCTTTTGTTATGATAACTACTCAGTTCCTGGATCCAGGTAACAGGTCACAGGCTCACACCCTATTCATATCTTAAATGTTCCCTTAAGAGAGGATTTGTGAAAGAGACAATGGGGAGAGTTCCATTTCCTTTGATCTTGCAAAGGAGTATTTGAGGTCATTTTGGGAGAGAGAAAATGGTTTCAGGACTTTTCTGTGGGTATCAGACATGTGGTTTACATATTTGTATGTGTTTGCTTGGTACATTTATGAACATCTATTATATATACAGTGGACGCTCGGGTTGTGAACGTGATCCGTGCGGGATGCACCATTGCAACCTGCAGTGTTTGCAACCTGCGTCTGCGTGTCTGTGCACGTGCGGGTTGCGATTCGGTGCTTCTGAGCATGTGCAAAGTGCAATTTAGCACTTCTGCGCATGTGTGGCCGCCAAAACCCAGAAGTAACCCTTTCTGGTATTTCTGGGTTTGGGCAGTCTGCAACCCCCAAAAAAGCCACCTGAAGTATCTGTAATCTGAGGTATGACTATATAAGACATTTATAAAACTCTTATAACAAGTGCACCAGTGGCAGCAGCAGCGAGAGATACATTCTCACATCAGCTTGCCTCACGGGTGGGCTGGTGCTGGTGTGACTTGCCATGCAGTGGCGTAGCGTGGGGGGTGCAGGGGGGGCCGGCCGCACCGGGTGCAACATCTGGGGGTTAGGGTTAGGGGGCGCAAATCCACGGGTTAGGGGGTGCAAATTATTTGCCTTGCCCCGGATGCTGACAACCCACGCTACGCCACTGTTGCCACGTTCTCCCTCTTGCAACATTCGACAGAAGAGTCTGCCAATTCAGGCCAATGGGGAACCATCTAGTCCGGCCCCCTCTTCTTACAGCGGCCAACCAGATGCCCCAAAGGGAAACCTACAAGCAGGATCGGTGTACAAGAGCCCTCTCCCGTCCTGCGGTTTCCAGGCATAGCTGCCTCTAGCTGTGGAGACAGAGCAGAGCCTTTGTGGCTAGGAGCCACCAATAGCCCTCTCCTCCATGAATTTGCCTAATCCTCTATTAAAGCCATCCCAGTTAGTGGCCACCCTGCCTCTTGTGGAAGGGAGTTCCACAGTTTAACTATACGCTGCATGGAGAAGGAGACTTTAGTGTTGAGACTCTAGGAGCTCTGCATCCCGCAGCCGTAGAGGGCTGGTGGCAGGGCCAGGATCAGCTTCAGCAAAAGGAACCAAAACGTTACTCCCCTCGCAGAGAAAGCTGGTTTGAATCAAGAGCAGATGGCGGATGAGGACAGGCTTGAGTTCAAGGCAGGCACGTGGGAGGGACGCCCCTTTCACTTGCGTGTCGTCTCATGCTTTTCCTGGTCTGACTTTAATTTTACGCTGTATTAGAACTTGGCACCTGACACATGTTAACTCTATCATGAAGTATCCAAACAAACCCCTGTGTTGCAAAGAGAATGTCAACAATGTCTAGGCAACACAATGACCATATACATATGTAATAGACAATCTTTATAGAATTCCTTCAAACCATAAAGAGTGGGTGGATATAGAATGCTTCAAAAACCCATCTTATTTCGAATGAATGTATGTAAATGGAAATATCAAATGCTGTGTGTAATGGTTATAGGGGTTGCTCGTGCGTAAGTTGCCGCCACTCCTGGCTAGGTTGCCTGGTTAAACCTTTTCTGTCTGGACAGCCCTTCACTTTGTGGCTGTTTCAGTCGCTAGCAGAATCCGTCAGTGGGCGTTTCTTGAGCAAAGAAGTTCTTTGACGCCAAGTCTCCTCCTACTCTCCCTGCGTGGAAGTCTTCTGCGCAGGGTGGGTGTGGGCAGCGGAGGACCCGTGCTCTCCCCGCTGGTCTCCAGCGAGGAGTCCTGGAGCCCCCTCGCCGATTCCCCCATCTGCCCCCTTTATCCCTGGTGTTACGCTGATTTCCTTCCCGAGCCGATGAGATGCCTCTCTCCCTGCTGGGCCCTTCTCCAGCATCACTTGGGAGCCTTGCCTCCGCCTCTGGATCCGATGGCAGTTCCCTTACACTGTTCTCATGTAATAATGTGGTCATTTGAAATAAGATGGGTTTATGAAGCATTCTATATCCACCCACCACGCTGACGAAGAGTTCTGCGAAACAGTAGTCAATATCCAGAATCACTGTTCAGTGTTGGACATCATATTTGTTGAATACACAAAGCTTCACAGCTTGTCTTTCATCGTACAAAGCTTGGTACCTCAAAGATTTTCAGAGACTTTGAGACTGAAGATTTCATTTTGAACTCTTTATGGTTTGAAGGAATTCTATAAAGATTGTCTATTACGTATGTATATGGTCATCATGTTGCCTAAACTCTATCAGGAAATCAGCTAACTGGCTCTGTGCAGTAAAGGAAACTGGCTATTACAGGAGAAGGGAACTGGGGACACCAGCACTTCCCAGTAAGCTCTCTTCCCATTAGGCTCACTGGCTTAGGGTGGGGAGAGCCCAGGCACCATAATAAGACTGGCATGGAATGACTAATGATGAATGTGAATGGAAGCAAGAAGAACTACCGATGAAAGAAGAATGGAGGATGAAGGGACTATGCAGAATTAGATAAATTACCAGGAAGGATTCGAAACTTGCGGGATCAGAGATTCTGAGAAGATTGGAGTAAATATCTGAACTATTTGAAAAGTAATTGTAATGAACAGATTACGCTAGTAGGACTGCAAGAAGTTTTGTAAGGTGGATTATCAGAAATATTACAAGAAAGACTATGATAAGAATTATTAGTTAAGGATAATTAAATGCAATACAGAAATTAAGACATGCAGAATAAGTGAGAAAGAATGGAAAATCATCAGAGGTGTTGACGGAAGTCTAAAATATTGTATAAGATGAGAAGTTATGTTGTATGACTGTTGGAACCGATATGTTAAAAAAAATCAATAAAAATGTATATACACACACACCGGTATATATAAAAGACTAATGATGAATGTTTATTTATTTTATTTATTTAGTTTGGATTTGATATCCCGCCTTTCACTCCCTTTAAGGAGTCTCAAAGCTGCTAACATTCTCCTTTCCCTTCCTCCCCCATAACAAACACTCTGTGAGGTGAGTGAGACTGAGAGACTTCAGAGAAGTGTGAGTGGCCCAAGGTCACCCAGCAGCTGCAGGTGGAGGAGCGGAGACGCGAACCCGGTTCACCAGATTACGAGACTACCGCTCTTAACCACTACACCACACTGGCTCTCAGAATGTGCTCCTACCATAAGAACACATGAAGAGTATGTGCTGGATCAGGCCAGTGGCCCAACTAGCCCAGCCTCCTGTTCTCACAGTGGCCAACCAGATGTCCGTGAGAAACCTGCATGTAGGAATTGATCACAAGAGCAGCTCTCCTTCCTGTGGAATCTAGCCACTAGGATTAAGAAACATTGCTGCATCCAGCTGTGGAGGCAGAGCAGAGCCACCTTGGCTAACAGACTTTGATAACCTTTTCCGACATGAATTTGTTTAAACCTCTTTTAAAGCCATCAAGGTTGGTAGCCATCACTGCCTCCTGTGGGAGCGAGTTCCATAGTTGAACTTTGTACTGCATGAAGAAGGACTACAATATTTTCCCATGTATAAGACGACCCTTTTACTGGTTTACAGTGGTAAGGTAAAGGTAAAGGGACCCCTTAGGTCCAGTTGTGACCGACTCTGGGGTTGTGGAGCTCATCTCGCTTTACTGGCCAAGGGAGCCGGTGTACAGCTTCCAGGTCATGTGGCCAGCATGACTAAGCCGCTTCTGGTGAACCAGAGCAGCGCACAGAAACGCCGTTTACCTTCCCGCCTGAGCGGTACCTATTTATCTACTTGCACTTTGATGTGCTTTTGAACTGCTAGGTTGGCAGGAGCAGGGACTGAACAACAGGAGCTCACCCCGTCGCGGGGATTTGAACCACTGACCTAGGCTCTGTGGTTTAACCCACAGCGCCACCTGCGTCTCTCGGTTTACAGTGGTACCTTGGGTTAAGTACTTAATTCGTTCCGGAGGTCTGTTATTAATCTGAAACTGTTCTTAACCTGAAGCACCACTTTAGCTAATGGGGGCCTCCTGCTGCTTCTGCGCCGCCAGAGCATAATTTCTGTTCTCATCCTGAAGCAAAGTTCTTAACCTGAGGTACTATTTCTGGGTTAGCGGAGTCTGTAACCTGAAGCGTATGTAACCCAAGGTACCACTGTATTTTTTTGGGTGATAAATTGAGGGTCATCTTATACACGGGTTAATATGCTAAGTAAGCGAGGGCTGGTTCTGCGGCCGTAGCAGGGAAATGTCAGAGAGGAGGCTGCTTACCCGCTCTCCCTGGCTTAGGAAGAGAATTTGGTGAGTGCCAGTATGTGGTGTATTACGGCACCAGTTCTATCAGCCAGAGCGGGTGATCATGGAAAAGCCGCTCAACAGCTCAGCGAACTTACAAAAGAAGCTTGAGGGCTCTTATACATGGAAAAATACAGTATTTTTTACCTGTCCTGTTCCCTTTCGCCAGATGCCTGCGAATTCTAGTTTTATGAGAGAGGGAGAAAAATGTTTCTCTATTTACTTTCTCCATCCCAGGCATCATTTTATAAACTTCTGTCAAGTCACCTCTTCCTTGCCTTTTCTCCAAACTGAAATTCCCCCAAAGCCGCAACTTTTCTTTACAGGGGAGTCACTCTGGCCGCTTGACCATCCTGGTTGCGAAAGGCAAGGAAGCTGCTTTGAAGACTCAGGCCAGCTTGTGGCAGACTGAATCAACTTCCCCAATGAACATCTGGAAAGGATCTCTGAGGTCAGAGATCTGTGCGCTGGAGTTTGTGTGAGGCTGTTGCTCAGGGAGGCCTCTTGCCTCAAGCCGGCTTGCTGGTCACCACTGGAGACAGAACATGCTGGGGCGGGGAGCCAGGATTGGTGCATGCTGCTCTGAAAGTCACTGTGGATCTCTTGTTGTTGATGTGTGGCCAGAGGAATGGTGTGTCCCCAAAACTTGCTTGCACAACTCTCATTCAGATTATGTGCATCACTGACCTTTGGTGAAAAATGAGCAGGTTATGGGAAGAGAAATCCATGCTACAACCTGTTGCTCCAACCCCTTGATGCTTTTAGTTGCCTTTTTCTGATGCTTTCCCCCCAAACCACAAGTTGAGCTTGTTAACCAGATCACCTCTATCTATCTTCTTCTTGACAAAGAGCTCCAAGAGGTTCTAATAGGTCCATGAGGTGTGAATGACATGATGGCTGAGGTTCTGGGTGGCTATGGAGCAGACTCAGGGAGCTGGAGAGCCAGTGTGGTGTAGTGGTTAATAGTGGTGGACTCGTAATCTGGTGAACCGGGTTCGATTCCCCGCTCCTCCACATGCAGCTGCTGGGTGACCTTGGGCCAGTCACACTTCTCTGAAGTCTCTCAGCCCCACTCACCTCACAGAGTGTTTGTTGTGGGGGAGGAAGGGAAAGGAGAATGTTAGCTGCTTTGAGACTCCTTCGGGTAGTGATAAAGCGGGATATCAAATCGAAACTCCTCTTCTTTTTCTTCTAGTGGGGGGGGGGCAATTCTTCTTTCAGACAGAAATCCCAGCTTTCATTTTTCCTTGCAACCTCCTCTGTTTATGCCAATATTTGGGGATACAGGGCAGATGCTGAGAATCCAACTGCAGTTGGCAGGAGAGGATTTTCCACTTTGGTGGGTGGGGGGGTCATATTTCTCCACAATAGAACACATACAATAGACCCAGCCCAGCTCAGTGCTGCAGGGTTAATGGCAGCTTCAGACGTGCCTTGTTCCTTTCTTCTGGTGCTTCTGGTGGAGCAAGGCAGTCCACTGGGGGCATGTGGAGTCTCCCTGCTGCCCACCTCTGTTCAATTTCAGCTGCAGTTTACAGGAAAACCCTTGAGAAAATGAGCAGAGGAGCCCCTCCAGGGATGACTGCGAGCTGGAAGAGGCCTTCATTAGGCTCTGCCGCATTTTCTGCTTTTGTCCAGTTCTGCATTTTCAATTGTGATTTCCCCCCTTTCCTTTTAAAAAGTTGATGCTCTGTTATTCTTGTTGTATGCTGGCCTGTGGGACGCAGGCTTGCGGGACACGGGTGGCGCTGTGGGTTAAACCACAGAGCCTAGGACTTGCCGATCAGAAGGTCGGCCATTCGAATCCCCATGACAGGATGAGCTCCTGTTGCTCAGTCCCTGCTCCTGCCAACCTAGCAGTTTGAAAGCACACCAGTGCAAGTAGATCATAGAATCATAGAGTTGGAAGAGACCACAAGGGCCATCGAGTCCAACCCCCTGCCAAGCAGGAAAGAAGATAAATAGGTACCGCTCCGGCGGGAAGGTAAACGATGTTTCCGTGCTGGCCACATGGCCCGGAAGCTGTATGCCGGCTCCCTCGGCCAATAAAGCAAGATGAGTGCCGCAACCCCAGAGTCGGCCACAACTGGACCTAATGGTCAGGGGTCCCTTTACCTTTATGCTGGCCTGCAGGTCTCACTGATGGGCATCCTAAAAAATCTTTTGACTAAGTAGTTTAGGGCTGCAGAATGCTCTGCTGGTGTCAGCCCTTGAGGGTCTCAGTGTTTCCCAAAGTGGGCAGGGGTGCTAAGAGGCAAGGGGGGTGGCAGAGGTGTAAATGACCATCAGACTTTGAATAGCTGGTCTCGCTGGATCAGTTTTGTTGAATCAATTAAATGGAATACTTTTAATTGGCTTTTGAATAACTGCAATTAATTGTTACTGTTTTGAATTTTATTGTGCTATTACCTTCCTTTACGGGTTGTGCAAACTGATGTTCTGAACAATGTTTTTTTGAGAGCCACAGAGTTAGTGGGTCAGTGCTTCTGTGGTTTGGTGAGAGGGAACAGCTGGATGGAGGGGAAGGAAAGGGATGGGGGAGGGCAAGCCCCACAATGATGCTTCTGTGCCAGTCCCTTCTCTCTCGCTTGATTGCCCCTTCTGGGCATTTTAGAGGTACCCATGCCAAATCTCCCAGGTGCACATCCTTCAACTTGGATCAGAGATGCATGTAATCTTGGACCCAGATGCCATGCTTGGGAGTTCTCCTTCTCGAACGGCTGCAACCTGCTGTTCCCAGAGCATAGATAAGAATCCCACCTGCTGCAAAAGCACCCCAGAGAGCAGCTAGAGGAGGGGTGCATGTCTCTCTCGCATGCCCCAAAGCACCAAGGCCACAGATCACACAAAGTGCACATTATAAAGGACCCGTCTGGAAGCGCCCAGAGAACCCTGTGGTGCATGATGGAAGATCTAGGACAGATAAAAAAAGGTCTTCGTCAGACAGTCCATAGGTAAACTATGGAACTCCTTGCCACTGGGGGAAGTGATGGCCACCAACTTGCATGGCTTTAAAAGAAGATTAAACAGATTCATAGAGGAGAGGGCTATTGGGGGCTCCTACCGCCTTCTGTCGGGACGCGGGTGGCGCTTTTTGGGTTAAACCACTGAGCCTACGACTTGCCAATCAGAAGGTCGGCGGTTCAAATCCCCATGACAGGGTGAGCTCCCGTTGCTCTGTCCCTGCTCCTGCCAACCTAGCAGTTCGAAAGCACGTCAAAGTGCAAGTAGATAAATAGGTACCGCTCCGGCGGGAAGGTAAACAGCATTTCTGTGTGCTGCTCTGGTTCGCCAGAAGTGGCTTAGCCATGCTGGCCACATGACCCAGAAGCTGTATGCTGGCTTCCTCAGCCAATAAAGCGAGATGAGCGCCGCAATCCCAGAGTCGGCCACGACGACCTAATGGTCTTTACCTTTACTGCCTTCTGTCAAGAGCTTGGGTGTAACCTTCGACGCCTCCCTTTCCATGGAGGCGCAGGTTGCAGCCACAGCAAAGGTGGCATTTTTCCATCTCCGCCGTATCAAGCAGTTGGTCCCTTACCTTCCTCGCCCTGATCTGGCGCAGTGGCGTAGCATGGGTTGTCAGCACCCAGGGCAAGGCAAGTAATTTGCACCCCCTAACCCGTGGATTTGCGCCCCCTAACCCTAACCCCCAGATGTTGCGCCCGTGTGGCCGGTCCCCCCTGCACCCCCCACGCTACACCACTGATCTGGCCACAGTGATCTACGCGACAGTCACCTCCAGGCTTGATTATTGTAACTCACTCTATGCGGGGCTGCCCTTGAAGCTGACCCAAAAACTCCAGCGGGTGCAGAATGCTGCGGTGAGGCTCCTCACGGGGTTCTTGCTGCGGGATCACATTCATCCAGTGATTTACCAACTGCACTGGCTCCCGGTGGAGTACAGGGTCAGGTTCAAGGTGCTGGTTTTGACCTTTAAAGCCCTATGCGGCCTAGGACCCACGTACCTACGGGACCGCCTCTCCTGGTATGCCCCGCGGAGGACCTTAAGGTCCACAAATAACAACACTTTGGAGGTCCCGAGCCACAAGGTGGTTAGATTGGTCTCAACTAGGGCCAGAGCCTTTTCAGTACTGGCCCCGACTTTGTGGAACGCTCTTGACACAAGAGACCAGGGCCCTGCGGGACTTGACATCTTTCCGCAGGGCCTGCAAGACAGAGCTGTTCTGCCTGGCCATTGGTTTGGACTCCGCCTGACCCTTATGTTTCCCTCTCCTTATGGTCTTGATCTATTGGCTACTTTTAAAATGAGGCTGCATTTTAAATTGCATTTTAACCTGTATTTTAAATTGCCCCCCCCCATTATGTTTTTACTGTGATTTTATTGGTGTTAGCTGCCCTGAGCCTGGCTCTGGCTGGGGAGGGCGGGGTATAGATAAAATTATTATTATTATTATTATTACCCATGATGGCTATGTTGTACCACCACAGTTGAGGGCAGCAATGCCTCTGCATACCTGCTGCTGGAAATCACACAGGGAGGAAAGAGTTCTTGTGCTTGGCCACAGTGAGAAGAGGAGGCTGGACTTGGTGGGTCCTTGGCCTGAAGCATCGGGCTGTTCTTATGCACAGTAACCCCTTTTTCTCTTCTTCCGGGACAGGGATGGATTCGACTGCCAACGCCAAAAGCAACCACTGCCTCGACGCGGCCAAAGCCTGCAACCTGAACGACAATTGCAAGCGCCTCCGCTCGAGCTACATCTCCATCTGCAACAAGGAGATCTCCTCCACAGAGCGCTGCAACCGCCGCAAGTGCCACAAAGCCCTGCGCCAATTCTTTGACCGTGTGCCCCACGAGTACACCTACCGGCTGCTCTTCTGCTCCTGCAGGGACCAGGCGTGTGCCGAGCGACGCCGACAGACCATCGTCCCCCATTGCTCCTACGAAGACAAGGAGAAGCCCAACTGCCTGGAGCTCCGCAGCCTGTGCAGGTCGGACCCCCTCTGCCGGTAAGGACCGCCTCACTGTGAAGCCGGGTTTCCCACTGGCAAAGCCCCTGAGGCTCATGAATGGTCTGTGAAATTTGAGTTTTGTTATGAGCAGAGTTTTCAAACGTGGGAGAAGATACCTAGGAAGGAAGGGCTTGAGCACTGGAGTTTATTTCCAAAGGAAGGTCACTAAGGAAAACGGGCTCAGCAACCTGGGCTCACCAATGAAACGTTGTCATTGTGGTCCATTTGTGGCTCTGAGTTTTGGGTGTGTGTGGTTTTTGATGGAGTCTCCAGCATCTCTGGCGATGGATTGCTTTGACGCAGTGATTTGGGTGCATGCTGCGAGTGTTCTTGGGGAAACCATAGCTGTCAACTCCCCCCCCCTTTTAAAGTAATAGTAATAGTACCACTCTATTCTGTCTTGGTCCAGCTCCACCTGGAGTCCTGTGACTGACAAGCTGGAAAGTGTGTAAAGGAGGGGTACCAAGGTGATCAAGGGTCTGGAAGCAAGAATTGTGAGGAACAGTGGAGGGAGCTGGCAATGTTTAGCCTGGAGAAGAGAAGACTGAGAGGCGATTGGAGAACCGTCTTCAAATATCTGAAGGGGAAGACGGACAAGCTTGTTTTGTGCTGCTTCTGAGGGTAGGAGCCAAATGAAAGGATTCGTGTTACAAGAAAGGAGATTCTGACTAAACACCAGGAAGAAATTTCTGACAGTTAAGAGCTGTTTGACAAGGGAATGAACTTCCTTGAAAGATGTTGTGCTCTTCTTTCTTAGAATTTTTTGAAGAGAGGTCAGGGATTGTTTAGCTGCAATTCTTGACTTGCCAGGAATTGCACTACATGCCCCTTTTGGTTCCTTCCAGCTCGACAGTTCTATTACTCTAACACAGAGGGGGTGCTGTTGGGGAAGGCGACAGGATGTCCATGCTGGTTCATCCCTCATGTCTGCCACTGTGAGACAGGATGGGGATCCTGCCAATCATCTGGCCCCAATGGACCAGGCAACCTGGAGCTGGCTTTGCCAAGAAGACAGGCCTGCTTGGGAATGCAGAGGAAGGGAGCTGGTCTAGGCGTATGTGTCTGCGTGTTTGTGGGGGTGGGAGGGCACGTGATGCTCTGCTAGGGCTGGACACAGGGGCAGGGATGTGTCTCAGAAGATCAAGGAGAAAGAAATTGCAAGTGATGTTGAAAAAGGAGGTGTCAAAGTGCTGGCCAAGGGGGAAACATCATTAGTGCTAGACTTGTCTCCCTGAATTTCGGTCTCTTGCTCTGCCCTGTCTCTCTGGTTTTGTCTCTCTGTCTCTCCAGCTGCCAGAACTCCCCCGGCAGTCTAATCAGCTGCCAGGGCAATATTCTCTTCCAAGGGCCAATGGGCACTGCCAATCCTTGTGTGCCTCCCCTTGCCCCTTGCTAAATGCTGGGTACAAAGGCAGGAGGCGGAGGGAAGAAATTCTGAGCTGCTGGAATGGCTAGTGGATGAACTATGGCACATAGGGACATACAAAGAGCACTGCTGGATCAAGCCAACAGGGCTGATCTAGTCCAGCTGTTCTCCCAGCGAGCAACCAGATGCATCACTGGGAAGCCCACAAGCTAGACTTGAGCACAAGAGCCCTCTCCTCTCCTGTGGCTGATATTCAGAACCATAGTAGCCATCGGTAGCCTTCTCCTCCATGAACTTGTCCAATCCTCTTTGGAAGCCATCCAGATTGGTGGCCATCACTGCCTCCTGCAAGAGTGAGTTCCACAGTTTAACTCTGCACTGCATAAATAAGTCCTTCATAAACATCTGCATTGACCCTTCCAACATTCAGCTTCACTTGATGTCCGTGAGTTCTAGTGTTATGAGAGAGGGAGAAAACATTATTCACTTTCTTCAAGTCATGCATAATTTTATAAACTTCTACCATGTCACCTTTTACTCTCCTAAACTAAATTAAAAAGTCCCAAGCACTGCAATGTCCCTCCCTCCCTCTTGCTCTACTCTTTTCTAAACCGAAAAGGTCATCTTATTTCTCAGGCTCTCCCATGAATTAAGGCCATCATAATGATAATAGATAAAAGGGACGCGGGTGGCGCTGTGAGTTAAACCACAGAGCCTAGGACTTGCCAATCAGAAGGTTGGCGGTTCGAATCCCCACGATGGGGTGAGCTCCCGTTGCTCGCTCCCTGCTCCTGCCAACCTAGCAGTTTGAAAGCACGTCAAAGTGCAAGTAGATAAATAGGTACCACTCCTGCAGGAAGGTAAATGGCTTTTCCGTGTGCTGCTCTGGTTTCACCAGAAGCGGCTTAGTCATGCTGGCCACATGACCCGGAAGCTGTACGCCGGCTCCTTCGGCCAGTAAAGCGAAATGAGCGCCGCACCCCCAGAGTCGGCCACGACTGGACCTAATGGTCAGGGGTCCCTTTACCTTCACCTAATGATAATAGTAGAGAAAGGCCTTTGTGGGCTAGGGAAATGGTGTTTGGAGTGGAACTGGTCCTGGGCCCAACAAGTGCCCAGGAATGGGGAATCCCTGGCAAAGCCTCACCCTGGAAGAGGGATGATTCCTGTACTCAGGGTGGCCAGCCAAATACCTGTGGGAAGCCTGCAAGCACAACCTGAGTGCAAGAGCATAAGAACACCAGAAGGGCCTGCTGGATTGGGCCAATGGCCTATCTAGTCCAGCATCCAGTTCTCATACTGGAAACCCAGATGCCCCAAAGGGAGACCCACAAGCCTATGGGAAACTTGCTCCAGCTTGGCTCTGCCTGCTCAGTAGGAATGTTGGGCAGCCACCTCACCCTCCTGCTGCCCAAGAAAGACTCGCTGGGCATGGCCAGCATCTGATGCTTGGTGTTTGTGCCTCCTCTGCACACTCTTAAGTGGATGCTCGGCTAATCAAGCAACTACAGTGGTACCTCGGGTTACAGACGCTTCAGGTCACAGACTCTGCTAACCCAGAAATAGTGCTTCAGGTTAAGAACTTTGCTTCAAGATGAGAAATTGTGCTCTGGCGGCGCGGCGGCAGTGGGAGGCCCCATTAGCTAAAGTGGTGCTTGAGGTTAAGAACAGTTTCAGATTAAGAATGGACCTCCAGAACAAATTAAGTTCTTAACCCAAGGTATTGGGTTGTCCTGTTAGTTTCTTTCTATACATTATTGTCCTGTATTGTCCTGTTAGTTTCTTTCTATACATTAGAAGAAGAAGAAGAGTTTGGATTTGATATCCCGCTTTATCACTACCCGAAGGAGTCTCAAAGCGGCTAACATTCTCCTTTCCCTTCCTTCCCCACATCAAACACTCTGTGAGGTGAGTGGGGCTGAGAGACTTCAAAGAAGTGTGACTGGCCCAAGGTCACCCAGCAGCTGCATGTGGAGGAGCAGGGAAGCGAACCCAGTTCCCCAGATTATGAGTCCACCGCTCCTAACCACTACACCACACTCGCTCTTGAGGTTAGCTCTGCTGTGGAACTGGGAGCAGTGAATTCTGGGTGGCAAAGGGGACCACTGAAATAGGTTTGGAATCAACCAGGCTATTCTAAAGGGAAATTTGTTTATGGAACATCCAGCATTGATATTAAGGCACCTTTCACATTGTTCCCTCCATTAACAGCCTTTGCACAAGGTTTGTGGGGATGGGGTCCTTCAAAGGTACTTTCATTGTCCCATGTGGAATGCCTTCAAACAGGTTTCCCCTGGCATCTGGTGGGCCACTGTGAAAACAGGGTGCTGGACTAGATGGGCCCCCATTGGCCTGATCCTGCAGAATATTCTGCTCCAGTACAGGATAGTTTGCCGAGTGTCAGGAAATGGGCAGGGGGCTACCTGAGTCTCTTCTGCTTTGAGGGAGGGCCTTCCGTGGCACCTTGGACAGTTCCATGCAGGGCTCTGTCTGAAGGCTCCATAAAAGCCTAGGTGTTGTTTCAGCCTCTGCGCTCCAAGGCTGAGTCCTGAAGAAGAGCTGCAGCTCTCTCTCAGTGGCTTGCTCTGTCTTTGGTGGCAGAAACTTCTTCAATTACAGCAGCCTAGCTGGCTTTAGCAGTTGTTGAGTAGAGCAGGAGAGATGATGGTTTCGCTGGGGCTTCTGAGCTGGAGTCCAAGGAGGACAGCTTGGCCTCTGTGGCTGGAGAGGTCCTGGCACATTGGGATCCTCTTGCCCAAGTGCTTTGGGAAGCTGAAGCTGGTACAGAATGCTACTGCCCATTTATTATCCAGAATGGCAAGACAGGCTCATATTTCATCAACGAAATGACCTGGCCCAGTTTCAGAGGGTTGGTTCCAATGTACAAATCCCTGAATGACTAAGAGCCCAGTACTCAATGGAGCGTCTTGCCCAGTGTTGACCAGCTTGGGCGTTAGGAACTGCAGGGGGGTGGGTTTCTGCTGGTGGCCCCCCATTGAGGATGGTCTGAGGGCGGGGGCTTCTTGGTGGCGGCATCCTGTTTGTGGAATTTATTCTCTCTGCAGGTCAAGTTGGCTCCTCCCCTCCCCAACTTTATTCAGACGCCAGCAAAGAACATTTATGTTCTGGCAGGACTCTGGGACAGGATGCCTGCAGCACTTCGGATTGTGATAGGCTGCTTAATGACATTTTTATGGCTGTATTTTTTAGTCTGTGCTTTCAGGAGTCATTTATTGCTATATTTTATACATTGGTAGCTACTCTGGGCTCTACATGAGGAGCAGCGAGATAAGGAATGAAGGAGAATATGTATGTATATAAATCAGCCCAGAAAAGATGACAGAGGAAGTGGAGGAAAGTGTAAAAGAGGGCAAATCTGGTGGGTATACTGGTATATTAGGATGGGCCGTTGTTTTCTGTGATTGGCAGAGGTTACTGCCAGGAGGGTCAGGGCACAAGGGGACCGAACCCGAAGGCTTGGTGGGAAAGGGGAGGGGCATAGAGGTATAAAGAGGGAACATTGCAAGTCCAAGAGGGCAGCAAGGGGAAAGGGAAATTGGGTGGCTGAAGGCATTGGAGAAAAGCACACAGGTCAGAAGTCAAAAAGCATTAGGAGTGGATTCTACGGAAGCCATCATGGCCTCTAAATAATGCACAGGTGGTCACTGTATGCACCTTGACCCGAAGCAGCAGCTCTAGCTGGAATGGGGGCAAAGAAAGTCCTTCTTCACAAAGCACATAGTGAACCTGTGGAACTCTCTCCCACAGGAGCCAGTGATGGCCACCAATCTAGATGGCTTTTAAAGAGGATTTGGACAAATTCGTGGAGGAGAGGGCTATCGATGGCTACTAGCCAGGATGGCTATGGTGTGCCTCCGCAGTCGGAGGCAGCAATGCTCCTGAATACCTGTTGCTGGAAACCGAGGAGGGGAGAGGGCTCTTGTGCTTGATTCCTGCTTGTGGGGTTCCCAAAGGCATTTGGTTGGCCACTGTGAGAAGCAGGATGCTGGTCTAGATGGGCCATTGGCCGGACCCAGCAGGTGCTCTTCTTATTTTCTTATGAAACATGCAGTGCCAGGTGCAAGAGACCACGTGGAAGGCGCTGCTTGGCTGCTCTTGGGAAAAAATGCCTCCTTGATGCTCATTCCTTCGGCTGGCACTGTGGGTTAAACCACAGAGCCTAGGACTTGCCAGTCAGAAGGTCGGCGGTTTGAATCCCCGCAACGGGGTGATCTCCTGTTGCTCGGTCCCAGCTCCTGCCAAACTAGCAGTTTGAAAGCATGTCAAAGTGCAAGTAAATAGGTAACACTCCAGCGGGAAGGTAAATGGCATTTCCGTGCGCTGCTCTGGTTTGCCAGAAGTGGCTTAGTCATGCTGGCCACATGACCTGGAAGCTGTACGCCGGCTCCCTTGGCCAGTAAAGCAAGATGAGCGCCGCAACCCCAGAGTCGGTCACGACTGGACCTAATGGTCAGGGGTCCCTTTACCTTTAAGTGATGGGTGCTGTGCTGGTGCCGGAGGAGACTCTGGAGAGTCCCGTGGACTGCAAGAAGATCAAACCTCTCCATTCTGAAGGAAATCAGCCCTGAGTGCTCACTGGAAGGACAGATCCTGAAGCTGGGGCTCCAGTACTTTGGCCACCTCATGAGAAGAGAAGACTCCTTGGGAAAGACCCTGATGTTGGGAAAGATGGAGGGCACAAGGAGAAGGGGACGACGGAGGATGAGATGGTTGGACAGTGTTCTCGAAGCCACCAGCATGAGTTTGACCAAACTGCGGGAGGCAGTGGAAGACAGGAGGGCCTGGCGTGCTCTGGTCCAGGGGGTCATGAAGAGGCGGACACAACTAAACGACTAAACAACAACAAAGTGATGGGACTCCAGTCACAAGCAAGAACACCGCACTTACCACCCCAATAACAACCTAGAGACAAGATAAGGTTTCTGTGCTAGCAGGACAGCAGGTAATTAAACCTCCAACCCAAGAGCTAATAGGCAAAAAGATGAGCTGTAATTGGAGAGCCTTTAAAGAGAGTTGTTTTTCCTCCCCCCCCCTTAACTGTTATCTCAAGTGCAGGAGGACATCAGAGGAAAGGAGGCGGGGAGCGGGATGCCCCTTATAGGATTGGGGTCAAACTGCTAATGCAACCAGGGGGGCAGAAATGAAGAATGGGAACGTGGCTAGCAGGGGAATGACTAACAACACCGTCACTCCCTTGTACAAATCTTCGTTGTGTGTGTGTGTGTGTTTTAAAAAAGATACACAGTAGGTTGGATGGCCACCCATCAGGGATTCTTTATTGGGATTCATGCATTGCGAGGAGTTGGACTAGATGACCTTTGGGGGTCCCTTGCCACTCCACAATTCTGTGATTCAGCCTCCCAATGGCCCGCTTTTCATTAAAGCAGCAGCCAGGAAACCACCCTCCCATTTGTATGTCACGTGCAGTTTGCCACCCCTTGGGACCTTGGCTGAGAGTAGGAAAAGCCCCCAGCCCCACCCCAGGGTGCCTGGATCAGGCTCCCTATCCCCTTGGAATGGAAAAAGGTGGTAGGAATAATAGCAGCAGCACCCCCTCCCTCTGCTGGCACCCTCGTTCCCCTCTGTGTGGCTTTTCTTGTCTTCCCCGCAGCTGCGGGGATTTCTGACAGACTCTTTGCACCGCGGCGCTGATTGTACCGGACAGGTTTTAGCTTCAGAATATAAAACCTTTTTCAAAACCATAACCTCAGCTAAGGGGAAAGAGGAGGGGAAGGGATGAAAAGAGCTGATTTCAGCAGCTGCAGTTTGCTGTATTTTTTCATCTTGCATCAGCAAATCAGGACCACAAATAATCTGGTCTTAACATGCTTCACTGAGTGCTGCCTGGGAAGAATTTCCCATCTTCTACAAAGGCTGTGTTTCCACCGTCTCCAGAGGCAAGGAGAGACCTTCATTTTTCATTGGGGTTCTTCCTTCAATTCAGACTCTCTTCTCCTCACCCTCCAACGGAAAACCTCGAAAGAGGAGAAGATGCTCATTAAATGACCTGACTCTGAGAGCATCCGTGCTCCAAGTGGGACGCTTGCTTTTTATTTTATTTTTATTTTTACCTGGACCCAAAGAGCTTCACACCCCCTGCAGCAATGGGCAAAATGTCATTTGGTAATACAGTAGATGCATCTCTGGATAAAACCAACATCCAGAGCGGTTCGGCCTTCTCATTACACTACATAATGAGAAGGGCTTGGAGCAGCTGTTCACAGGTCCAGGTTTTAGCCAGAGAATAGGCAGGGCAGGAGAGGAATCAGAATTGCCTATTAATCTGTGGAGAGGAGGGGTTCAGAAATGCTTCTTAGGGAAAGAGCCATATATTTGTGGTGTTGAGCTCATCATCTGCTCAACAGTCAGTTCTCTCTGTGGGAGTTGAGCCCAATGTGACTGGCCAGATTTTCTAGCGTGTCTAGCAATGCAATGTAATCCTTTCCCTGTTTTGTTTTCTCATGTATAACCAAGGTTGGGGGTTTCATCCAGTCGTAAGGCTTCCCCCGCCTTTACTGCTTGGTAAAATGGTTGTCAGGGACGCGGGTGGCGCTGTGGGTTAAACCACAGAGCCTAGGACTTGCTGATCAGAAGGTCGGCAGTTCGAATCTCTGTGACGGGGTGAGGTCCCATTGCTCGGTCCCTGCTCCTGCCCACATAGCAGTTCAAAAGCACATCAAAGTGCAAGTAGATAAATAGGTACCGCTCCAGCAGGAAGGTAAACGGCATTTCCGTGCACTGCTCTGGTTCACCAGAAGCGGCTTAGTCATGCTGGCCACATGACCTGGAAACTGTACGCCGGCTCCCTCTGCCAATAAAGCGAGATGAACGCCGAAACCCCAAAGCCGGCCACGACTGGACCTAATGGTCAGGGGTCCCTTTACCTTTACCTAATGGTTATCTGGATCAATAAACCATGGCAGGTAACACCTGTTCACGTGCCGCAGGGATCCATGGTTAATGGCTTACCTTGAATGCTTTGCTCTCATAGGAAAACAAAGCTTGAACTCAGGCTAACATTATGTTGGAACTGCAAGTCATAGAAATGACACACCCACACCCATTTATTTCATGACAGAATGACATTCAACTGACTCACACTTCACACAGGACCACAACCTCCCCTGTAATTATATAAATACTGTCCATGTAGTTAGATGGGGAAATGTCAGCTCTCCTTGGTCCCCATCAGGGAGGAATGGAGGGGAGGGGCTGTGCCGAATGGAAAGTTCCACAAGGGGGAGGTGACCCCGAGCCTCCCTCTGATTGGACAGGTCTCATGACATCCATATATACCTCCCCCTGCTTCCCTTGACTTGAGCTTCATTCTTCAAGGTGGTGGGAACACGTTCATCCCTGCAAGCATACTGTTGTGGGTTTTTTTTTGGGGGGGGGGTGAAGGTCAGTCAGGATGATGCCTAAGTTTAGACCCTCTAATTCTTTGGGGCAACAAGGGTCAGAATCTAGTACAGTCATACCTAGGGATAAATACGATTCAAGCGGAGCGCGTTTGGGTTGCGCTCCGTGGTGAACTGGAAGTAATGGAGCGCGTTACTTCTGGGTTTCGCCGCTCGCGCATGCGCATACGGTCAAAATGACGCCCTGCACATGCGCAGAAGCGGCAAAAATGTGATCCACGCATGCGCAGACGCGCTGTCGTGTCTTAGGTTCTGTTCAGGATGTGAACAGGGCTCTGGAATGGATCCCGAGGTACCATCCCGAGGTACCACTGTAAAGGATTCTATTGTTGAATTCGTCAGATAAGTTTCTTGATATGACAAAGACCTTGGGCTGGGCACTTAAGTGTCCTCACCAGCACCCCAAAAGAATGAGCCAGGTTGCAAGAGCTACAACTAAGTGATGGGACCCTCCAAGCTAAGGGATAGGTTGCTCCTCACCTAGCTGCTAGGCAGGAGAACAATAGCCAGAGTAGTTTGTGGGAGCTGAGCTTTTGGACGCAGGCTAGAATCAGGATACACAGAGATTTGCTTGCTCTGTGCTGGAGCCAAAGCTGTGATTAATGGAGAAGAAAGATCTGCTGGGGTATTGATGCTGTGAACCCCTTCATCTTATGCTCAGTATGTCGGTGTAAATAAAACCACATACCCTAAAGATGCAACAGGCTCCACTGACCTTCATTCCAGGGAATCTGAACCCTGGCTAAGCATGCAGGAGCCCTGGAGTCTCTCATCGCTCAGAGACGGGGGTAGCGTGGAACAATACATCTGGGGGAATCGAGGCTCTTCGATTAGCTCTGAAAGTGAAATAAGGCTGGTGACTTTTTGTTAGGGAATCATTGATCTCAGCTGGCTGATATTCAGCTCCAAGGCCTGCTGGGGTCGTGCTTTGATTCGGGAATGTGTGAATGGAAAGATAATAAAATGGAAAGCTGCCTCCTTCTCCCCATCCCCAGCTGTGTCCTCCCCCCCAATCGAAGGAGCTTCTGACGATGGTGAAGATGTGAGAGACCGTCTATCTCTCTCTCTATCTCTCTGAGCCCCAGCTCATTCCGGGGAAAGCCGAAAGAAGCCTTTTCAGTTCTGCGGCTCCCTTTGCTCAAGGCTAACCACCATCTTAACACAATAATAAGTCAATCCTCACTGAATAATTAAACAGAGAACTTTCATAAGTATTGACTTAACGTGACAGCAAGTCTATATCGACTCGGGGCTTGCTTATGTAAACACAATCCTGTGTTCGGCTTAGTTAGCAGTTCAATGGGACAGAACATTCCTTCAATTAAAATCAAATGATGCATGCCCTTAATTCTTCCCTTCCCTCGCTAGGTAATCATGGCCTCTGAGCACAGGTGAGGGGATGCCACGGGGAGGGGGCTACTCTTCAAGTGCATTTAACCGCTGTGAATTAAAAAGAAAACACGGGCTCTTAAGACGAAACAACATCACACCGACAAATACGCAGGTGGGATTTGAAAAGGAAGTTTTGCTAGTGGAACATAAGCCTTTGAGCACAATCCCCCTGGTGGGTGCATTGAAATGTACCAGAGTGATGGAAGATGCTGTCAGGTACCTCCCATTCACTTCAACAAGTCTCGCCGTGCAATGAGATGTTCTCTGTGGCTGGCTGGCTGCTGGTTTCTCTGACCCAGCCCTGGCTGGCCTCCTAAGTGAGATGTTGTTGTTGTTGTTTAGTCGTTTAGTCGTGTCTGACTCTTCGTGACCCCCTGGACCAGAGCATGCCAGGCACTTCTGTCTTCCACTGCCTCCCACAGTTCGGTCAAACTCATGCTGGTAGCTTCGAGAAAACTGTCCAACCATCTCGTCCTCCATCGTCCCCTTCTCCTTGTGCCCTCCATCTTTCCCAACATCAGGGTCTTTTCCAGGAAGTCTTCTCTTCTCTTGAGGTGGAAGTATTGGAGCCTCAGCTTCAGGATCTGTCCTTCCAGTGAGCACTCAGGGCTGATTTCCTTCAGAATGGAGAGGATTGATCTTCTTGCAGTCCATGAGACTCTCAAGAGTCTCCTCTAGCACCATAATTCAAAAGCATCAATTCTTCGGCGATCAGCCTTCTTTATGGTACAGCTCTCACTTCCATACATCATTACTGGGAAAACCATAGCTTTAACTATACGGTCCTTTGTTGGCAAGGTGATGTCTCTGCTTTTTAAGATGCTGTCTAGGTTTGTCATTGCTTTTCTCCCAAGAAGCAGGCGTCTTTTAATTTTGTGGCTGCTGTCACCATCTGCAGTGATCACGAAGCCCAAGAAAGTAATTGAGATAGACACCTACAAATCTCCACCTGCACTCTATGGCCCCACTGCGGTCTGATCCAGCACAGGTGGTCATGCTTTTAAAAAATAAACATATCTACCTGTGCTGGACTAGACCAAGACTGGTCCACAGAGTACAGTCTGGTTCAGCTTTGTAGCCTTCACCTCTATTAGATTATCACTCCCATCAGCCTGTGGTCCACAACTCCCAGAGAGCACTGGGTTGGGGAAGGTAGATCTGGAACCACATACCCTTTGTGTTTGCTGCTGCAGGCACACACTTCCAAAAGATGCAGACGAATCCAAAGTTTCAGGGGACCAGAGGGGAATTAAGACTTCCAGAAGAGAGATGAACAAAAAAGCCAAAGAGCTAGAACTATAGTCTAAGGCAGTGTTTTTCAACTTTTGGGGGGCAAAGGCACACTTGTTTCATGAAAAAAAATCACGAGGCACACCACCATTAGAAAATGTTAAAACATTTAACTCTGTGCCTATATTCACTATATATAAAGTAATTCTCTTGAATAGGAATCAAATAAACACAAAGAAAGTATTTTATAATTACTTTATTATGAAATAGTAAGTAAACAGAAATATGAAAAATTATAAAATACTTTATTTTTAAATCTTTTGAATTTTTCAATTTTTCCCACGGCACACCAGGCAACATCTCGCGGCACACTAGTGTGCCGCGGAACAGTGGTTGAAAAACACTGGTCTAAGGGACAAGGATAAACAGACAAAATAGGTACGTGTCTTTCAAAGGTCAGGGCATTAAGAGAGACACTGTAGTGAACAGAGGGCTACACAGATGACATCTCTGGGAAAGGTTACACTTCTTCATGGCCTACATTCCCCAAAGCAAAGGCTTCTTCTTAGCAAGATATAGAACAAGGTGACTAGAAAGGAGCTTTTTTTGGCAGGAGCTTTTTGTGAAGGAAGGAAGCAAAGGACCAAAGCAATTGTGCCAGTTCAGCAGACTCTCTCTGTCTCTCTCCTCTCTCTGAGTTTTGGAGGCTCCCAAAACATCCGTTTGAACAGTTGGCTCAATTACCTTCCTCTGTACAAAATAAGAAACTCACTTAATGTTGCTTGTAGATTTTATAGTTGTTTTTTATGGGCTGCCATTCTCAATTCTATTTGCCATTTGTGACAGAAAGAAATCCAAATGTTTGGTTCATGGACTTGCATGGGAACAGTCCAGATGATCCCACCTGAAGGTGTGCATTTTAATGCATACATTTTGAGTGTGTGTGTTTTAACACATGCATGCATACATAATTTTATTTGTATGCCACATTTCCATACTTTAAACCAGGCATGGCCAAACCTGGCCCTCCAGATGTTTTGGGACTACAACTCCCATCATCCCTAGCTAACAGGACCAGTGGTCAGGGATGTTGGGAATTGTAGTCCCAAAAACATCTGGAGGGCCAAGTTTGGCCATGCCTGGTTTAAACCATGTTCAAGGTGGCTTACAACATGGAAACGTACATAATTACAACCTAACAAAAGTAAAAGGTAAAGGTAAAGGTACCCCTGCCCGTACGGGCCAGTCGTGTCCGACTCTAGGGTTGTGTGCTCATCTCGCTCAAGAGGCCGGGGGCCAGTGCTGTCTGGAGACACTTCCAGGTCACGTGGCCAGCGTGACGAAGCTGCACTGGCGAGCCAGCACCAGCGCAGCACACGGAAACACTGTTTACCTTCCTGCTATAAAGCGGTACCTATTTATCTACTTGCACTTAGGGGTGCTTTTGAACTGCTAGGTGGGCAGGAGCTGGGACCGAACGATGGGAGCTCACCCCACCGCGGGGATTCGAACCGCCAACCATGCGATCAGCAAGTCCTAGGCACTGAGGTTTTACCCACAGCGCCACCCGCATCCCTCGAAACAAAAGTAGTCATAAACAATTAATCAAACATCAAAAAATACACAACCGGTTTGAACAATTCCCACATAAATCACAGTAAAACCTAAAATAAAGATACAATAATTACCGTAATATCAATTAATTAACAACTACAGTGGTACCTCAGGTTAAGAACTTAATTCGTTCTGGAGGTCCGTACTTAACCTGAAACTGTTCTTACATTGAAGCACCACTTTAGCTAATGTGCCCTCCTGCTGCTGCAGCGCTGCCAGAGCACAATTTCTGTTCTCATCCTGAAGCAAAGTTCTTAACCCGAGGTACTATTTCTGGGTCAGTGGAGTCTGTAACCTGAAGCATCTGTAACCCGAGGTACCACTGTACACAGAACCTTAAGACCAGGGCTACTCCAAATGTTGGTCTCCACTCAGCCAACACTTCTGGAAGAGAGAATCTCTCCAAGTCAGCCTGCAGTTTCCTTAGCCCAAATTTGCCACTCTCCTTCCAGACACTCAGCTCCCCGCAACCCTTTACTTCTGGGGCCTCTGGGGACTCTGCAGATACTTGCAGGCCTTGGAGAAGCGTAAGAACTCTTCAGCATAAGGACATAAGGAGAGCCTGCTGGATCAGGCCGGTGGTCCATCTAGTCCAACCTCCTGTTCTCACAGTGGCTGACCAGATGCCTCCTCTGGGAAACCTGAAATCAGGATTCATGCACAAGAGCCTTCTCCCCTCCTGTGGTTTCCTGCAGTTGAAGCATTGCTGCCTCCAATTGTGGAGGCAGAGCATGTCCACCCTGGCTAGTGGCCTGGCTCTATTAATTTAATAATAATAATAATAATAATAATAATAATAATAATAATAATAATAATAATTTATTATTTCTACCCTGCCCATCTGGCTGGGCTTCCCCAGCCACTCTGGACTCTGGGTGGCTTCCCAATTTTTAAAAAAAAATACTGCAATACATCAAACACTAAAAGCTTCCCTAAACAGGGCTGCCTTCAGATGTCTTCCGAAAGTCTGGTAGTTGTTTTTCTCTTTGGCATCTGGTGAGAGGGTGTTCCACAGGGCGGGTGCCACTACCGAGAAGGCCCTCCGCCTGGTTCCCTGTAACTTTGCTTCTCGCAGGGAGGGAACCTCCTGAAGGCCCTTGGAGCTGGACCTCAGTGTCCGGGCAGAACGATGGAGGTGGAGACGCTCCTTCAGGTATACTGGACGAAGGCCATTTAGGGCTTTAAAGGTCAGCACCAATACTTTGAATTGTGCTCGGAAACGTACTGGTAACCTCTCTTAAAGCCATCTAGGTTGGTGGCCATCACTGCCTCCTGTGGGAGGGAGTTCCAGAGTTTAATGACATGCTGCATGAAGGACTTTTTCATCTGTCCTGAATGTTCTGACACTCAGTTTCATTGGATGCCCACAAGCCATTTACTCCTCCGATTATGGTTAGGTGTTAAGTGGTAAATAGCCAGCACTATGATCCCCAGTATTACTGATTGATTGATTGATTGATTGATTGATTGATTTCACTGATTGATTTTCTCCAAGGAGCTCAAGGTGGTCCTCTTCATCCTCATTTAATGCATCTGCTGCTTATTTCTCCAGATCTTCTCCACCTTGACACCTCCACTCTAGACTTGCTCTTCCATTATTTAATTGCTATACCCAGTTCATTATTTTTACTGTGCACTTGCACATCTATATATCATAGAATCATAGAAGAGTTGGAAGAGACCACAAGGGCCATCGAGTCCAACCCCCTGCCAAGTAAGAAACACCATCAGAGCACTCCTGACATATGGTTGTCCAGCCTCTGCTTAAAGACCTCCAAAGAAGGAGACTCCACCACACTCCTTGGCAGCAAATTCCACTGTTGAACAGCTCTTACTGTCAGGAAGTTCTTCCTAATGTTTAGGTGGAATCTTCTTTCTTGTAGTTTGGATCCATTGCTCCGTGTCCGCTTCTCTGGAGCAGCAGAAAACAACCTTTCTCCCTCCTCTGTGTGACATCCTTTTACAAATTTGAACATGGCTATCATATAACCCCTTAACCTCCTCTTCTCCAGGCTAAACATGCCCAGCTCCCTTAGCCGTTCCTCATAAGGCATCGTTTCCAGGCCTTTGACCATTTTGGTTGCCCTCCTCTGGACACGTTCCAGTTTGTCAGTGTCCTTCTTGAACTGTGGTGCCCAGAACTGGACACAGTACTCCAGGTGAGGTCTGACCAGAGCAGAATACAGTGGCACTATTACTTCCCTTGATCTAGATGCTATACTCCTATTGATGCAGCCCAGAATTGCATTGGCTTTTTTAGCTGCTGCGTCACACTGTTGGCTCATGTCAAGCTTGTGGTCAACCAAGACTCCTAGATCCTTTTCACATGTACTGCTCTCAAGCCAGGTGTCACCCATCTTGTATTTGTGCCTCTCATTTTTTTTGCCAAAGTGCAATACTTTACATTTCTCCCTGTTAAAATTCATCTTGTTTGTTTTGGCCCAGTTCTGTCAAGGTCGTTTTGAAGTGTGATCCTGTCCTCTGGGGTGTTAGCCCTTAAGTCCATCATCCAAGTCATTGATAAAGATGTTGAATGACACCGGGCCCAAGACAGAACCCTGTGGCACCCCACTAGTCACTCTTCTCCAGGATGGAGAGGAACCATTGATGAGCACCCTTTGGTGCTCAGCGCATGCACAGAGCACTTCAAATCCAGGCATGCTTTGAAATACAGGCCTGGGCTGGTTTTACAAAAACTGGACCAGTGGTGTAAGGGATAAGGCATCTGACGATGGACAAGGAGATTGTAGCTTCAACTCCTGTGTGACTCCATGGTTGAGAGCCAGTGTTGTGTAGTGGTTGGACTAGGGAGAGACCAGGGTTCCAATGTCCCCACTCAGCCATGAGGCCCACTGGGTGGCTTAGGGCCTATCAGTACCTCTCAGCCTAGCCTACTTCACAGGGTTGTCTGGGGGATAAAATGTGGAGGGAGAGAAGAAGAGAAGAAGAGTTTGGATTTAATATCCCGTTTTATCTCTACCCTAAGAAGTTAAACCACAGAGCCTAGGACTTGCTGATCAGAAGGTCAGCAGTTCGAATCCCCGTGACGGGGTGAGCTCCTGTTGCTCGGTCCCTGCTCCTGCCAACCTAGCAGTTCGAAAGCACATCAAAGTGCAAGTAGATAAATAGGTACCGCTCCGGCGGGAAGGTAAACGGCGTTTCTGTGCGCTGCTCTGCTTTGCCAGAAGCGGCTTAGTCATGCTGGCCACATGACCCGGAAGCTGTACACCAGCTCCCTCGGCCAATAAAGTGAGATGAGCGCCGCAACCCCAGAGTCGTCCACGACTGGACCTAATGGTCAGGGGTCCCTTTACCTTTAAGGAGTCTCAAAGCAGCTAAAATTCTCCTTTCCCTTCCTCCCCCACAACAAACACTCTGTGAGGTGAGTGAGGCTGAGAGACTTCAGAGAAGTGTGACTAGCCCAAGGTCACCCAGCAGCTGCATGTGGAGGAACGGGGAAGCGAACCCAGTTCACCAGATTATGAGACTACCGCTCTTAACCACTACACCACACTGGCTCCATGTGGGCCATCTTCAGCTTCTTGGCGAAGAAGGTGGGACAGAAATGCAACAAATAAATAAAAATAAATGCCAGGGGAAGCTCAGGAGGGTTCTGCAGTTTAGGCCAGTGCTTGATCATGGCCCTGTCCCATGACAGAGGCCCGGGGATCCAGCCACTTTGAGCGATGTGTGCTCTTTGTTTGCCAGGGATACATTCTCAGTGTGTCCCGGCCAAGTCAAATGGTTCCAGAAGGAAAGTACATTCATGTAATGAGTTCATCAAAGAGGAACAACTGGGAGATTTAATTTTGAAATGGAGCCTTTGGAAGGGAGCCTGCGTTTTTCATCTGTTTTTCTTTATACCTTTCTCAAAAGTATTTCAGGAAAGGAACCCAACCAAGTTCTTGGACTCTTCTCCGGGCCTCCTGGCCTCCCTTCAGCGTTAATCCCGTTTTCCAGAACCTCAGCCAGGTCCCCCTTCAGCTTTGAAGCCTGGACAGGACCACCTGCCTGCCCCAGGAGTGTTTCAGTGGCAGCTTGGCTTGACTTCTCCATGCCACCACACCCAGGGACTTGGCCCAGGGCTCCCGACCGAGCCACTTGAAAGACGGAAACCTGAGAAGCCCTGGAATGGCTCCAGGAAGGTTTATTCCTGGCAGTTAAAATCTCATCCAATAACTGTGAATTCATTGTGCCTAATGGAAAGAGCGACATCTGGCTTGGATATTACGGAAAGATTACCAGCTGGCCTGTCATGTATTGTGCAAAGAATAACATTTGCCTTGGAGGATGCTACAAGCCAGGAGCAGGACCCAGTGGGGTGTGTGTGTGTGTGTGTGTGTGAGACAAATTTATCTCCTTGTTGGCAACGAGCTTGTGACGCTTCCTGGGGCAATTGATGCGACCGACTCTGATCCTGGGATCAGGGATGCAGCAGAACCTGAGCACTGAGATACCCACCCAGGGAATGAATCTGTGAAAATGCAACATGTACTATTTCTCCAGATTTACACCAGAGGGTTGGTTGGTTGGTTGGTTGATTGATTGATTGTACTCCACCTTTCCCCTTGACACAGACCTCAAGGCTGCTTATAGATCAAAATAGGTAAAGGTAAAGGGACCCCTGACCATTAGGTCCAGTCGTGACCGACTCTGGGGTTGCGGCGCACATCTCGCTTTATTGGCCGAGGGAGCTGGCATACAGCTTCCAGGTCATGTGGCCAGCATGACTAAGCCGCTTCTGGTGAAACCAGAGCAGCGCACAGAAATGCCATTTACCTTCCCGCCAGAGTGGTACCTATTTATCTATTTGCACTTTGACGTGCTTTTGAACTGCTAGGTTGGCAGGAGCTGGGACTGAGCAACCGGAGCTTACCCCACTGTGGGGATTCGAACCGCCGACCTTCTGATCTGTGGTTTAACCCACAGTGCCACCCACGTCCCTTTATAGATCAAAATAAGAACAGCTTAAAAGACAGGAGGGAAATCATTAAAAAACAACAACATTTATACAGAGAGAGTCAGAGAGAGAGAGAGAGAGAGAGAGAGAGAGAGAGAGAAGCACAGTGCCATCTCCTTCCTTAAAAGAAGTCAGCTCCCAAATGCCTGTTTGGGAAGTCTTCAGCTGCCGGCAAAAGGACAGCAAGGAGGGAGCCAGTCTGGCTTCTCTAGGGAGGGAGTTCCAAAGTCTGGGAGCAGCCACCGAGAAGGCCCTCTCCTGCATCCCCACCAATTGTGCCTGGGAGAGTGGCAGGAATGAGAGAAGGGACTCTCCCGAAGTTCTCAAAACCCGGGCAGGTTCTTATGAAGGAACAGAGTCTTTCATATAGCCTTGATTTAAGCCATATATAAGGACCAAGCCATATATTCCACCTGAGATATTGCTTATTCTTTGTGTGCTTCCTTTAGCCCGTGGTTAAACAAAGAAATAACGATTCATAATCCAACCCGCCTGCCTGGACAAAGCAGGTCTCAGCCTAGGAGCAAAATAAGGAGAAGCTTCCATAGTATTTAGGTGGCCTTGTCCTATTAAGGCGCTGAGCATCTCTCACAGGCGTGATGCCAGAAATCCTTATACCAACTGCATATGGTAGACTCATATTACAGGCTGATATTTACCTCTCAATGCTTCCCAAGCATTTTATTTCCATAAACTCACCCCTGCTGCCCCTACCCTCTAAAAAGGGTTATCCGGAATAGTAGTATTCACGACCGACTAAGAAAGATAAGCAGTGCTCCCAGTGTCTTGCTGGTGCCCAGCCTGGCCCCACAAAGGGGCTGCAAATGAAATGTTGTTGTTGTTTAGTCGTTTAGTCGTGTCCAACTCTTTGTGACCCCATGGACCAGAGCACACCAGGCACTCCTGTCTTCCACTGCCTCCCGCAGTTTGGTCAAACTCATGCTGGTAGCTTTGAGAACACTGTCCAACCATCTCGTCCTCTGTCATCCCCTTCTCCTTGTGCCCTCCATCCTTTCCAGGGAGTCTTCTCTTCTCATGAGGTGGCCAAAGTCTTGGAGCCTCAGCTTCAGGATCTGTCCTTCCAGTGAGCACTCAGGGCTGATTTCCTTCAGAATGGAGGGCTTTGATCTTCTTGCAGTCCATGGGACTCTCAAGAGTCTCCTCCAACACCATAATTCAAAAGCATCAATTCTTTGGCGATCAGCCTTCTTTATGATCCAGCTCTCACTTCCATACATCACTACTGGGAGAACCATAGCTTTACGGACCTTTGTTTGCAAGGTGATGTCTCTGCTTTTTAAATGCCCCCCCTTTCTCCTGCTGCGGCCACAGCACCTTCCCTGCCCCCACTCTGGAGCCTCCCTCAAAGTGAAGAGGGAGCTTCATTACCTGCCCAGAACATGCCAGCTTTCCAGCAGGAGATGCCTCAAGACACCAGCGCGCCCAGGCTCCAGCGAGAGGCAGAAAGAACATGTCAAACTCAGCAGCACATGCCAGGATTTTAGCATTGCCAGCCTGCCCTGTATCGCTGCGAAAACAATGAAATACCCATGAAATGCCAACAGGCTAAATTGCTGGAAGATTCGGGCAGAAGGAGGTGCTTCTTCACCAAACCACGTAGTTAAACTGCTCACTCCACAATACGCGCCATTACATTTACTGGACACATCAAAAGGGGGTTCAGTGTTATCTGGATTAAATAGGGGTGCAAGTTTCTTTCTTGATGGGATGGAGGAAGAGAGAGCTGTCAGGTCAAAGCCAGCAAAATGAAACGCACATAACTTGCCAGACGCACAGATTAAAAGGCTTCCTCCAGGCAGGTGTGTTGAATTATGAATGGTTATTTATTGGTTCAAAACCAATAGGTTTTAAATGTAAAGTTCTCCACTTAGACAGGAATAGAGAGATCCACAAATAGAATGTAGGGAGGGGAGACACCTGGTTTGACAGCGGTACACGTGAAAAGGATATAGGCGACCGTGTCTAAACACAGTACGTTTCCGAGCACAATTCAAAGTGTTGGTGCTGACCTTTAAAGCCCTAAACGGCCTCGGCCCAGTGTACCTGAAGGAGCGCCTCCACCCCCATCATTCAGGCCAGACACCGAGGTCCAGCTCCAAGGGCCTTCTGGCGGTTCCCTAACTGCAAGAAGTGAGGTTACAGGGAACCAGGCAGAGGGCCTTCTCGGTAGTGGCGCCCGCCCTGTGGAACGCCCTCCCATTAGATGTCAAAGGGATAAACAACTACAGTGGTACCTCAGGTTACATACGCTTCAGGTTACAGACTCCGCTAACCCAGAAATAGTGCTTCAGGTTAAGAACTTTGCTTCAGGATGAGAACAGAAATTGTGCTTTGCTGCGTGGCGGCAGCAGGAGGCCCCATTAGCTAAAGTGGTGCTTCAGGTTAATAACAGTTTCAGGTTAAGAACAGACCTCCGGAACGAATTAAGTACTTAACCCGAGGTACCACTGTACCTGACATTTAGAAGACATCTGAAGGCAGCCCTGTTTAGGGAAGTTTTTAACGTGTGACATCTTTGTTGGAAGCCTCCCAGAGCGGCTGGGGAGGCCCAGCCAGATGGGCAAAGTGCAAATAAATTACTGTATTTTTCACTCTATAAGGCGCACCAGACCACAAGACGCACCTAGTTTTTGGAGGAGGAAAACAAGAAAAAAAATATTCTGAATCTCAGAAGCCAGAACAGCAAGAGGGATCGCTGCACAGTGAAAGCAGCAATCCCTCTTGCTGTTCTGGCTTCTGGGATAGCTGTGCAGCCTGCATTCGCTCCGTAAGATGCACACACATTTCCCCTTACTTTTTAAGAGGGGAAAAGTGAGTCTTATAGAGCAAAAAATACGGTATTCTTATTCTTATTCATATGAAGAACTTCTTGATGGTATGAGCTGTTCTGCAGTGGACTCACTCGCAAGACGGTGACCTCTCCTTCGTTGCAGGTTTATAAAGCTAGGTTGGCTGGCCATCTGTCAGGGATTCCTTAGCTGTGTTTCCTGCACTGCAGGGGGTTGGGCTAGATGCCCTTTGGGGTCCCGTCCAAACCTTGCAGTTCTATGATTCAGTTCTCTGATTCTATGCAGCGAACGAGATGCCACAACGCTGCAAAGCCGATTCAATTTGTCCGCGTGAAGATGTCACTGAGGGTTAACTGGAGAGAAAAGACAGCCAGTTGTCAACGAAGGAAGTGCATAATTTCACAAGAAGGACGTGGGGACCAAATGCTAAGAGTGGCTTTTTTTTTCTTTTTTGCACTGCCAGAAAAATTTATGAAAAGCTGTGAGTCATTTCAGCCCCGCTCTAGTTTCTGTGCTTCCCTGGGTGATGGTCTTCACGCCTCCGTGGTCATCTCGGACATAGATCTTCCTGGCAGCTTTCTCTGGCTTCTCTCGCTCACGGTGTGAGGTCCAGGAAGAGCCACAAAAGGGTTGCGAATATGACTTGTGACATGATGACCACCTCCTGCAGCCGTCCAGACCCTTGACTGCCTTTATTCTTTATTCCATTTTATTGATTTGTGGGCTACAGCCAAAAGTGCAAACGTAACAAAAAGGGCAAAAAGAGAGAAGGACAAAAGTACAAAGATAATAAAATCATAGAATTGTAGAGATGGAAAAAAAGAGTCATCTAATTTGAACCTTGCAAAGCAGGAATCATAGTTAAAGATGCAACATAGCTCCAAAGGGATAATAAAGTATTAACTCACAAAAATATTCCTTTTTAAAAAACAAAAAGATTCATAAAAATAAAAGTATTCTTCATCTGTGAGTTCCATCATTACTGAGAATAAAAGGTGGAATCTACACACGTATAACAAAACACTGTGATCATGCTTTTTTCTAAACAAAGGTTTAGAAAAATGTATTGAATTTTGCATAGCTCACTATCGCCACCTAGTGTCACATTTGTACATTGCTCTTTACAACACATTTTAAATGTTTTATTTGCAGCTGTGTAGATGTGTCCAAAGTTTTGTATATGCTTAAATGAGTCAGACATTTGCGTATGCTGGTGGCACTGAGTGACCATGTGCCTCAATATTTGTATAAGAAATAAAACCATGCCATATGAACGAAATTTCTTATGGTAAGAGCTATTTGAAAGTGGAATGGACTCCCTTGGAAGGTGGTGAACTCTCCTTCATTTCAGATTTTTAATCAGTGGTTGGACATCTGTTAGGGATGCTTTAGCTGTGATTCCTGCATTGCAGGGAACTGGGCTAGACAATATTTGGGGTCCCTTTGAAATATGCAATTCTATGATTCTATTATGGGACGCGGGTGGCACTGTGGGTAAAACCTCAGCGCCTAGGACTTGCTGATCGTATGGTCGGCGGTTCGAATCACCGCGGCAGGGTGAGCTCCCATCTTTCGGTCCCAGCTCCTGCCCACCTAGCAGTTCGAAAGCACCCCTAAGTGCAAGTAGATAAATAGGTACCGCTTTATAGCGGGAACGTAAATGGCGTTTCCGTGTGCGGCGCTGGTGCTGGCTCGCCAAATGCCGCTTAGTCACGCTGGCCACGTGACCCGGAAGTGTCTCCGGACAGCGCTGGCTCCAGGCCTCTTGAGCGAGATGGGCGCACAACCCTAGAGTCGGTCACGACTGGCCCGTATGGGCAGGGGTACCTTTACCTTTACCTATGATTCTATTATATATAGCAAAAAGAAGGCCAGTCAAACCCTGCCCTTTAGATACTTTGTTTATGAGATACCTTTTCAAGAAGGACCATTTTCAAACCCTTGAATACCAGCAATCCAAATTACGGTGGTATCTCGGTTCTCAAACACCTTGGTACTCAAACAACTTGGAACCCAAACACTGCAAACCCGGAAGTAAGTGTTCTGCTTTGCGAACCTTTTTTGGGAGCTGAACGTGCTCCATTTTGAGTGTTACACTGAGGTCTGTCTATTTTTGCTGCTATTTGCGTTTTTGTTTTTGCGGCTCTTTTGTTTTTGTGAGTGTGTGGAACCCAGTTCAGCTACTGACTGATTGATTGTGTGACTGCAGTATGTCGTTTATTGCTTTCATTTTATGGATCAGTGGTCTTGTTATATCATGGGTAGGCAACCCAAGGCGTGTGGGCTGGATCCAGCCAATCGCCTTCTAAATCCGGCCTGCGGATGATCCGGGAATCAGCATGTTTTTACATGAGTAGAATGTGTCCTTTTATTAAAAATGCATCTCTGGGTTATTTGTGGGGCCTGCCTGGTGTTTTTACATGAGTAGAATGTGTGCTTTCATTGAAAATGCGTCTCTGGGTTATTTGTGGGTCATAGGAATTTGTTCATTTCCTCCCCAAAATACAGTCCGGCCCCCCCACAAGGTCTGAGGGACAGTGGACCGGCCCCCAGCTGAAAAAGTTTGCTGCATTAGATAGTAAAATTGACCCCTGCATTAGATAATAAAGTTCATGTTCAATGGCTGTTTTAGGGAATGTTTTTAAAAGTTTGGAATGGATTAATCCATTTTGCCTTACTTTCTATGGGAAAGCGCGCCTTGGTTTTGGAACGGACCTCCAGAACAGATTAAGTTTGACAACCAAGGTACCACTGCAATACCATGGTTCCCTTCATCTCCTCCCTGAATCTCATAAACAACTTGCTACTTCCTGAGTAGGGCAGTATTTTAACTTTCCTTCCCCTTTCCTCCCTTGTCTTTGTCACCAGGTCAAGACTGGCAGATTTCCACACGAATTGCCAAGCCTCTTTCCAGTCACTGACCAGCTGCCCTGGGGACAATTACCAGGCTTGTCTTGGTTCCTACGCAGGCCTAATAGGTGAGTAGCATTAATAGGCTCATCCACACTGAAGCTAATGCTGTGTTGAAACTGCTTCTTGTGTCTTTTATTTTTATTATTGGCAGTATCCACATGACATCCCTTTTGTGATACATAGATAGCAGTCAAGTACAACATTCCTAGTTTTCCTAGAGTGGACATGCAAGGGGATATTTAGTCCAGCCAGTTGGAACTTCCTGTTTCCTCCTGGGCTGGGACAAACTTCCTTTAGCATGTGACTAGAGGTGGGCGTGACCTTACCTGTGCAGGTAACAAAAGCACAGGGCATGCAGCCCCTCTTCTTTCTTCTCTTTGCCTTCTCTGTTGCAAGACCAGCAGTTTTTTTAGCTAGAAATGCTTTGTAGGCTTTTAGCCAACAGAGGACAAAGAGACTATCTCCATATGGGATAGTTCCACATGTATATACTCTGTAACTAAGTTTGCCTTCAGGGATCCATCTGTGAACTGAATGTGTGAGTAAACTTCTTCTATATAGTTTACACAAAATTGTGTCGTGTCTATTCTTTTTAAGAGGAATATAAGGGAAATTACAAGAAATCTTATATTGAGAAGCTTAAACAAGCTTGTAACAAGCTAACGTCTGTGTGTTTAAAAGGGGAATGTAAAACTCTGCTAAGTTACAGAACTTGCTAGCGCAAGTTAGGAAGGGTATTATTAAACAATATATCCTCTCCTGCCTCCCTGAACATTCCCACACCTTCCACGTCTACAGTTGGATTCCTCATTAAAATAGTGGTTTGTACTCTCCCCACCCCACCCCCAAAATCAGATTTTACTCAGCCATGTATAATCTGATACAGGAAGACAATCCAATATAGAAATTGCATGTTACCACATTGTGAATGTACTGAATGGGGCTGGCCCAAGGCATTTTGTCACTTGAGGCAAAACAGAGAAAGGCTTCCATCTGCCTCCCTGCCTCCTACCTGAGGCTACTAGAGGTGGGAAGCCCTGGTACACTGAAGGTGGCAAGGGAGATCCGCTGCCCCACCCCAGCTGTCCTCACCAAGGCTGATGGGCAGCCTGGCACTGGAGCACATTGCGTGGGTGATTTTCCACATGTGGGGTGACGTTTTGTTAGTTGCCGTCCATCGCCACACACGCCAAGCCCAGGGCTAGCACACTGAGAGCCGTAGCAGAGTCTAAAATAAAGTCACAGCTTGTGCAACAGAACAACATTAGGAATGTAGGTTCATGGACCTTTCTTATCCCAGTTAGCTGCACACAGCAGCCGACCTCTTTCTGCCCCTCTTGCAATGAAAAGACCATCTGATGGGATGTGATATAAAAGGTAAAGGTAAAGGTACCCCTGCCCGTACGGGCCAGTCTTGACAGACTCTGGGGTTGTGCGCCCATCTCACTTAAGAGGCCAGGGGCCAGCGCTGTCCGGAGACACTTCCGGGTCACGTGGCCAGCGTGACAAAGCTGCATCTGGCGAGCCAGAGCCGCACACGGAAACGCCGTTTACCTTCCCGCTGGTAACCGGTCCCTATTTATCTACTTGCACCCGGAGGTGCTTTCGAACTGCTAGGTTGGCAGGCGCTGGGACCGAGCAGCGGGAGCACACCCCGCCGCAGGGATTCGAACTGCCGACCTTTCGATCGGCAAGTCCTAGGCGCTGAGGCTTTAACCCACAGCGCCACCTGTGTCCCACTGATGGGATGTGATAGCCATCTTCAAATATCTCAAGGCCTGTCACATGGAAGATGGAGCAAACCTGTTTTCTCCTGCTCTGGAGGGTGGGACACGAACTGATGGGTTCAAGTTACAAGAAGGGAGATTTTGACTGATCATCAGTGTAATGGTTGTGAGGGGTTACTTGTGTGTAAATTGCCTTCGGTTTAGTTAGATTGCTTGCCCAACCATGCTTAGGGTCAGAGCTCGCCCTCCGTGCCAGAGTCAGTCACTTGCAGAATCCGTCAGTGGGCGTTTCTTGAACCTCTTCCAGCATAAAAGCTGTTTGACGCCAACTCTCCTCCTATTTTCCCTGCACGGAACGCGTCTGCGCAAGTAAGGGGAAGGCAGGGGCGTGCCAGCGCTCTCTCCACTAGTTTCGGGTGAAGGGTCTTGGAGCCCTGTCACCAATTCCTCCATCTCCCTCTCTTCTCTATTGGTGTTACGCTGAATTCCTTCCCCCCTGCTGGTCCCCTCTCCGGCCTCGCTCTGGAGCCCTGCCTCCGCCTCTCACTCTGATGTCAGTTCCCTGACAATCAGGAAGAACTTTCTGACAGCAGGAGCTGCTCCACAGGGGAATGGATTCCTCCGGGAGGTGGTGGAATCTTCTTCATTGGGCATTTTAAAGCAGAGCCTGGATGGCCCTCTGCTGAGGATGCTTTAGTTGAGGTTCCTGCGTTGCAGGGGGTTGGACTAGATGACCCTTGGGGTCCCTTCCAGCTCCATGATTCTATGTTAAGTAAGTTTAAAATGCTTTGCTTGCAGTTGCAAGGTCTCAGTAATGCATTGTTCCACGCAAGGATAATACAGGCAAAATAGTCTTGGGTAGAAAATGCAGCCAGAGTCAGACATGTGGTCTAAGTGTAGAGGTAGCTTAAGCAGATGGCAGAAATGAGGAGGAAACAATCTTTGTTTCCTCTTTGGAGAGGGGCATGACTTAACAGAGTCTATCTAGCAATACAACGTAGTCCTTAACCCCTTAATGTACTAACTAGGAGTCATGCGTAGTTCTGTTTGACTGCAATCTCCCACAATATCATGGGGCAGCCCAGAGCTGGGTCTCTGAGATACACACTGATGCTTAAATTGAACCTTGGGGGTCCAGTACCTGATGTGCGCTGGACAAATGGGGCAGGGTTTTGAGAAAGGAATTACAAAGATGATGGCATTTGCCCATCCCTCTGTGTGCGGCAAACTCAAGGTTTACCCCCTTCCTTCTTGGACAGGGTTGGACATGACACCCAACTATGTCGACTCCAGCACTGCCAACCTCGTTGTGTCCCCGTCGTGCTCCTGCCGGGGCAGTGGCAACATGGAGGAAGAGTGTGAGAAGTTCCTGAAGGACTTCATGGAAAACCCCTGCCTGCGTAAGTCATTCTGTGGTCCCCAGAGTGGAAGTTGGCCAGATGGAGGTTAGGGCTGTTCTCAAACACTGTGGAGCCTCATGCATGTGTGTGTGTGTGTGTGTGTGTGTGTGTGTGTGTGTGTGAGAGAGAGAGAGAGAGAGAGAGAGAGAGAGAGAGAGAGAGAGACATGTAATGGTGGAGAGGGCTATTGATGGCTACTAACCTTAATGTGATCAGACCAATGGCCCATCGAGTCCACTGTGAGAGCAGGATGCTGGTCTTGATGGGCCATTGGCCTGATCACATTAAGGTTAGTAGCCATCAATAGCCCTCTCCACCATTACATACCATGTGCCACTTTTGAGAAACTCGCAAGCAGGATCTGAGCACAAGAGTTTCCAGCAAATGGAATTCAGAAGCCTTGCTGCTTCCAGCTGTGGAGGCAGAACTTAGCCTTCATGCATGGCTAATAGCCCTCGCTATCCCCCTCCACCATGAATTTGCCATCCGGTTGGTTGCTGTTACCGTCTCCTGTGGTTACATTCATTATATGGCATTCATGTGTGGCTGCAGAGCACTTGCAGGAAGCAATGGGCAGGTCAGAGAGGGGTGGGTCCCCAACCAGGAAGCCTGACAGGAAAGGGCATGGAGGTGATGTCGAGGAGAAGCTTTCGTTGTTCCTTCAGTAAAGCTGTCTGTTTCCCTCTCCAGGAAATGCTATCCAGGCTTTTGGCAACGGCACGGACCGGCCTCTGCCGCCGATTCAACACATCACCTTGCCGCCCAAGATGGAGACATCAACATATGACGCCAATGACAGCAACACCATCTACGACACAGGTGTGACCACCACTTCAGCCTCCACCCAGGTAAGTCCTTTGAGAAGGCATCCCTGCATCCCTTCATGGCGACTCAAGAGCACAGGTTTGCTTAGCAGGTGTGCTGGTCCTGTGGGTAACCCGAGAGGCGAGGTCCAAGTCCGGTCCATGGTCAAAGGTGCACGTGGAGGCAGTCCATTGTAGCTGAAGCTGGGTGCAGGGCAGGGAGTTGGGTGAAGTCAGGAACAGGCTTGCAAGCAGGGAGCCAGGGCGGGTCAGGAGCTCAGGCAGGAAAGCAGGACAGGGTTCAGGCAGGAACTAGCAACCAACAATGCTGCTCCTGCAACTTGGGACTGGGGCTGACTGGCTTTTATCTGCCCCGAGGCATAGGGCGGCCCCGATCCTCTGGTGACTCGCCTCTCCTGGCCTGGAGGCGAGCACTCCTCCTGCAGGAACTTAGTTCCCTCCGCCTCTCTGCCCTGAGCCTCTGCAGCTCAGGAGAGGCTGGAGGGTTACCGGACCCAGAGGCAACCTCCTCTTCCCTTGATGGGGCTGAGAGTGGAGCACCTGTGGGCAATGGGTCCTCCATCACCTCAGGAGCCAGAGCAGACTCAGCTGATGCCTGCACCTGAGGACCCAGCACAGGTGAGGACCCTTCAGGCTCATGCCCCAGCCCCGGCTCAGCTGGTTCTGGAGGTGGGGAATCCTGTGCAGGCTGGGATCCCTCAGGTTCAGCATCCGAGTCTGAATCACAGGCCACAGAGTCTGAAAGGCCCAGCCTTCCTTCTTCAGAGGATAGGGCATTTGGCCAGTCCCGCCAACTCCACTTTCTATTCATGTTCTTATTGCTTGTGTAAGTTTTAGCTCCAAAGAGCAGCTGATGAGGGGGGTCAGCTCATGGAGGGTGATGGGGGGCACAAGGAGGCAGAGTAGACACACTCATGGTCAGTCCGCCTCCGATGAGGGGTCATTTGAGCAGCTGAAGAAATTGGAGATGTTTAACCTGGAGAAGAGAAGACTGAGTGATGAGATGACAGCCACCTTCAAATATCTCAAGGGCTGCCACATGGAAGATGGAGCAAGCTTGTTTTCTCCTGCTCAAGAGCCTAGGAGCCAAACCAATGGATTCAAAAGAGGTTCTAACTAAACATTAGGAAGAGTTTTCTGAGGGTAAGAGCTGTTCAACTGTGGAACTGACGCTCTCAGAAGGTAGTGGATTCTCCACCATGGAGGTTTTGTTTTTGTTAAAAAAATGATCTTCATTGGGAGGGCGGGTTAAGTTGAGGTTGGATGGCCATCTGTCATGGATGCTTTAGTTGAGATTCCTGCATTGCTGGGAGCTGGACTTGATGACCTTTGGGTCCTTTACAAGCTTATAATTACCGTATATACTCAAGTATAAGCCAACTTTTTCAGCACATTTCTTTAGGCTGAAAAATCCCCCCTTGGCTTATACTCAAGTGAGGTGGGCAGCAGTGGCGGAGGGACGAGCAGCCCCAAAGGGCTGCTTTCGGGCTGCTCGTTCCTCCTCCGCCACTGCCGCCACCACCAGGTTTGTGGTGAACCGGCTTATACTCAAGTAAATAAGTTTTCCCAGTTTTTTGTGCTAAAATTAGGTGCCTCGGCTTATACTCAAGTATCTTGGGAGAAAAGCAATGACAAACCTAGACAGCATCTTAAAAAGCAGAGACATCACCTTGCCAACAAAGGTCCGTATAGTTCAAGCTATGGTTTTCCCAGTAGTGATGTATGGAAGTGAGAGCTGGACCATAAAGAAGGCTGATCGCCGAAGAATGGGTGCTTTTTAATTCTGGGGCTGGAGGAGACTCTTGAGAGTCCCATGGACTGCAAGAAGATCAAACCTCTCCATTCTTAAGGAAATCAGCCCTGAGTGCTCACTGGAAGGACAGATCCTGAAGCTGAGGCTCCAATACTTTGGCCACCTCATGAGAAGAGAAGACTCCCTGGAAAAGACCCTGATGTTGGGAAAGATGGAGGGCACAAGGAGAAGGGGACGGCAGAGGACAAGATGGTTGGACAGTGTTCGCGAAGTTACCAGCATGAGTTTGACTAAACTGCGGGAGGCAGTGGAAGACAGGAGTGCCTGGCGTGCTCTGGTCCATGGGGTCACGAAGAGGCGGACACGACTAAACGACTAAACAACAACAACATACTCAAGTATATACGGTATATGACCTGGGAAGGTGATGGACTCTCCTTCATCAGAGGTTTCTGAATAGATACTGGGTGGGCATCGGTCAGAGTGTCTTTACCTATGATTTCTGCATTGCAAAGGGCTAGACTACATGAACCTTGGGCTCCCTTCCTACATGACAGTTCTGATTCTGTGATTTACCATATTTTTCGCTCTATAAGATGCACCAGACCACAAGACGCACCTAGTTTTTGGAGGAGGAAAACAAGAAAAAAAAATTTCTGAATCTCAGAAGCCAGAACAGCAAGAGGGATCACTGCGCGGTGAAAGCAGCAATCCCTCTTGCTGTTCTGGCTTCTGGGATAGCTGCGCAGCCTGCATTCGCTCCATAAGACGCAAACACATTTCCCCTTACTTTTTAGGAGGGAAAAAGTGAGTCTTATAGAGCAAAAAATACAGTAAGCCACGCTCGCACAAGACTTGAGGGAGCAGCAGGAGGCCTTGCCACATGGCCGGTTCAGTGAACCCTTCGCCAAGGAGCGCATTCCCATGTGCGTGGAGACACAATGCCTGCTTGCAACCCCCCCCCCCAGCCCACCTGCGAGACAACTCTCTGCTGAAGCCCTTCCTCCTCTCCCGGGGGTCTGGTGGCCATTTGGATCCCTTCCTCAGCTCGGCGAGCACATGCAAAAGGCAGCAATGTCACCCTTGGGCAGCCTCTAATTAGATCCGGCATGCCTGAGAAATTACATCTTATGCTTCTCGTTACCGCCGCATGAGACAATCAGCGGCTCAATTTCATGCTAGAGTTGCATCGCATCAGAGGCCCGGTGCTCCGTTCGCGGGCACCTCTACTACTCGCGACAGAACCTCTCTCCCCCCCCCCCCACAGCAAGTGGGGGATAGGACAGAACGTTTCCCTCTCCATTAGCACATCCTCGGCCCCATTGACTGATTCGCTGCCTGCCCTGGAACAAGGGACATTCATTACCCAAGCCTGGGGTCAAATCTGGACAACCTTTGTTACATCTTGTGCAGGCAAAAAAAAAAAAAAAGACTTTTGGTGCGGTAGTTGACAAAGACCAGCTCCAAACTGTACTCTTCCCCCTCCAAACTGTACTCTTCCCCTCTTCCCCCTCCAAAGACCTAGAGTTCCCTAGAGAGCCAGTGTGGTGTAGTGGTTAAGAGCAGTGGACTCGTAATCTGGTGAACCGGGTTCGCGTCTCCGCTCCTCCACCTGCAGCTGCTGGGTGACCTTGGGCTGGCTAGTCACACTTCTCTGAAGTCTCTCAGCCCCACTCACCTCACAGAGTCTTTGTTGTGGGGGAGGAAGGGAAAGGAGAATGTTAGTCGCTTTGAGACTCAGTAGGGTAGTGATAAAGCGGATATCAAATCCAAACTACTACTCCTCCTCCTCTCCTCTCCTCCTCCTCCTCCTTCTTCTTCTTCTTCTTCTTCTTCTTCTTCTTCTTCTTCTTCTTCTTCTTCGTCTTCGTCTTCTTCTACTTCTACTTCTTCTTCCTCCTCTTCCTCTTCCTCTTCTTCTTCTTCTCTAGAATTTGTCTGGAGGTTTAGACTTGGTGGCTCAGTCGGTAGAGCATGAGACTCTTAATCTCAGGGACTACAATTCTAAGGTTCTAGGGTGTGTACCCCATAATATGCACTCAGTGCTGGATGCAGGTGCACTTTTTGGGGTAGCTTAGTGAAATATCCTCAGAGTGGAGAGTGGATTTCATGCTCTTTATTCAGCTCATAGTGGTGAGGAAGAATGGAAGTTCCCCCAGAATGTCTGCCTTATATACATTATTTACACGATGGGCCCCACGTGATTGGCTAATTCCAGGATTCTCCTGTAGGCCAATCAGGTTGTGGATTCACTTCCATCTGAAGCTGGATTGGGTGGCTCCTGTGGACCAATCAGACTGCTGCATTTTGGATCCTATTCAACTCAGTACACAACACTTAGAAGCCTTTGTACACCAATATAGATATCCTCTTTTTATCAGTATACCAGTGAACCAGTTTCCATCCCTTTTCTTCCAAAAACTGTGAATATTTATTTCAAAAAATTTATGCACTGCCTAATTGTTAAAAGAAAAGAAAAAAAACCCACACACCTCAAAATGGTGTACAAAAAAAGCAAAAAAATCATCACTAAGAAAAATAACAAGAATAATTGAAAATTTCAAATGCTACTGGGTCAAGTTCAAGGTGTTCAATTAGTATCCAAAGCTCTTAATAAGTTGGGACCAGTCTACCTGTGAGATCACCTTGCCCATATGCACCCACCTGGCTGCTTCTGTCGGTGGAACACATTACAGGTGTCACATAAGAGCAGTCCTGCTTTCATTAGAATCATAGAATTGTATTGCTGGAGGGGACCACAAGAGCCATCTAGTCCAACCCTCTGCAATACAGGAATCGAACTCGCTCTTTGAGTGTGGCATCTTTTCGGCAAACTGCTTTGAGATTTTTATTTTATTTTATTTTTACAAACCAGTGGTGTATAAACATTAGGAGACAAACAATATGCGAAATAAGCAAATTAATAATATTAAGCATGGGTGCCCTTCCTCAGCTAGATGATTTGCTCCCATACAGTCTTTTTATTCTATCCTAATACCAGCTTCCCAGGGACACGGGTGGTGCTGTGGGTCAAACCCCAGAGCCTAGGGCTTGCCGATCAGAAGGTCGGTGGTTCGAATCCCCACCACGGGGAGAGCTCCCGTTGCTCGGTCCCTGCTCCTGCCAACCTAGCAGTTTGAAAGCACATCAAAGTGCAAGTAGATAAATAGGTACCGCTCCGGCGGGAATGTAAACGGCGTTTCCGTGCGCTGCTCTGGTTCGCCAGAAGCGGCCTAGTCATGCTGGCCACATGACCTAGAAGCCGTACGCCGGCTCCCTCGGCCAATAAAGCAAGATGAGCACCGCAACCCCAGAGTTGGTCACAACTGGACCTAATGGTCAGGGGTCCCTTTACCTTTACCTTTAATACCAGCTTCCCACTCCCAAGACACAGGCAGACTTTGGTAATCTTTTGTAATATGGCGCCCTTGCAAGGCCCAAATTTGGCACCCCCTAATGGTCCTTCTCAGTGATGGATCTTCTCAATTTTGCACCCCTTCGGCTTGGCACGCTGTGTAGCAGAACCGCTGTCCAAGATCTAGACATTTATGAAGAAGCAGCAATGTTGGTGCAATGAAGTCTCTTCTCTTATTCTCTTCTTTCCCCCCTCATTAAAAAAAGGAAAGGGCAGGAGGCTCCCAGGGAGCCTTCTTGTTCCCTCTCCAAATCTCTTCTGGCAGTTGGAGTGTCAAGAGGCAAAATATTTAAGCAAACAGATAGCATCCAAGCCTCCCACCTCCCCAGCTGAGTAATTGCCAGCTTGTGATGAGCATGAGAATTTGTCCATTGCCCTTGGGCTGCTGCCTCACAAGGACATCAAGCCCCGGAGTTCAGCACGCACGGATCCAGGGGGGCCAGGCATGGGTGTCACAGGGTGGCCCCTGTGAGGGTGAGGGGGCAAGCTGAGTCTGCAGGCAGGGCACCCATGGAAGAGCACCATTGCAGACCTTTGAGAAAGGAATGGTCTTTGGGAATCCAGATGTGTTAGATGTGGGAATGTTGTGAGAATACCTCGGGTTACAGATGCTTCGGGTTGTGTGATTTCAGGTTGCGCACAGCGCCGGACCCGGAAGTAGCGGAACGGGTTACTTCTGGGTTTTGGCACTTGTGCATGTGCAGAAGTGCCGAATCGTGGAATGTTAGAGGGATGCTGGAAAGAAGTTATGTGGTTTTAGCAATAATGTTATAAAGGGGTATGTAAAAATGGATTGTTAACAGGTGAAAATGTAAAGTTACAATATATTAAGATAAAATATCAAGATAAAAGCAAAAAGGGTAAGGACTTGCTGAAACAACTACTGAAATAGAATACAAAAAAGGGAGGTTTGAGGAGGTCAGGGAAACAAGCAAATGAAAGACAAGATATGGAAAGACTGAATTGTTTTTTTATTTTTCTGTATTTTCTATTTTTTGGTTTTTTTCTTCTCTTTTCTTCTTTTTATTTTTGTAATTTCTTTTAAACTTTAATAAATATTATTTAAAAAAAACAAACCAGAAGTGCCAAATCGTGACCCGCGCATGCGCAGATGCGGTGCTGCAGGTTGCTAACGTTGCAGGTTGCGAACATGCTTCCCGCACGGATCACGTTCGCAACCCAAGCGTCCACTGTACATATTACCCTTCCTAACTCATGCTAGTGAGTTTATTCATGTAGCAGAGTACATCCCCCCTTTTACACAGCAGGAAACTAGTTGCAGATTCATTAGAGTCTCATAAGTTCTATTATTCCTGGTCAAGATCCCTTTGAATCCTCATAAAAGAATAAAGACACAACAGTCTTGTTCATAAGTAACAAGAAGAAGTTTACTCACGATCGGAGCACAGTGTGGTTCCTGAAGGTAGGCTTTAGGCTTGAAGTTGCAAATAAATAGAAGGAAGAAGAGAAGAGAAGAAGAGTTTGGATTTGATATCCCGCTTTATCCCTACCCGAAGGAGTCTCAAAGCGGCTAACATTCTCCTTTCCCTTCCTCCCCCACAACAAACACTCTGTGAGGTGAGTGGGGCTGAGAGACTTCAGAGAAGTGTGACTGGCCCAAGGTCACCCAGCAGCTGCATGTGGAGGAGCGGAGAAGCGAACCCGGTTCCCCAGATTACGAGACTACCGCTCTTAACCACTACACCACACTGGCTCTCAGTGTGGATCTCTCAGGAGTGGATTTACCCCATCTGGATATATCCCTGTATGGCTGGCTGAGAGCCAGCAGTGCAGTCTAGGAGGGAAAAGGCAAAAGAGTCAAAAAGAGGAAGGTGGCTTCATGACTGGACCTTTTGTAAGGTCTGGAAGGGTCACACCCACCTACCTGGTCACATGCAAAAGGAAGGATGCTCCAGACCAGGTGTAACAGGAAGTTCAACTGGCTGGACCAACATTTCCCTGCATGTTCACTCTAGGCAAACAGGAAATGTTGTACTTGACTGCTCCAGAGGATTACATCCCACATTAGAGATGGACAGGTACCCCCCCCCCAGCTCTGCATACTGGGAATTCTGGGTAGTAAAGGTAAAGTAACCCCTGACCATTAGGTCCAGTCATGGCCGACTCTGAGGTTGCAGCACTCATCTTGCTTTATTGGCTGAGGGAGCCGGCGTACAGCTTCCGGGTCATGGGGCCAGCATGACTAAGCCGCTTCTGGCGAACCAGAGCAGCACACGGAAACGCCATTTACCTTCCTGCAGGAGCGGTACTGATTTATCTACTTGCACTTTGACGTGCTTTTGAACTGCTAGGTTGGCAGGAGCAGGGACCGAGCAATGGGAGCTCACCCCGTTGCGGGGATTCGAACCGCCGACCTTCTGATCGGCAAGTCCTAGGCTCTGTGGTTTAACCCACAGCGCCACCTGCGTCCCTCTGGGACCAGGGTTCAAATCCCCACTTGACCATCATTAGCTCATCATTCATTTGTAATTTTATTTGTATGCCACTTTTCCACTCAAAAAAATCAGGCCAAAGCGGCTTACATGCAAGAACGCATTTCAAAAAAACCAAAGAGTGCAAAAACGTTTCCCTAACATTTCAGTACTATAAATGTAACAAGACCAGAGATTGCCATCTGTCATGGGTGTTTTAGTTGAGATTCCTGCATTGCAGGGGGTTGCTCTAGATGACCCTCCAGAATCCATTCCAACTCTACAATTCTATGAGTACATTAACAAAATCCAACTGCAAAACTAATTTGGGAGCTTGGAGGTTTCACCGTGGTCCTGGGAAAACCCATCCGATGATGTTGCTCACTCATCATGAAGCTCCCTGGGTGACCTTGGGCCAGTCACTGACTCTTGGCCTAACCTAAAAAAGTAGAGACATCACCTTGCCAACAAAGGTCCGTATAGTTAAAGCTATGGTTTTCCCAGTAGAGATGTATGGAAGTGAGAGCTGGACCATAAAGAAGGCAGATCGCCGAAGAATTGATGCTTTTGAATTCTGGTGCTGGAGGAGACTCTTGAGAGTCCCATGGTCTGCAAGAAGATCAAACGTATCCATTCTTAAGGAAATCAGCCCTGAGTGCTCACTGGAAGGACAGATCGTGAAGCTGAGGCTCCAATACTTTGGCCACCTCATGAGAAGAGAGGACTCCCTGGAAAAGACCCTGATGTTGGGAAAGATGGAGGGCATAAGGAGAAGGGGACGACAGAGGACGAGATGGTTGGATAGTGTCTTCGAAGCTACAAACATGAGTCTGACCAAACTGTGGGAGGCAGTGGAAGACAGGAGGGCCTGGCGTGCTCTGGTCCATGGGGTCACAAAGAGTCGGACACGACTAAACGACTAAACAACAACAACAAACCTCACAGGGCTTTTGTGAGGATTACATGAGGACTGAGACTCAAATCCCCACCAGGCCATCATGACACCCACTGGGTGACCTTGAGGCAGTCATGCCTCTCAGCCTGACCTCCCTCCTAGGGTTGTCATGGGGATTAAAGGAGGATGGGGTGAAAGAACCATGTATGCCCCTTCAAGCTCTTTGGAGAAAAAAAAAAGTGGGATAAAAATGTAATCAATAAATAATAATACATAGTAAATCGTGAATGAAGGCCACCGTCCTCTGCTGCTCCCACCTCTCTCAATTGGGCGTTCTGGTATAACTGCCTTCCCCCTGTCGCCCAGGTCAAATTGCACTCCATCAATTCAGAGATGGTTTTTATATGTACAGCAGCATCTCATAAACAAGGTAATTTGCTTGTTCTCTGTGGCTTGAGGAGCTCCTGAAGGAAATCCATCTTGTGGAATTTAATGAGGTCTTTTTTTTGCAGCTGAAGTTATCTCTCTCAAGTTCATGAAGGGAAAGAGACGTGCGTCTTTGATGGTTTCATGCCAACAGATGCTGCTCTGATCCCTGATTCCTCGACTAGCTCCTGGTTTTGAAACATTAGTGGCTCTTTGGTCCTTTCTTGCTCATCCCCGAGAGGAGCATCTTCAAAGCTCACGTCGCCGTTCTTCCTAGGCTCAAGAGATTTCAACTGGAGGGGACAAATACAGAGAAGCCCCCTTTGACATCTATTGAGGCCCCATTTCCCAGAAAGAATCTCTCGTTCGGGGATCAAAAGAGGTGCCGGGGTGCAGATTTGAGGGACCCGTGGACTATGTACTCATTTTAAAGAGTGGGGCCATTCTACCCAGTTGTAATTACCTTGGGGTCTTAATTTCTTTTAAAAAGTAAACAAAATAAGACAAAGAGCATAAAGAACTACTGTGCCACAGCAGGCTCAAAGCAGCAAAAGGCTGGACATTATCATTGAACTTATTGTTCCAAAAGATTATAAAATATACCCCCCTCCACAAACCTGCTAGGCTGGTTTATATGTATTGTTTTGTAATAAGTTAGCTTAATCAAACCAAATTTTCTTCAGTCCATTCAGATTTAGCAGGAGATTTGATTCCCCCACCTCCTAATTATTTGATATTGCAATCTTAGCAGATGTTATAAGTTTGAACACTATTTCTTGATTATTTTGTGTAATTGCAGCTTTTAGATAACCAAGCAGAACTATTTAAGGTTCCAAGGGGTATATTGTATCCGAACATATCAAAGACATTAGCACGAACAGATTTCCATAATATCTCCAGTTGAGAACAATTCCAAAAGATGTTTATGTAATCTGTTTTTATTCAGTCCACCTCTCCAGCATTTATCCAATCCTGATTTATATAGGATAGGGCAAGTTGGGTCTTATTTCTTTTTAACCTTTTGCAAATTCACAGGGTCTTACTTCTAGATAAGTGGGTATAGGATTGCAGACATAGAAAATGAACTTTATTTATTTTGGGGGCCACTTCCCTCATCCCCACTGCCTTAGCTTATAAAAAGGATTATTCGGGAGAGCGGTTTGCATGACCCACTAAGGCAGATCATAGAACACAACAAAATGCAAAACAGCAACAATTAATTGCACATGTATTCAAAATCCAATTCAAACTCTTTTGTTGAATTAATTCAACAGACTTGATCCAGTGATACCAGTTTTTCAAAGTCTGATAGTCACTGACACCTCTAGCACGTGCTCATCTTGCTTTATTGGCTGAGGGAGCCGGCGTACAGCTTCCGGGTCATGTGGCCAGCATGACTAAGCCGCTTCTGGCGAACCAGAACAGCACACGGAAACGCCATTTACCTTTCCGCCAGAGCGGTACCTATTTATCTACTTGCACTTTGCGTGCTTTCAAACTGCTAGGTTGGCAGCCTAGGTTTTTACTAATCTCCCCAGGAGAGCTGTATTGCTTTGCATGCTGACAATGACACTTGCCAATATCCTTGCTTGAAACCAAGAAGTCTGGTTCCTTGGCTTGGAAGGAGAGAAGCAGCTCTTTCAGGAAAAACTCCAGTGCCCTGGGGTGGCTGCTGCTCTGTTGAACTGACCCTCCTTTCTTTTCCTCTCTCTCTCTCCCCCCCCTCCTTTCTCCCTGCAGAAGTCGCTGACCACAGACATGATCCCCGAACAGAAGACGTTTGTGGACACAAATGGATCTGGCATCCGGCCTGCTGTCCCAGGGACCCTCTTTGCTCTCCCTCTCCTCCTTTTGATAGTGGCATTATAGAAGAAAAGAGGGACCGAGTGCTCTGAGGGGGTGGGGGAAGGCGCAGCCCAAACTTTTGCGCATGCAGAGATGGACAAAGACACCTTGAAAACGTTTCCTTCGGCCATTTGGCCTTCCGGAGTCTCTGCTTTCGAAAAGGCACGGCGGCAAGTTTTGCAGGAGCTTTGACAGGACAATTTCCCCCAGGAAATCTGTGCTGAGGGAGCACTTAAACGCCGGGAATTCTGCATACTCAAAGAAGGGGATTTTTTTCGCTTTGTGTTTCTTTTTGGTTTGAAGTGTCTAGAGCAAGAGTCCAAGAGTCTCCCATTGTGTCCAAATACATCCATGTTCGAAAGGGGTCACAAATGGCGTTTCAAAGGAGCGTTTTCTGGACGGAGAGACTGAGCCAGTTGTGGCTTATGTGTCTTAGTTTGCCAAACTGCTTTGCAGGGCAAGAGACAGCTATGTCCCTTTCCCCCTGTCCCCCCAGTCTCCATACCATTCCTTTTTGCTGCTTGGGGAAAAGAAAAAAAACCACACAACTGTCTCCTTCCTCCCCTCAGCCAAGCTTGGCTTCCGTCACCCACAGAAGTGTCTTAACTTTCTCCTCTTGAAGCAGAAGGTGGAGAAGATGTTTGTGCAGCTGGCGGGGGGGCAGGGGGGTCCCTCCAGGAGTGCAAGGAGCACTGTGAGATGAGCAGCAACACCCCATGATTTTCTAGGCCTTCAGGACAGCCTTCCTGATAGCAAACCCAGTCAAGTCTCGTGGTGGAACAAGAAGCGTATCGGACAGGTCCAGAGGAGATACCCCGTTCTGCTGTTTCTTCTGATTCCCTTCCTCTCTCTTTTCTAGGATTTTTGCTGTCCAAGAGGTGAAGCTTCTCCTCTTCTCAAGGTTGCCCCAATGTCACTTTGGGTTCCTAATGGATGGAAGCAGCCATAGCTGGCAACCAGCATTCATTACTCTCCTTTGATCCTAGGCATATCTAGCATATGTATATCAAGAGAGACCTGCTTCTTTATATACCGTATTTTTTGCTCTATAAGACTCACCTTTTCCCTCCTAAAAAGTAAGGGGAAATGTGTGTGCATCTTATGGAGCGAATGCAGGCTGCACAGCTATCCCAGAAGCCAGAACAGCAAGAGGGAATGCTGCTTTCACTGCGCAGCGATCCCTCTTGCTGTTCTGGCTTCTGAGATTCAGATTTTTTTTCTTCTTATTTTCCTCCTCCAAAAACTAGATGCGTCTTGTAGTCTGGTGCGTCTTATAGAGCGAAAAATACGGTACATATGGATATACGTAACCAAACACATAACCTGGATAGGGTTCCTTTAGCTTTCCTCTCTTCTTTTTTAAGGATCAAAACCACAACAAAAATGTATTATTGTAAAGTTTTTGTTTTTTTTAATTATTATTTAACCAATGTCTACAACAGGGAACAAAATATCTCTGCCCTCCGTGTTCAAGATGACCTCCTCCAGAGCCCTGGGGCTGGTGGGGGCGTTGGCAAGAGGAGAGCGGTTGGGAGTGCTTAACCAATATCTAAAATAAACATACCAAGAAGCAAAGTGTGTGCTGTTTGAGTCACTGGCCGTCCACCCCTATCCTACTTCCTCATCCTGCTTGAGGAAGATGAGCGTAAAGCTCAGAGCACCTGCCTTAACTTGCCTTTCTGTAGGTGAATACAGCTGGAAATGCTCAGACCACCATATTTCTAGTCTGTGCCTATTTCATTTATATATTTTTTAAAACTATATGCTTAAAAGGTAAAGGGACCCCTGACCATTAGGTCCAGTCGTGGCCGACTCTGGGCTTGCGGCGCTCATCTCGCTTTACTGGCCAAGGTAGCCGGTGCACAGCTTCCAGGTCATGTGGCCAGCATGACTAAGCCGCTTCTGGTGAACCAGAGCAGCGCACGGAAACGCCGTTTACCTTCCCGCCACAGCGGTACCTAATCTACTTTGATGTGCTTTTGAACTGCTAGGTTGGCAGGAGCAGGGACCAACCAACGAGAGCTCACCCCGTTGCGGGGATTTGAACCGCCGACCTTCTGATCGGCAAGTCCTAGGCTCTGTGGTTTAACCCACAGTACCACCCGTGTCCCATGTGCTTAACCTAGTAAAAAAAAAAATCTCTAAATGGTTAACATAAAAAAAATCAATCATTTAATAGACCAAGCCTTCGATGAACAGTTGAGGGAGTTGGAGGGTGTTTAGCCTTGAGAGCAGACAAGTCAGAAAGTTGAAGATAGCTACCCATCTTCTCCTCTCAAGGCTAAACATCCTCCAACTCCCTCAACTGTTCACATGGAAGGTTCAGGAGGACCTGAACCAATGGATTCAAATGGTAAGACAGGAGATTCTGACTAAACATTCGGAAGAACTTTCTGACGGTGAGAGGTATTAGCCAGTGGAACGGACTCCCTCAGAAGATGGTGGACTCTCCTTCATTGGAGGCTTTGAACCTGTGTTTCCCAGCTCTTTTTGGACTACAATTCCCATCATCCCTGACCACTGGGATGATGGGAGTTGTAGTCCAAGAACGGTTGGAGACCCAAGTTTGGGAAACACTGTTTTCAACTGAGGTTGGATGGCCTGTTGTCTGGGATTTTTCGGCCGTGATTCCTGCATTCCCGCAAACCAGCTTTGACCTGATTTGGAATCATAGAATCTCAGTTGGAAGGGGCCCTGAGGGTAATATCGCCCAACCCTCTGCAATGCAGGAATACACATAAGCCATTTCAAGGCACCTATGCCCCCTCTCCAATCGCTTGTGTGGACAGGTAGTTGGCAATGTGGAAACATCCCCAGCCTTAATGACACACACATGACATTTGAAACAAAGTGGATGAAGGGCAACCTTGGTGTGTTTTAAGATGGTCATGAGTGTAAAGGTAAAGGGACCCCTGACCATTAGGTCCAGTCGCGGATGACTCTGGGGTTGCGGTGCTCATCTCGCTTTACTGGCCGAGGGAGCCGGCATACAGCTTCCGGGTCATGTGGCCAGCATGACTAAGCCGCTTCTGGCGAACCAGAGCAGTGCACGGAAACACCATTTACCTTCCCGCCACAGCGGTACCTATTTATCTACTTGCACTTAGTGCTTTTGAACTGCTAGGTTGGCAGGAGCAGGGACCGAGCAACGGGAGCTCACTCCGTCGCGGGGATTCGAACCGCTGACCTTCTGATCAGCAAGCCCTAGGCTCTATGGTTTAACCCACAGCGCCACCTGCGTCCCTCACTTCCAGCCATACCTGGAGACATTACTGGATGCTGAACTACCATGATGGTTATGCTCTGCCTTCACAGCTGGAAGCAGCAATGCTTTTGAATACCAGTTGCTGGAAACCCCAGGAGACGAGAGGTCACTTGTTTTTTTGGGTACAGCTTGCTGGTTTCCCTCTGGGGCAACTGGTTGGCTGCTGTGAGACCAAAATGCTGGACTAGATGGGCCACTGGCTTGATCCAGCAGCCTCCAGTCATGTTTTTGTGGCTGCAGGGCTCAAATGTGGCCAGGGGGAAGAGATGGTGGGTCTGAATGGCCTCCTTTGCTAAGAGGCAAACGGCCCCTTGTTCAGGTGACTGATCGGAAACCAGCTCAGTGGAAGAACCAGAGCTCTTCTCAGAAATACCCAGGCCCATTATATATGCTCTCAACAGCCGCCTCTCCAAATGGGGAAGAAAATAGATACAATCTCCGGAGGGCAATGAAATTGAAAGATTCTGATGTGCCTCGCAAGCAAACAGAACTCCACGAAATTGCCTATTGCCGCTGCCTTTATGATAATTGCCTTCCACCTGTTCTACCTGCAGGTGGAGATTGGGGGAAAAGGGGTGGGGAGCAGGAGGGAACACATCTTTGCAAGGTATTCCAAGGCAAAAGGAAATCGCTTCTGGGCTGAAGGGAGCCAGGCCAGAAGACACAGTGATGGCCGTGGCTTGAAATTGCCCGTCAGCGGCAAGACTGGGGTTCTGCGCCTCTCCCCCCCAGCTGTTTTTGTTGTGGTTGTTTTTGTCCTTGGGGAATTGATGGTGAGCAAATTACAGTGGTACCCCGGGTTAAGTACTTAATTCATTCCGCAGGTCCGTACTTAACCTGAAACCAGTGGCGTAGCATGGGGGTGCAGGGGGGGCCGGCCACACCGGGCGCAACATCTGGGGGTTAGGGTTAGGGGGCACAAATCCACGGGTTAGGGGGTGCAAATTACTTGCCTTGCCCCGGGGTGCTGACAACCCACACTACGCCACTGCCTGAAACTGTTCTTAACCTGAAGCACCACTTTAGCCAATGAGGCCTCCTACTGCTGCTGCGCCGCTGGAGCACGATTTCTGTTCTCATCCTGAAGCAAAGTTCTTCACCTGAAGCACTATTTCTGGGTTAGCGGAGTCTGTAACCTGAAGCGTGTGTAACCTGAAGCATATGTAACCCGAGGTACCACTGTACAGTGGTGACAAAATGAGAAGGGTGCACCTATCCAGAGACCGCACAATTGCCTTTAAATACGAGTCATAGCTCATTAGTGACACAAGGAGCTTGACAAGCTCAGTTGGTTAGAGCACGATAGTGGTGACATCAAGGTTGCAGGTTCGATCCCTGTGTGGGAAAGCTGCATATTCCTGCATTGCAAAGGGTTGGACTAGATGGTCCTCAGGGTCACTCCCAACTCTACAATTCTGTGATTCTGGCTCACACCATTGGTTCATCTATTGCATGGGTAGGCAAACTGAGGCCCGGGGTCTGGATCTGGCCCAATCACCTACTAAATCCAGCCCGCGGACTGTCCGGGAATCAGCGTGTTTTTACATGAGTAGAATGTGTCCTTTTATTTGAAATGCATCTCTGGGTTATTTGTGGGGCATAGGAATTCGTTCATTTATATTTATTTTTTCAAAATATAGTCCGGGCCCCCACAAGGTCTGAGGGACAGTGGACACGCCCCCTGCTGAAAAAGTTTGCTAACCCCTGATCTATTGTCTACACCAGGGGTCAGCAACCTTTTTCAGCAGGTGGCCGGTTCACCGTCCCTCAGACCATGTGGTGGGCCGGGCTATATTTTGAAAAATATATATGCACGAATTCCTATGCCCCACAAATAACCCAGAGATGCATTTTAAATAAAAGCACACATTCTACTCATGTAAAAACATGTTGATTCCCAGACCATTCGCGGCCGGATTGAGAAGGCAATTTGGCCGCATCTGGCCCCCGCATCTGGCCTTAGGTTGCCTACCCCTGTTTTTTTTTAAATATTTATTAACAGTTTAAAGATTACAAAAGAAAAGAAAAATAATTAAACAATACAATACAAAAACAAAAACACTACATAACACTAACCCTAAAACAATGAATTAACAAAATAAAACAAAAACAATTAAAAACACATCCAATAATTTCAATATCTTATCTTTCATTCCCTTGTTTCAGCGACCTCCTCGCACCTCCCTTTTTGTATTCCACTTCAATTAACTGTTTCAGCAATTCCTTTCCATCTTCCTCTGTTTTCTGTCCTGTAATTTATCTTAACATATTCTAACCTTGTTTTTTCCCTTTAATACATTAACAATCTATCTGTACCTAATTCCTAATAACATTTCTGCTAAAGCCATATAACTTCATTCCAACATTTTTCTAACATTCATTCATTTTACAATATTTCTGTAGATAGTCTTTAAATTTTTTCCAGTCTTCTTCCACCGACTCTTCTCCCTGGTCTCGGATTCTGCCAGTCATTTCCGGCAGTTCCATGTAGTCCATCAACTTCATCTGCCATTCTTCCCGGGTCTTAGGTTGCCTACCCCTGGTCTACACTGACCAGCAGCAGCAACCTGGGGTTTCAGGCAGGAGTCCCTTCCAGCCCTGGATCTGCCACTGGGGAGTGAACCTGGCCTAATCTGCTTCCAAGTCAGATGCTCTAACCACTGAGCCACAGTTCTGTACCATGCCAGTTGGTTACTGAAGTGGACATGGAAGCCTTGCAGAAGGGCAAGGCTGCCCATGGGCCACAGGACTGGCCACACAAAGCAGCTCGTCTCTTTCTTTCAGGGGTGAGACATGGACTTGCCCACAAAGAGTAAAATGTGCCACTTCCACATTTATTTATTTATTTGTGTGTGGGGGGGGGGAATGCATACCGCTGTGTCATAAAAAATACTGAAGTGCTTTACAGCCATAAAAACTATTTTAAAAGTTTAAAACAGACCTCCATTAACCATTATGGAAGTATGCATTCTTCATCACCTGCAGGCATGTAAAAATTGGCAGAGAAAGTGACTGCTAAATCTGCAGATTCAGGTAGGTAGCCGTGTTGGTCTGAAGCAGTCGAAATATCTGACGCAGTCCAGTAGCACCTTAGAGACCAACTAAGTATCTGAAGAAGTGTGCATGCTCACGAAAGCTTACACCAAGAACAAACTTAGTTGGTCTCTAAGGTGCTACTGGACAATTTTTTATTTGCTAAATCTCCAGTTGTAGAGAGTTCCACAGGACTGGGCCAATGGCAGTAAACAGCACTGTTTCTTGATGCTGTCAAATGAATGTCAAAACCTGGGGAATGAGCAACGATGCTCTTGCAGTTGATCTCAGTGACCAAACTGGGATGGAAGGGTTCAGGAGGTCCCTAAGGTTCCCTGGACCTAAGTTGTTCAGAACTTTGTAAATTAATGCAAAGATCTTGAACCTGGTTCAGGAGTACAGTGGTACCTCGGGTTACAGACGCTTCAGTTTACAGACTCCGCTAACCCAGAAATAGTACCTCGGGTTAAGAACTTTGCTTCAGAATGAGAACAGAAATTATGCAGCAGCAGTGGGACGCCCATTAGCTAAAGCGGTGCTTCAGGTTAAGAACAGTTTCAGGTTAAGAACAGACCTCCAGAACAAATTAAGTACTTAACCCGAGGTACCACTGTAAGTGGATAGTCGGTTTGGGCTGTCACCTGAAATCTAAACTGATCCACCAACAAGAACAATAATCAGTGAAGAATTTTCAAAGAGAATAGTTCATTTATTTCTTTTCAGATGCCACCTGCCTGTGCCTGTCTGATGCTAGAGAGAGAGGGAGCCATGTTGCAGTGCTCCGTGTGTGTTTATATGTAAATAAAGTAGATTAGCCAAAATGCTGAGTTGCTGAGGTCTGTCACGCATGATGCGCAAACTCTGCGGATCCCTAAGTGTGCCGGTGTTGGTTGGCATCGCTGTGATGTTCGGGCTGAAGAAAGCTTTTGAAGCTCGTGAACGAATGACCAGGAGGGAGAGAACATGCCAGTCGGGCATGTCTCTCTACCAGGGACCTACTTGAGTGTAGAGTGTAGGCTGAACGCCTGACAGTACTAATGGGTTACTTCAACTTCCCTGAGAACCTAAAAAGAGCTTGCTGCATCAGGCCAAAGAGGTCCACCTAGTCCAGCATCCCGTGGCCGGCCAGATGCCCCAAAAGGGAAAACCAGAAAGCAGGATTTGAACACTCAAGACACCCCTCCCCTAGTTTCCAGCAATTGGTGTTCAGAAGCATTGTTGCCTTCAACCATGGAGGCAGAGCAGAGCCATCAAGGCTAGTAGCCATCAGTAGCCCTCTCTTCCTTGCAGGGGTGCCAACTTGAATAAAATATTTTTGGGTGGGGTGGCGTAAGCCCCGCCCTGCATAATCAATCACATGACACAGGGCATGCGCCCCATTTGAATGGCAATGCTCATCAACTTGGGGGGACGCCCCCTCAAACATGGTCGCTGTGATGTTCGAGCAGAAGAAAGCTTATGAAGCTCCCGAACGATCGACCAGGAGGGAGGGAACATGCCAGTCGGGCATGTGTCTCTGCCAGGGTCCTACTCGAGTGTAGGCTGAACTCCCGACAGCCATACCAGGGGGCGCTTCTTGAGATGGTGCCTCTTCTATCTACGATGGTGCCAATCGTCTTATAAAACAGGACTTCCTATAAACAGCAATGCAAAAGTATTTTGAACGCTGCTGCTTGATTTAGCAGGGGAGATCTTTTTAAGAGAGAAATGCGACCGATCAATTGACTAAATGGTGCGGCCGCACATTTCCCAAGCTCTGCAGTGCTCCTGCAGGAGAATGCTGGCAAAGTGTGGGCTCTGCTTTCTCCCCCCCCAACCCCCGCATTCTGAATTCAGGAAGTCTATAGGCTGAATTGCAGTCACGACGACACCTAATAAAGCATGATGGTGGTGGTGGTGGGGATTGCTGACCAGGGTTCGACAAGATGTCCCCTAAGACCCTTTCTGCAGCAATAATTCCTGCAGTTGCTGGAAGCTCCTCAATGAGCAGGCCTTTGTTAAGAGGCGTGGTATAAATACTCCAAATACAGACTTACATCTAGATGCAGTCTGTGATCATTTTGCATTGGCAGCCGTGGGGAATTGGGAGTTGCCGGCTCTGAAAAAGAAAAATTAAAATCTAAAAGATGTGCTTAAAGGTAAAGGGACCCCTGACCGTTAGGTCCAGTCGTGGATGACTCTGGGGTTGCAGCGCTCATCTCGCTTTACTGGCCAAGGGAGCCGGCATACAGCTTCCGGGTCATGTGGCCAGCATGACTAAGCTGCTTCTGGGGAACCAGAGCAGCGCACAGAAATGCCGTTTACCTTCCCGCCGGAGCGGTACCTATTTATCTACTTGCACTGGTGTGCTTTCGAACTGCTAGGTTGGTAGGAGCTGGGACCAAGCAACGGGAGCTCACCCCGTTGTGGGGATTCAAACCACCGACGTCCTGATTGGCAAGTCCTAGGCTCTGTGGTTTAACCCACAGCGCCATCCGTGTGCTTAACCTCCAAGAATTAGAACATAAAGAAAGCTTGCTGGATCAGGCCAATGGCCCATCTAGTCCAGTATCCTGTTCTCTTAGTGGCTAATGCGATGTCCTAATGGGAAGCCTGCAAGTAAGATCCAAGCACGATAGCAACATTCCTCTGTACTTTCCAGCAACTGGTCTTCAGAAGCATTGGTGCCTCCAACTGTTGAGGCAGAGCATAGCTGTTGTGGCTAATAATAATAATAATAATAATAATAATAATAATAATAATAATTTATTTATACCCCGCCCTTCCGGGTTCAAAAACTGGGCTCAGGGCCGCAAACAACAAATTTAAAGCACTTAATTGATGCAACAAAGAACAGCATAAAAGATAGTATAAAACATGAATAATGATAATTTCAGAATTCAAAAATCAATTTAGTGTTCGGGGGGGGGGGGAACCATCCAATAAACATTAGATGATCACCAGGGCTAGCTGGCTAAATTAGTCCTATTTGGGCCAGCATGGAGACCAGGGCAGAATTCTTATGTCTCCTGTCCCGTCACAGATAAGGAAGGCACACATATGACAGTTTGCTCTTTCTTCGCAAGAGAAACACACACGTAAACATGCTTCTAGCCTCTTAGCAGCTGTCCACTGGTCTAGGCCCCATGAGGAAGTTAAGGCAATAGGAAGCAAGCACACACACGCACACACCAGTGTTCTGGTTTATATTGTGGGATGTAAACACAGGAGCAGTCAATGACAACATTCCTAGACTGTACATGTTAGAACATGGGGAGGGATGTCTTTCTAGCAAGCAGGTAAACTTCCTGGGGACGGACTTCCTCCGCATGTGACCAGAGGTGGGTGTGGCCTCACCTGTGCAGGTAAATGATAAAAGCACAGGGCAGGCAGCCATCTCTCTCTCTGCCATCTTCCTTCCATGAGGAAACATCTAAGGATGCTCTCTTGGCTCCCAGCCAAGAGAGGAGATAAGGACTATCTTGCTACAAGATAGATTCTAAATGTATTTTACCTTTTTAAGCTGTGTGCCTTCTGGGATCATATTGTGAACAGAACGTGAGTGAGTAAACTCTTTTATACTTTTATAAAGACTGTGTCGTGTCTTGTATTTTAAGAGGGAACAAAGGGGAAATTACCAGAGTAATTATTATAGAGGTTCTAGCGAACCTGTGCAAACGTTACCGTCACGAACTTAAAGGGGAATGTCTATAAACTCTGCTGATATTTTGGGAACTTGTTAGCACAAGTTGGATAAGGGTATAATTAGTCAATATATCCTCTCCTGCACCCCAGAACATTCCCACATATATGCCCTCTCCTGGTGGGTTGCACATACAGAACCTGAGATTTCTCTTGCACGGCAGTCACCGCCTCGTGGCCCTCCAGAATCTAGGAGACAGCAGGGCAGCAGAAGGTGCGGAGACTGCAGACCCATCTGTTGGCTGAACAGCCTCGCATTCTGGTGCCACATTTGGCATCCCTTTCTCCACGCAGACTGCCCCGACTCTCCCACTTCCCCCGGCTCCTTACGGGAAGCACCAAGCCCCATCAATCACTTGTCCCCTCTCCTGGGTCACTCTCCTGGTCCCCTGCCTCCATCCCACACTCTTTGGAGTCCTGCCTGCCCTTGACATCATGTTCCTGTGTCCCCCCCCCCCCCAGACTTAACCATGTCTCCTCTATGAATTTGTGCAATCCCCTTTTAAAGCCATCCAGGTTTGTGGCCATCACTGCCTCCTGTGGGTGGGAGTTCCATAGTTTAACGATGTGCTGCAGGAAGAAGGACTTCCTTTTGTTGTTGCTGTTTAGTCGTTTAGCTGTGTCCGACTCTTCGTGACCCCATGGACCAGAGCATGCCAGGCACTCCTGTCTTCCACTGCCTCCCAACTTTGGTCAAACTCATGTTGGTAGCTTCAAGAACACTGTCCAACCATCTTGTCCTCTGTCGTCCCCTTCTCCTTGTGCCCTCCATCTTTCCCAACATCAGGGTCTTTTCCAGGGAGTCTTCTCTTCTCATGAGGTGGCCAAAGTCTTGGAGCCTCAGCTTCACAATCTGTCCTTCCAGTGAGCACTCAGGGCTGATTTCCTTCAGAATGGAGAGGTTTGATCTTCTGGCAGTCCATGGGACTCTCAAGAGTCTCCAGCACCAGAATTCAAAAGCATCAATTCTTCGGCGATCAGCCTTCTTTATGGTCCAGCTGTCACTTCCATACATCACTACTGGGAAAGCCATAGCTTTAACTATACGGGACTTCCTTTTATCTGTCTTAAATCTTTCAACATCCAGCTTCAATGGATGTCCACAAGTTCTAATATTAGGAGGGGCGGGGGGCAAAATTTCTCCATCCACTCTCTGCATGCCAGGCATAATTTTATAAACTTCTATCATAGCATAATGCTATAAACTTCTACTTGCCTTTTCACTAAACTGAAAAGTCCCAAATGCAGTATCCTTCCCTAATAAGGGAGTAAGTCTATCCCAATGTCCAGCTCTTGGGCCAGATATAACCTTTCTCCTTTATTTCCCCTTGCATTGCATTGAGCTAAGAACGTTGTGGCCGTCAGGTCTTGTTCCAGCTGAGCACCGTGTGTTGACACGGTTTGTTCCCTGCCTTCTCCCCACTCAGTGATGTATATGGCGAGGCACACGAGAGGGTGAACTTCGAAGGAGCAGTGCATTCGCCTCCCTATTACTGAAATAAATCAAATTTCCTTCAGCTTAGCAAGGATGGCAAGCAGGCAAAATAAAAGCCGCACTAATTGTCTGGCTGGCATTCCGCTCACATGTTTGTGCAAAGGGAATTACTTGCCTGCTGGAGTGTCGGGGAGAAAAACCTCCTCAGCCGGCACTCAAATATGTTAGAGACTCATAAACAAAGCTGGTTGCTCAAAATGAAAAGGGTGGTGGTGGTTTGCAAAGGACTTGACGTGGGTCATGTTCACCTGCAGTGTTGTTGTTGCTTTACTAGCATGTGATTTCATGGATGTGGCTCCACAATCCTCTGAGCGAGGGCAGGCAGCCCTGCGGCTATTGTCAACCAGTTTTGTTGTTGTTTAGTCGTTTAGTTGTGTCTGACTCTTTGTGACTCCATGGACCAGAGCACGCCAGGCACTTCTGTCTTCCACTGCCTCCCACAGTTTGGTCAAACTCATGTTCGAGAACACTATCCAACCATCTCGTCCTCTGTTGTCCCCTTCTCCTTGTGCCCTCCATCTTTCCCAACATCAGGGTCTTTTCTCAAGAGTCTCCTCCAGCACCATAATTCAAAAGCATCAATGCTTACGATGGCCCTGCACAAGAGCATGGAAAGAGTGCAGTCCTTTTGTACCAAGTTCCACTGCCTCGTTTTTCTTTTGTCACCCTTAGCAGCAGACAAGATTGCAGCTGAGATGCACAGTGAAATATATGCTTTGTGGTAAAACTCCAAAAGCAGCCCCTGTAGAAGTGTTCATCTCAATAATTTCAATATGCTATTTGGTGGCTTCTCTTTCTCCCCGCCCCTTCTTTCCTCTGTATTGTTTTCGTGCTTGGGAGCAAGAATACCTCGTTAATTTATCACAGATCCATGCATTCTATCAAAAGAGAAAGGCAGTGGTTTCCCTAACTTATTTCCAGTAAATTAATTATAGGGATGAAAAATGTTATCATTGCATGCAGAATTACTTTAAGCTGCACATGGTTGGTACAAAAGAGAAGTCCAGGGATGTAGGGGATACTGTCTGCTAAATAATTCAAACTCCATAGATGCTTATGTTTCATTTTAACTCTGCAATTGTTCTGCTAGACCGGGGAACAAAGAGGGTTTTGCTGTTGCCTAATAGCTGTACTTGCAAAATGATTGATGATGTGCAGTGAATATTTACTTTTATTTGCTTTAGTCGAAAAAAAAAACAAACCCCAGAAAGATTTGCTTATTAATTTTTTTGATTCTAATCTCCTCCCAATCTTACTTGGAATTACCAGCTGTGAATGCCTGTTTTCACACCACCCCAATCACCAAGCAGTGAGAGGCTTCAGAGATCCCAGCTACTTCCTCAGGTTTTGGTTTCCTAGGAATAAAACTCAGCAGAGACTATGGCGTCATTAGGATATATGGTTTATTTATACATGGACGCAACCTAAACATAAGATGGAGGGGCCCATGGCATTAACATCCAAACAGATCCTACTTCGCCATTGGTGGCAAATTTGGATCCAGCATGGAGCAGGCAGGTCTGTGTGTCTCCATCTTCCAGCCTGAGTTCAGCTCAGCTCTCACACACAACCTTGGCTATTGTTCTTCATCCTAGCAGCTAAGCTGGAATTCTTGGAACTTTGCTCATTCCTTTGGGATGCTGATGAGAGCACTTAAGTGGCCATCTAACATCATTATTTTAAAAGAGGGGTCTAAGACAGCGGTAGGCAACCTAAGGCCCGGGGGCCGGATGCAGCCCAATCGCCTTCTCAATCCGGCCCGTGGACGGTCTGGGAATCAGCGTGTTTTTACATGAGTAGAATGTGTGCTTTTATTTAAAATGCATCTCTGGGTTATTTGTGGGGCATAGGAATTCGTGCATATATTTTTTTTCAAAATATAGCCCGGCCCACCACATCCTTTTTATTAGACCTCCCCTAAAACTATAACGGTTGCCCTTGCAGGAAAGTTCTCCTTCTGAAAAATGTGGAGTTGGTGGTGACGATTGTTCTCCAGTGTGGTGTAGTGGTTAGAGAGGTGGACTCATAATCTGGTGAACCGGGTTCGATTCCCCGCTCCTCCACATGCAGCTGCTGGGTGACCTTGGGCTAGTCACATTTCTCTGAAGTCTCTCAGCCCCACTCACCTCACAGTGTTTGTTATGGAGGAGGAAGGGAAAGGAAAATGTTAGCCGCTTTGAGACTCCTTAGGGTAGTGATAAAGCAGGATATCAAATCCAAACTCTTCTTCTTATTCTGCCTGGCCATGCAGTGAGTGTCTAGGAAACAGAGAAGGGTGCTGCTGGATTTCTCAAGAGATCAAAGGATATTTTCCCCGCATGGGGTGGGAGTGTAGGAAGGCAGCAAAGCAGAGGAGTGATTAGGAGTGAGATATTTCAGATAAATTTGACACTGAATCCATTCAAGTTTTCATTGAGTTATAGGTGGCATATGGTTCCTGGTCTTCTGAAGAACACAAACCCTCCAGGTGGGCAGGGGATGGAGGTTTCAAACACTACGCACCACTGACCTACATTTATGATGCTCAAGTCCTCAAACATTAACCTTCTGGCAAGAAATGCTCGATATAATAAAGGATGTAATGCAGGTGATATGGCATTCTCAGGAAGCCGAAGCAGTGGCGTAGCGTGGGTTGTCAGCACCCGGGGCAAGGCAAGATAGTCCCTCTCTCTCTCTCCGCACTACACCACACGCCTGGCACCCCCACACACACAGTGGGCAGTGACCTGGCAGCTTGGATCGGATTTGCACAGCCAGCACTGCAGTGAGAGTGAGTGAGCCAGGTAGGGGCAGAGAGTTGCGAGTGCGAGCGCCCCCCCCGATGTTGCGCCCGGTGCGGCCGGCCCCCCCCTGCACCCCCCACGCTACGCCACTGCCTGGAAGGAACTTTTAACAAAGCTGCAAGCTTACAAAAACCCTGCTAACAGATGTTAGGCAGGTGATTGCCACTAACTGTAAATCCTGTAAATCATTTGACAGACCACAAAGAGCCTGTTCAACAAAGCTTGCTAACTATCAAAAGCAATGACAGATGGGCATCTAACAAATTAATAGTGAGGCTGGGGCCTTGATCACACCTGGGAGCTGGTTCTCATTTGGAATCCACATTGTCTCCCTTCCCGTTTGACCTTATTAGTTCACACATGCACAGATGCATTTACAGTTGAAGCTGAAGGTCAAGCTGCTTTTCCCAACCCATAACAGGAAGTGTTTCCTTTCTTGTCTCTGCCTTCCACCTTTTTTTATTCAAATGTATTAATTTTGCAGAAACAGAGCATGCACACAGGAATCAGTTGAGCAGTGCATGCAAACCGCCCTACCCAGAATTGCAGAATAGAATTGCATTTCCCCTTCATGCAATGCAAACTTACCTGCACAGACTTTGTTTTATACACAATCCAAAAATGGGATTTCCCCAACAACGAGAAGCAGGATTAAGATGTGGAGATATGCTTCAGAGATCCAGACCGTGGGGAGCCCCAAGAAATTAATAAATATAATTTGGACTATAATTTGATCTTTTTTATTTTAGTTTTTTTAATTGAAGTATTATGATTGGATATTTAATTGGATGTTTTTAATGGAAAATCAATAAAAATGATTAACAAAAAACAAAAATGGGATTTCCCATTCCAAGACAGGAAAATGGCTGTTTGATACCATTACATTGCACCCTAATCTCTGAGAAGTGAGAGACTCCAGGGGTTCCAAGCATTTGTCTAGGGTTTGGTTTCCTTGGAATGAAGGTCAGTGGAGACTGTGGTGTCTTTAGGAAATATGATTTCATTTACACATCTATATATGCTAAGCATAGGAGGGAGGGGCTCACGGCATCGGCACCCCAACAGAGATTGCTTCTTCCTTAGTAACAGCTATGGATCCAGCACAGAGCAAGCAGATCTCTGTGTATCCAGCTACCAGTCTGCTTAAGGATGCTCGAGACAGTGGTACCTCAGGTTACAGATGCTTCAGGTTACAGACTCCACTAACCCAGAAATAGTACCTTGGGTTAAGAACTTTGCTTCAGGATGAGAACAGAAATCGTGCAGTGGCAGCGGCAGTGGGAGGCCCCATTAGCTAAAGTGGTACCTCGGGTTCAGAACAGTTTCAGGTTAAGAACGGACCTCCAGAACGAATTAAGTTCTTAACCAGAGGTACCACTTTATATACATACACAAACACAAGGGGAAATGCCTCTGCTGTCTCAAAAGCAGCAGTTTGGAGTTGCATTTTTCAAAACTTACTGGATGATCCCTGGATCAGGGAAACCCAAATTTACAGGGGAAAACCAACTGGGTAGGAGCAGTTTGAGGGAGATGTCATGTGGAAGAGTTTCAAATACACATTTAGATCCATCTAGATCAAGGGAAGTAATAGTGCCACTGTATTCTGCTCTGGTCAGACCTCACCTGGAGTACTGTGTCCAGTTCTGGGCACCACAGTTCAAGAAGGACACTGACAAACTGGAACGTGTCCAAAGGAGGGCAACCAAAATGGTCAAAGGCCTGGAAACGATGCCTTATGAGGAACGGCTAAGGGAGCTGGGCATGTTTAGCCTGGAGAAGAGGAGGTTAAGGGGTGATATGATAGTCATGTTCAAATATATAAAAGGATGTCAAATAGAGGAGGGAGAAAGGTTGTTTTCTGCTGCTCCAGAGAAGCGGACACGGAGCAATGGATCCAAACTACAAGGAAGAAGATTCCACCTAAACATTAGGAAGAACTTCCTGACAGTAAGAGCTGTTCGACAGTGGAATTTGCTGCCCAGGAGTGTGGTGGAGTCTCCTTCTTTGGAGGTCTTGAAGCAGAGGCTTGACAACCATATGTCAGGAGTGCTCTGATGGTGTTTCCTGCTTGGCAGGGGGTTGGACTCGAGGGCCCTTGTGGTCTCTTCCAGTTCTATGATTCTATGATTCTACATTCAACAGCATTTGACAGTCAGTCTGGTGTTGTGGCTAGAGGGTCATACAAGGGCCTGGGAGAGACCAGGGTTGAAATCTTCACTTGGCCAGGAAGTGAGGGATTGCATGAGCTCCATAGAGAAAAAGTTGGAATACAAAGACAATCCATCAATCAAATAACTTCAACTCAAGTTGTGAACAGTCCTGGAGCCACTTGCTATACAAACCCCCAGGATAATACTCAGCTTTGTGTGTTACTGTGTGATTGTGTCTATTAATAATTGTTTTGTGATTATCAGAGGTGAACGGGATCTGGGAGCCTTAGGAGAACAAGAGCTGAGCATGAGTCAACAGTGTGATGCAGCAGCAAAAACAAGCTAATGCAATTCTAGGCTACACTAACAGAAGTCTAGTGTTCAGTAATAGTAGCCCTCTGTTCTGTCTTGGGGAGTCCAGCGGGCCAGACAGAGCCTTGGACAGCCATATTTGACTCCTGGGTGCCCCGATCTAGAAGACAGGAAAAGGGATTCTAACCTCAGAGGAAAAGGTAAAATGCAATATTCAGAATTAAATACACATTTTTTAAAAACGGTGCAACTGTTTTCCAAATTATTCCACCATAACCCCCACCCCTCAAAACATTTTGCTTTCATCAGCACTGCCCATACTTTTTTCTGACTGATTTGGGGTGGGGGTGGGCGAAATTCAGCCAGCCCTTAAAAACATTTCACATCCCATCCGAAGCCCAAATGTCAGGGAATTTCACAGAACGTTAAAAGCCAACAAGGCTTTGTGCATTTCCGCTGGCTTTTCAATTGAATCGCAATGATTTAATCTGGTGAAACACACCCTTTGCAGCTTCATTTTTCCTCTGCACTCTAAACTGAAACATTTCATCCTAATTGACATTTTCCAGGGGAATCTCGCAGAGGGATCATATCATCTGGCAGGGAAATTGGCGGTGTGAAAATTCCCACCCATTCTTGACAAAGCAAGACCATTTATCACGGTCCGGTTCACAGGCGATCGAAGTCCCAGCTGGGGACGTCAGGACCGGGGGCAAGATGGCGGGGTGGGAGCAGGAATGGGAGTTCAGAAGCCAGGAAGCCCAGAGTCCGAGGGTCAGAGAGCCGGGAGTCAAGAAGCCAAGCGGCCCGAGGGGCAGGAAACGAGTCACGAAGTGAGGGGTCCGAGGATCAAGAAGCAAGGAGTCATGAAGTCAGGGGTCTGAGGATCAAGAAGCAAGGAGTCACAAAGTCAGGGGTCCGAGGATCAAGAAGGAGTCACGAAGTCAGGGGTCCGAGGATCAAGAAGCAAGGAGTCCAGAAGCCAAGGGTCTGAGGGTCAGGAAGTAAGGAGTCCAGAAGCCAAGGGGCCAAGGGTCAGGAAGCAAGGAGTCATGAAGTCAAGGGGCCAAGGATCAAGAAGCAAGGAGTCACGAAGTCAAGGGGCCAAGGATCAAGAAGCAAGGAGTCACGAAGTCAGGGGTCCGAGGATCAAGAAGCAAGGAGTCACGAAGTCAGGGGTCCGAGGATCAAGAAGCAAAGAGTCAAGGGTCTGAAGATCAAGAAGCAAGGCAGGGAACGTGTTGCTGTGGCAAAGAGCCGAAGGGAAATGCTGACCTTATATCCCTTCCCAGCTCTTGCCACCAGGTGCTGTGAGTTACCAATCGGCCTCACCTGTGTGGTCGTGCCTTGCCTCTTCAGAACAACCTTAGGAAGGCCCCCGTCCTGCAAAGTCCTATTGGTCGCAGGGCCTGGCTCCTGCACGCACACCTGACACCATTCCCTTGGCCGGCCCTCATGGTTGGGCTTTGTGGGGAAACAATTCAGAACGGGATATGGCACAGAACAAGGGGAAGCTGGCAAATGGCCTGTGGCCTGAAAACGGGGTTATCCTTTTCTGATCTGGATCAGGCCAATGGTCCATCTAGTCCAGCCTCCTATTCTCAGTGGCCAATCAGATGTCCCCAAGGGAAATCTGCAAGCACGACCTGAGTGCTTCCCTGTGGATTCTAGCAAGTGGTGTTCAGAGGCATTCCTGCCTGTGGCCACATACACCTAGCGATGCCCGGGAAGCTTGCCAGAGAGATCAGCCAGTGAACATTGCTGTGTACATAGGTGCGCTGGAGACGAGGACTGAATAGCTGCAGCAAGGAGGGCTATCCCTCCCTTCCTCCTTTCCTTCCTCAAATAGATGGCCTTTGGGGGAGTCAGAGTGGAGAATCATGGTCTTCCTTTTGTCATTTACATAATGGCAAAGTGTCCCCACTTTGCAATTACTGGCCTTGATGCACCTTGATTTAAAAATAGACACAATGCAGCTTGCAGACAGATTGAAGAGAAAGGCAGAAACACAGGAGAGCAGTTTATTTGTTGCGCAATTGACAGCAGCCCAAAAATCTCCCAGTTGGGGCATGTATGTGTGTGTGTGTGTGTGCGCGCGCGCATGATTTCGTTGAATTATAGACCTGTAAAGTTGGAAGGAACCCCAAGGTGCACAGCTCCAACAGGCTGATCATGTTGTTGTTGTTTAGTCGTTTAGTCGTGTCCGCCTCTTCGTGACCCCATGGACCAGAACACGCCAGGCACTCCTGTCTTCCACTGCCTCCCGCAGTTTGGTCAAACTCATGCTGGTAGCTTCGAGAACACTGTCCAACCATCTCAAGAGTCTCCTCCAGCACCGTAATTCAAAAGCATCAATTCTTCGGCGATCAGCCTTCTTTATGGTCCAGCTCTCACTTCCATACATCACTACTGGGAAAACCATAGCTTTAAGTATACGGACCTTTGTCGGCAAGGTGATGTCTCTGCTTTTTAAGATGCTGTCTATGTTTGTCATCGCTTTTCTTCCAAAAAGCAGGCGTCTTTTAATTTCGTGGCTGCTGTCACCATCTGCAGTGATCATGGAGCCCAAGAAAGTAAAATCTCTCACTGCCTCCATTTCTTCCCCTTCTATTTGTCAGGAGGTGATGGGACCAGTGGCCATGATCTTCGTTTTTTTGATGTTGAGCTTCAGGCCATATTTTGCGCTCTCCTCTTTCACCCTCATTAAAAGGGTATTTAATTCCTCCTCACTTTCTGCCATCAAGGTTGTGTCATCTGCATATCTGAGGTTGTTGATATTTCTTCTGGCAATCTTAATTCCAGTTTGGGATTCATCCAGTCTAGCCTTTCGCATGATGAATTCTGCATATAAGTTAAATAAGCAGAGAGACAATATACAGCCATATCAGTTGTTCCATATCCAGTTTTACCTGTAGCTTTTAGGCTGATCATAGAATCCTAGAATCCTAGAGCTGAAAGGGACCAAAGGATCATGTCGTCCACCCCCATCTAGTCCAACCCTTTGCAATGCAGGAATATGCAGCTGTCCGACACAGGGATCAAACCTGCAACCTTGATGTCACCACTATCATGCTCTAACCAACTGAGCTTGTCAAGCTCCTTGTGTCACTAATGAGCTATGGCTCGTATTTAAAGGCAATTGTGCGGTCTCTGGATAGGTGCACCCTTCTCATTTTGTCACCACTGTACTGTGGTACCTCGGGTTACATATGCTTCAGGTTACAGACGCTTCAGGTTACAGACTCCGCTAACCCAGAAATAGTGCTTCAGGTTAAGAACTTTGCTTCAGGATGAGAACAGAAATCGTGCTCCAGCGGCGCAGCAGCAGTAGGAGGCCTCATTGGCTAAAGTGGTGCTTCAGGTTAAGAACAGTTTCAGGCAGTGGCGTAGCGTGGGTTGTCAGCACCCGGGGCAAGGCAAGTAATTTGCGCCCCCTAACCCGTGGATTTGCGCCCCCTAACCCTAACCCCCAGATGTTGCGCCCGGTGTGGCCGGCCCCCCCTGCACCCCCACGCTACGCCACTGCCCCCCCCCCAATGCAAGAATCTCAGCTAAAGCATTCATGACAGATGACCATCCAACCTCCGCTTGAAAATCTCTTCTCAACAGCTCTTGATGTCAGAAAGCTTTTTTTGAATTCCCCTCCCTCCCAAATGGAGAGCAACAAAGCAGGGCAGGACATCAGCTAAGACAATCGCAACACCCAAACCCACACTCACCTTTGTACATAGGAAACACAGAAGCATGAAGGGAGGAGTAGAAAAACATGCTAATGCTCATATAAAACAGCCGCATCCCACCTTCTCGTCATGCTGATGTAAACACTCTGCCTGTTCCAGCAAGAACGGATTTACAATTCACTCCCTGGGCTGGGATACGGAAGGGATCGTTCAATTAGCAGCAAGAGGCAGCCTGTGTGTTAATTTGGGCCGCATGAGTTGCTGCCCTCACATTCCAGTTGCTATAACAACTTTAATTTGTTTTGAAGTCTTTGCTGATGGCTTATGGGCAGGGGCAGCTGTTTGTTTATATCCGTCTCCTGCAGCACATTCCCTGCTATTCTGCACAACTAGCCTATCAAGATTCTGCAACCTGGACAGACTTTGCTAACTGGGGGTAAATGGGCCCAGTTCCTGATGTTTTCTGCAGTCAGAGCTTGTTGTTTAGTCGTTTAGTCGTGTCCGACTCTTTGTGACCCCCTGGACCAGAGCACGCCAGGTATTCCTGTCTTTCACTGCCTCCCACAGCTTGGTCAAACTCATGTTGGTAGCTTCGAGAACACTGTCCACCCATCGCGTCCTCTGTCATCCCCTTCTCCTTGTGCCCTCCATCTTTCCCAACATCAGGATCTTTTCCAGGGAGTCTTCTCTTCTCATGAGGTGGCCAAAGTACTGGAGCCTCAGCTTCAGGATCTGTCCTTCCAGTGAGCACTCAGGGCTGATTTCCTTCAGAATGGATAGGTTTGATCTTCTTGCAGTCCATGGGACTCTCTCTCTCTCTCTTTTTTAGTCAGTCTCTCTTTTTTAAAAAATAAATTTTTATTAAATTTTCTTTTACAAATTAATCAGCACAATCCTGTTCTCAAATTTCCAGTTTTTTGTACTTCCACCAGCTCCTCCACCAATCATCCATATTTTCTATTCATTACACATTTTCCATGTCTTATATTGCCATTAATACTAACTTATCGTCTCTCTCTTTTTTTTTACAATACATCTTTAGCAATCACAAAGCCTCTTTAAAACCGACTAACGTTGTCTGTACATCACATATGTTTTTCAGATAATCCGTAAACTTTCCCCAGTCCTCGATGAATTTGTGATCCTTTTGATATCTAATTTTCCCAGTCATTTTGTCCAGTTCTGCGTAGTCCATAAGTTTCATTCTCCACTCTTCAAGTGTCGGTAGTTCCTCTTGTTTCCATTTTTGGGCCATTAATATTCTTGCCGCTGTTACTGCATATTGAAAGAGTTTATAGTCCCTTCTATTAATCTCTCTTCCTGTTATTCCTAACAAAAAGGCTTCTGGTTTCTTTACAAATGTATATTTAAACATCTTTTTCAACTCATTATATATCATTTCCCAGAAACCCTTAACCTTCTTACATTCCCACCACATATGAAAGAATGATCCTTCTTTTTCTTTACATTTCCAACACTTATTACATGTCTTGTACATTTTTGCTAACTTAACCGGTGTAATGTACCATCTATATACCATTTTCATGATATTTTCCTTTATCGCCGAGCATGCAGTAAATTTCACATTTTCATTCCATACTTTTCCCCAATCAACCAGTTGTATGTTATAACCAAAATCTCTGGCCCAATGAGTCCATGGGACTCTCAAGAGTCTCCTCCAGCACCATAATTCCAAAGCAGCAGTCAGAGCTACTTGGCATCATTCTGGTTTTGGAAGCCAGGAGGGAGGGCAGAAAGCTCTCAATACAACCCAGGTATTTAAGAAAGCCCAATAGAGACTCCGTCTCCTCAGAGTATTGTGAAAGAACAGTGTCAATCAACATTTGATGATCTCCTTCTACGGGTCTACAATAGAAAGTGTCCTTTCACACTGCATCACGGTGTGGTACGCTAGTTTGGCATCAACTTATAGGAAGTGCCTACAGAGGGTGGTGAATACAGCACAAGATATTATGGGCTGTCCCGTGAATCCACTGGATGACATCGTGGAAGAACGCTGACTCAGCAAAGTGAGGAAAATTCTCAGGGATGATTCACACCCTGGCCGGCACTTTCTTGCCCTCAGGCAGAAGATATAGAAGCATGATTAGTCGCACCAACAGGGTAAAGAACAGCTTCTATCCGTGGTCTGTTAGGCTGCTGAATGAAAAGATAACAACAGGGCAACTGACTTTCGGGTTTGGTGGGTGTGCGTCAGTAAACGAGGGGAATTAAGACTAAGAGAGCTGATGGGGGGGGGGTGTGCTCGTGTAATCTCACTGTATACAAGTTGTACAAAGGACAATAAAGTATTTCAAAAATAAATAAATAAATAAATAAATAAATAAATAAATAAGTCCCTTCCAATACTGAGAGGTTGGTTTAGCCCTTTTCTGGAAATTTCTCTCCCACCTTAAGTAAAATCCTACCCATTTTTAAGCAATAAGCTACCCAAGAAAATGAATACTATCTGAGAAGCACCAGCTCTGTTTCTTTTGCACACCTGTGGAGCCATGGTGCATGCAGACAGGTGTGCCTGCACGGACAGATAGAGGTGGAATCTACACACTTTTTTTAAAAAAAAACACCCCACTGTGAAATTTAAAAAGTTTTTAAAAATACTTCGAATTTTGCATAGCTCACTCTCGCCACCTAGTATCATATTTGTATATTGCACTTTGCAACAAATTTAAAACATTTTAGTTGCAGCTGTATAGCTGAGTCATAGACAGCCCACCCTATGATGTCATGCCTGTCAATGGTTTGAAATGTGATTCATGAAGTAGGACCACAAATATTCAGCTTCAAATCCGGTCACAAAGCTCACTAGATGATCTAAGGTTAGGGGTTGGGTGGTGGTAACAGCCTTACCCAGCGCACTGAAATGACAAATAAAAATTAACAAACCATGATACAGATTATAATACTGCAAATAATATAATACTGCAAATAATAATAATAATAGAAAAACAATAAAGCTCTCTGAAGTTCTCATTGAAAAAAAATCACTTGCTAAATATAATCCATGGGGCCAAATTATAGAGAGAGAGTCTGGAGGCATCCTCAGAGAATTTGGACCTCACTCTTGGGCCAAGAAGGACTCCCAGGGAACAGTTATGGACTACAGGTATGAAATTTACGGTATGGAATGCCTTCAGAGAGAATTTAATGAAAATGATTTACAGGTTGTACATGACACCAGTCAAGCTTGCACGAATTTATAATTTACCTGACAATAAATGCTGGAAATGTAATGAGACTGAAGGTACATTCTTTCACCTTTGGTGGACGTGCCCAAGGATTAAGACATTCTGGGAGATGATTTATAACGAAATGAAAAAGGTATTTAAATATACCTTCCTGAAGAAACCAGAGGCCTTTCTCCTGGGCATGGTCGGCCAATTGGTGCCAAAGAAGGACAGAACTTTCTTTATGTATGCAACAACAGCAGCAAGAATACTCATCGCAAAGTATTGGAAGACACAAGATTTACCCACCCGGGAAGAATGGCAGATGAAGTTGATGGACTACATGGAATTGGCTGAAATGACTGGCAGAATCTGAGACCAGGGAGAAGAGTCGATGGAAGAAGATTGGAAGAAATTTAAAGATTATCTACAGAAATATTGTAAAATTAATGAATGTTAGAAAGATGTTGGAATGAAGTTACATGGCTTTAGCAGAAATGCTATAAAGAATTAAGTACAATAGATGGTAAATGGATTAAAGGGAAAAATAAGGTTAGAATGTGTTAAGATAAATTATAGGACAGAAAATTGAGGAAGATGGAAAGGATTTGCTGAAACAATCAATTGAAGTGGAATACAAAAAAGGGAGGTGCGAGGAGGTCGCTGAAACAAGTAAATGAAAGATAATAATATTGAAAGTATTGGATGTGTTTTTAATTGTTTTTGTCTTGTTTTGTTATGTATATGAAGTCTTTTTGTTTTTGTATTGTATTGTATTGTTATCTTTAATTCTTTTTCTTTTCTTCTTTGCTTTTTTTTCTTTTTGTAATTCTTAAATTCTTAATAAATATATATATATTTTTAAAAAAGAAGGACTCCCAGGGTGGCTTAAATACAAGCAATTCAAGCAAGGCAGTCTAAAAGCCACAACACACAAAGGGACAGAGGGGCAGGAGGGGTAAAACACACTCAGGCGCCAGTTATTGAAGTTAGAAAGTTGTTCTTTATCATTTGCCCAATAATAAATGCTGGAAACGTAATGAGACTGAAGGAACCTTTTATCACCTTTGGTGGACTTGCCCGAAGATTAAGGCCTTCTGGGAAATGATTTATAATGAAATTAAGAAGGTACTTAAATGTACTTTTCATAAGAAACCAGAGGCATTTCTCCTGGGTATGGTCGGCCAATTGGTGTCAAAGAAGGATAGAACGTTTTTTATGTACGCCACCACAGCAGCAAGGATCCTGCTAGCAAAGTATTGGAAGACACAAGAACTACCCACACTGGAAGAATGGCAGACAAAGGTGATTGACTATATGGGACTGGCGGAGATGACTGGCAGAATCCGTGACCAAGAAAAAGAGACGGCGGAAGAAGATTGGAAGAAATTCAAAGTATATCTTTAAAACTGTTGTAAAATTGAGGAGTGCTAAATTGTTAAGGGAAAGGAAAATATAGAATTACAGCTGTAACTGATTAAGTATGGGAAGAAGCTTAAAAAGAAAATAAGCAACTAATTAATTGGTGTGAAGGGTTGCTGAAGAAATTTTAAAACAGGGATGCAAAAAAGGGGAGGTAAGGGGAAGACCGAGAAATAAGGTTTAAGAAAAAGAGGTATGGAAATTATACATGTTTATATGTTTTTTTTTTGTGTGTGTGTGTGTTGTTTTGTTTTTAATTTGTGTTGGAAAACCAATAAAAAATTAATAATAATAATAAAAAGAAGTTAGAAAGTTGTTCTTCTAATGACCAGCTGGGAACGATTCAGGAGCAGGAGATAGAACTCTGCTTCTAATCCAATCCGTTCAATAAAATCCCTTTGGGATTAACATGTTGTGTTAGGCACTTTCCATGCTCATTCAAACTCCTCCCAGATGCCAGGAAACGAGGCCACTCCTAGGGGGCTATAGGGGTACAATTGTACCAGGCCCCATGCCAACAGGCCCCCCCTCTCTTTTTTTCTTTGCTTTAGTACTTTCCTCTTGTCCACATTATAGTGGTACCTCAGGTTACAAACGCTTCAGGTTACAGACTCCACTAACCCAGAAATAGTGCTTCAGGTTAAGAACTTTGCTTCAGGATGAGAACAGAAATCGTGCTCCAGCGGTGCGACGGCAGCAGGAGGCCCCATTAGCTAAAGGGGTGCTTCAGGTTAAGAACAGTTTCAGGTTAAGTACAGACCTCCGGAACGAATTAAGAACTTAACCTGAGGTACCACTGTATTCCATTCACACACCCCCCCCCCCAGTGTGCTGCCTTTCAGAATAAAATACAACTGGTTGGTTTTGGTATGCTTTATTCAGAAGTAAAAGGTAAAGGGACCCCTGACCATTAGGTCCAGTCGTGGACGACTCTGGGGTTGCGGCGCTCATCTCGCTTTATTGGCCGAGGGAGCCGGCGTACAGCTTCCGGGTCATGTGGCCAGCATGACTAAGCCACTTCTGGTGAACCAGAGCAGTGCACAGAAACGCCATTTACCTTCCCGCCAGAGTGGTACCTAACTATCTACTTGCACTTGACGTGCTTTCAACCTGCTAGGTGGGCAGGAGCAGGGACCGAGCAATGGGAGCTCACCCCACCACAGGGATTTGAACTGCCGACCTCCTGATTGGCAAGTCCTAGTCTCTGTGGTTTAACTCACAGCACCACCCGCGTCCCGTTTCAGAAGTACCTGTCTTGAAATAAATGAGGTTTACTCCCTAATGAGAAAATATGGTGATATTGCAGTCACCACCCTCTGGTTTCCCATGCCCCACCCCACAACATGACTGGCCTGCTGCCATCAGCGGGATGCCATTTATCAATATACAGTAACCATCAAACAAAACTAGAAACTACAGAATGATCATAAAACAATTAAAAGCCTCACAGCTGCAGCAAATTAAATTTCCTGTCAACTTTACTTTTAACACTATACAGTACAGTGGTACCTTGGGTTACATACGCTTCAGACTCGGCTAACCCAGAAATAGTATCTCGGGTTAAGAACTTTGCTTCAGGATGAGAACAGAAATCGTGAAGCGGCAGCGGGAGGCTCCATTAGCTAAGGTGGTGCTTCAGGTTAAGAACAGTTTCAGGTTAAGAACAGACCTCCAGAACGAATTAAGTTCTTAACCCAAGGTACCACTGTATTATATCTATCTATCTACTGTATCTATCTACCATCTATCTATCTACCGTATCTATCATCTATCTATCTATCTGTCTGTCTAGGTTGGCGATATATATATATTTGTTGTTGTTGTTTAGTTGTTTAGTCGTGTCCGACTCTTCGTGACCCCATGGACCAGAGAACGCCAGGCACCTCTGTCCTCCACTGCCTCCCGCAGTTTGGTTAAACTCATGCTGGTAACCTCGAAAACACTATCCAGCCATCTCGTCCTCTGTCGCCCCCTTCTCCTTGTGCCCTCCATCTTTCCCAACATCAGGGTCTTCTCCAGGGACATATACATATACATATAAAGGTAAAGGTAAAGGTACCCCTGCCCGTACGGGCCAGTCTTGACACACTCTGGGGTTGTGCGCCCATCTCACTTAAGAGGCCAGGGGCCAGCGCTGTCCGGAGACACTTCCGGGTCACGTGGCCAGCGTGACATTGCGGCTCTGGCGAGCCAGAGCCGCACACGGAACGCCGTTTACCTTCCCGCTGGTAAGCGGTCCCTATTTATCTACTTGCATCCGGAGGTGCTTTCGAACTGCTAGGTTGGCAGGCGCTGGGACCGAGCAGCGAGAGCGCACCCCGCCGCGGGGATTCGAACCGCCGACCTTTCGATCGGCAAGTCCTAGGCGCTGAGGCTTTAACCCACAGCGCCACCTGTGTCCCACATATACATATACATAGCATAAATTCAGCACAAAAAAAAATGCTATGTATATGTATACATGCTATGTATATGTATACATATACATAGCATAAATTCAACACAAAAACAGTGACAATTTGTTGTTGACAAAAGGCAGCTGGACATATAAAGTTCCCCATTACCTTCAGTAGCTTAGGGCCTCATAAAACCTAAATCCGGCCCTGGCCACACCCCATAGTCACCTTTGACTGGACTTAACCAACCAGGTGTCCTTTACCTTGCCTTTTTTAAAAAAATCTTTATGAAGAACACTTGCAGTGTCTGGGATTTTTTAGTTTAGAGAAAAGGCGAATAAGAGGTGAAGTTTGTAAGATTATCCCTGGCATGGAGAAAGTGGATGGGGGATTATTTCCCCCCTCTCTCATAACATGAGAACCCTTGGAAGCTGAATGTTAGAAGATTCCAGACAGATAGTAGAAATACTTTAGTCACATGGTGCATAGTTAAACTATGGAACTCCCTTCCACTGGAGGCAGAGATGCCCACCCTCCAACATTCCTCAGATGAACAGAGGGACATTCTATTCTACATCAGGAGGCTTCTACCATGTTAGATCTCACCGCGCACATAGACATCTGTCACCTTGAGCCACTTACAACCTCTCAGCTTCACAGGATTGTTGTAAAGGAAAAATCTGCAAGGGAAGGGATCACATACACCTTCAACACATAAATAGAATGAGATGAAATTTAAGCTGCAAGCTCATTGCCCCTTTAAGAGCGGCTTAAATTGTCCCAATTTGTGGCAAAGGAAGAAGCCACAATGGCTTCATTTTTGTGCTCGCTTCGGCAGCACATATACTAAAATTGGAACGATACAGAGAAGATTAGCATGGCCCCTGCACAATGGCTTCATTTTTCTGTGGCGATCCCAGCAGATTTGGGGCAGTTGGAGATGGTCACTGACCTATACGGCTTTAAAGTAAAAGTAAAGGGACTCCTAACCATTAGGTCCAGTCGCGGACGACTCTGGGGTTGTGGTGCTCATCTTGCTTTACTGGCTGAGGCAGCCGGTGTACGGCTTCCAGGTCGTGGTCAGCATGACTAAGCCGCTTCTGGCGAACCAGAGCAGCGCACGGAAATGCTGTTTACCTTCCCGCTGGAGTGGTACCTATTTATCTACTTGCACTTTGACATGCTTTTGAACTGCTAGCTTGGCAGGAGCAGGGACTGAGCAATGGGAGCTCACCCCGTCGTGGGGATTTGAACTGCTGACCTTCTGATCGGCAAGTCCTTGGCTCTGTGGATTAACCCACAGCGCCACCCGTGTATGGCTTTAAGGTAGGATTAAATTCATGGAGGAGAGGTTATTGATGGCTACTAGGCTGTGCTCTGCCTCCAAATTTGGCCATGCCAGAAACCACAGGAGGGGAGAGGACTCTTATGCTAAGATCCTGCTTGCCAGCGTGGTGTAATGGTTAAGAGCGATGGACTCGTAATCTGGTGAACCGGGTTCGATTCCCCGTTCCTCCACCTGCAGCTGCTGGGTGACCTTGGGCCAGTCACACTTCTCTGAAGTCTCTCAGCCCCACTCACCTCACAGAGTGTTTGTTGTGGGGGAGGAAGGGAAAGGAGATTGTTAGCCGCTTTGAGACTCCTTCGGGTAGTGATAAAGTGGGATATCAAATCCAAACTTTTCAGGTTTCCCAGAAGAGGCATCTGGTAGCCCACTGCGAGAACACGATGCTGAACTGGATGGGCCATGGTGCGAATGTGAAAAGTGTGGATCAGCCTTTGTCAACCTGCTGCCTTCTAGTAGTTTGGGACTGCATCGCCATCATGTCCAACCTGCCCAGCCTGTGGCATCATCACTTTTGCTGAATAATGACACTCTCCATTTTGTGACTTTCTTTTACTTGGACAAAATTTATCTGTCGCATTCTGCAGCGAACCCATTCAAATGATTTTTTTGCTCCCCCCTCATGCACACGTAGGACGCGGGTGGCGCTGTGGGTTAAACCACAGAGTCTAGGACTTGCCGATCAGAAGGTCAACGTTTCGAATCCCCACGACGGGATGAGCTCCTGTTGCTCGGTCACAGCTCCTGCCCACCTAGCAGTTTGAAAGCACGTCAGAGTGCAAGTAGGTAAATAGGTACCACTCCGGCGGGAAGGTAAACAGCATTTTCGTGCGCTGCTCTGCTTTGCCAGAAGCGGCTTAGTCATGCTGGCCACATGACCCGGAAGCTGTACGCCGGCTCCCTCGGCCAATAAAGCAAGATGAGCGCCACAACCCCAGAGTCAGCCACGACTGGACCTAATGGTCAGGGTCCCTTTACCCTTTACCTTTAATTGTGCACGCAAGCCCTTCTCTTCTCTCCCACCCTGCCTCTTCTCTCTTGTATTGCAGGCTTGGGAAGAGATTGGCTTGGAAATGAGACTGCAAATGGCACCGCGGCCAAGCCATTGTGCTCTTTGCGTGTGTTTGTCGCAGGCTTGCCTCCAGAATTAACTGGAGCAGGAATAGGGTTGCATCAAAGCTGACATTAATAATAGTCTGAGTCGGAGTCTTGCTGAGGAGTGGGAAGCCAAGAATTTTTGGCTGTGCTGGAGAAAGGTTCTCATGGAAAGAGATCCATTAAACAAGGGGAGCGAGGCGTTTGCTTGGAGGAGGAGGCACCCCTTTTCCCCAGGACCCCACCCAGGGCGAGCAAGGAGTGGCACGACAAAGAGGGAAAGAGGTCCGTGGTGGTTTATACAGCAGACATTGACAGAGTAACACCAGGTCCTTCTCTGTCCTCCCTGTAGAGTTCACCCACCTTGGCTTAGAGGCTTCCAGCATTGGCGTATAAACACTTGTATACTGCCTCTCTCTTCAAGACTTGCATTTTGACTTGCAGTGCTTTGAATTGCTATGCTGTGCTCCTGCATTCAAAAATGCCCAGTTCTCTGCCACGCCCGTTTCAGCAAAACCCCTCTTCCAAAGCACTTTGCTGCCTGCCATTGCCGACGGGGCCGGCAGCCGTTGCACAGAACAGCTCTGCTGCCATGAGCCCCCTCCCCCCGAACTTGTGGCCTGACCTATTTCTGGGAATGAGCAGAGCTATTTGCAGCAGCTTCCACCCATCATTGCGCAGCCCCGACGAGAAGCAGAAGCACGGCTGCTGTCTAAACAACTCTGTAATTAGCCTGACATGTTTAGATATGCCTGTCTTCTAATCGGCCCCGGCGAACAGAAGGTGCTTCTCTGCAGAGGGAGGCCCACCTGCCAGACTTTCCGCTCCAATGAGGCCCTTTGCCTTCAGCCTGCCCCACGAGTGGGGTGCCCCCTTCTCCGTGAGCCCATAGGCTGCTCCCTCCCTGCTGAACACCCAAATCCCCAATTACATCCGCTTTATAACTCCCCATAAAGGAGACTTTCCATCTCCTGCCTTGCCTCTTTTTAATTACCTTGCAAACAACCTCATTCAATTTACAGCTTATTTGACACCACCAGCCATAAATATTAAATGCCAGCAACAATGGCGCTGCACCAAGTGCCCCGGTTCCTTTGGCTGCTAACTGCCTTCATTCTTAGTCATTAATTTCCCTGTTCTCTGAAGCTGCCTGCAATTACTATCATTAGACGGTACATGGGTGGCGGTGGGGGCTTGCTAAGGAAGAAAAGGTAATAATTGGCCAAGTAGCTTCTAAAATGATACACTTCCTTTAACCCAAATACAACAAATGTTGCTAACTGCAGGCGAAAGGGATTAAAAATTTTTTTTGTAATGGCCTTGGTTGCCAAAATTCAAATGTTCGACTCCTTTTGAATAGGAAAACGTCAGCTACATGGCGGTATCACCTGGGATTATAATGAAAAATAAATGCGTCCTACCTCATTTCCATCGGTTATGCCCTCTCTTCAAAGCGGAAAGCAGCCTTTGAAACCCTCTCTGGCTGCAGAGCTATGATCTGGTCCTTTGTTACATGAGAAGAGATTCACCTGGAGACGGTGAGGGGAACTTAGCCATGGGTGTGACCTTGTAGGGAGGGTCAGTCAAAGTCTCTTTTCCTAGCCTACATCACAAGGTTGTTGTGGGGGTTAAATGAGGAGGGGTAGTCCTAGGAATGCCACACTGAGCTCCTCGGAGAAAAGGGTGGGATATAAATGCCATAAATGAAGAAACTCCTAAATAGTATGTGTGACTGCCAAAGATGACCTTGTGCTTGAGATCCACGTTTATGGGATGTTAAATGCAAACAGAAGCTGCTGAAGAGGACAGTTGATGACCGGGCCGGGAGAGGGAATGGGCATCGTAAAAATTATCAACACACACACACACACACACACACACACACACACACAGATTGTCTGCTTGCGATTGTCTCGCCCTGACCTAGCCACTGTGATCCACGCGACAGTCACCTCCAGACTTGATTATTGTAACTCGCTCTACGTGGGGCTGCCCTTGAGACTGACCCAGAAACTCCAGTGGGTGCAGAATGCCGCGGCGAGACTTCTTACAGGGTCCCTGCCACAGGATCAGATCCACCCAGTGCTATATCAGCTGCACTGGCTCCCAGTGGAGTACAGGATCAGGTTCAAGGTGCTGATTTTAACCTTTAAAGCCCTACGCGTCCTAGGACCCTCGTACCTACGGGACCGCCTCTCCTGGTATGCCCCACAGAGAACCTTACGGTCTTCAAATAAAAACATCTTGGAGGTCCCGGGCCACAGGGAGGTTAGGCTGGCCTCAACCAGAGCCAGGGCTTTTTCGGCCGTGGCCCCGCTCTGGTGGAATGCTCTGTCACAAGAGACTAGGGCCCTGCAGGACTTGACATCTTTCCGCAGGGCCTGCAAGACAGAGCTGTTCCACCAGGCCTTTGGCCAAGGCACAGTCTGACCCCCTCCTTTAGTAATCCTCACAGAACTCTAGCCCAATGGTCGCCATTAATTTGATTCTGCATTGATTTTAGAATGAGTTGATTTTAGAATGCATTTCAATTAATTGATTGGGATTTTATGTAGACTGTGTTACTTTTATTGTTGTTAGCCGCTCTGAGCCCAGCTTCGGCTGGGGAGGGTGGGATATAAATAAAATTTTATTATATTATTATTATTATTATCATCTAGGTTTCTGTTCCTTCTTCAAGCTAAAGTAAGAATATAAGAAGAGCCTGCTGGATCAGGCCCAAGGGGGCCCATCGAGTCCAGCACCCTCTTCTCACAATGGCCAAACAGATGCTCCAAAGCTGCGCTCTTCCTTCCTGGGACTTCCAGCAACTGCTCAGAAGCATTGCTGCCTCAAACTGTGGAGGCAGAGCATAGCCATCCTGGCTAGTAGCCATCGGTGGCCGTCTCCTCCATGAATCTGTCTAATCCTCTTTTAAAGCTATCTAAGTTGGTGGCAGGAACACGCGTGGAGCTGTGGTCTAAACCGCAGAGCCTAGGGCTTGCTGATCAGAAGGTTGGCGGTTCGAATCCCTGCAATGGGGTGAGTTCTTGTTGCTCGGTCCGTGCTCCTGCCCACATAGCAGTTCGAAAGAACCTCAAAGTGCAAGTAGATAAATACTCCGGCGGGAAGGTAAATGGCGTTTCTGTGCGCTGCTCCAGTTCGCCAGAAGCGGTTTAGTCATGCTGGCCACATGACCCAGAAGCTGTATGTTGGCTCCCTCGGCCAATCAAGCGAGATGAGCGCCGCAACCCCAGAGTCGGCCACGACTGGACCTAATGGTCAGGGGTCCCTTTACCTTTAAGTTGGTGGCTTCCATTGTCTCCATTGGGGGGGGAGTTCCACAGTTTAACTCTGTGTTGTATAGAGAATGACTTCCTTTCATCTGAATCTGAAACCGATGTCCGTCAGTTCTAGCATTAAGAGAGAGGGAGAAAAACCTGCTCTCTATCCACTTTCTCCAAGCTAGGCATAATTTTATATACTTCTATCTTGTCACCTCTCACTTGCCTTTTCTCTAAATGAAAAAGTCCCAACACTGCAACCTTTTCCCCCGAAGGGAGTTGTTCCATCTCCTTGATCATTTCAGTTGAAACAAAATGACTCTGAAATATGGTGACAGACTGAGAAAGAAGGGGAGGCAACATTTGAGGAGCTTGGGGAATTTGCTCTGATGGCTGATGAGTATCAGATCCAAAATGTTGTCAGAACAATGGAATGGGGAGGAAACTGAGTTGAGGGTGTGAAGTTTGGGAGGGGAAAAGAGAATATGCCTTAATAAAACACAGCACATCCTTCTACAATGTCCCTCCTTTCAACAGAATGAAATTTCGACTGGCAGCCAGTCCTGATGTGGACACCAGGAAGCAGATTTCGTCCTCCTAAATCCTGATCTAAACCTCTTGCTTGGCTAAGGGGGCTGGCCCCAGTTGCTATGGATTTTCTTTCTAAAATTGCTCTCACCTGCTTTGTCTTCAGTTTGGTTTGTCTCCAGTTTGGATTCCATTCTGTCTCTGACATGTACCCGTGCAATACTGCAAGACAAGCCTTCTGGATCAGGCCAAAGGGGGACCATCTAGTCCAGCGTTCTGTTCTCACAGTGGCCAACCAGATGCCCTAATATTGACATTCATCTGAGATTTCCCTGACATTACTAGGGTTTCAAAGGCGGAAGTGACGTCCAGGGGGAATTTCTGGAAGGTGGTGGTTTGTCCTGGATCTTCAGCAAGTAAACTGAGAAATCATAGGGGTTTTTTTGGGTGGGGGGGTTGTAAAAGAAACTCAGCAGCTTTTAGGTTAGAAAGAAAGAAAGAAAGAAAGAAAGAAAGAAAGAAAGAAAGAAAGAAAGAAAGAAAGAAAGAAAGAAAGAAAGAAAGAAAGAAAGAGGTGTCTGGCTTTTTACTTCTTGAAATATGGCAACCCGACCAAATCGAAAACCCAGGATTCGAACACAAGAGCGTTCTCTCTTCCTGCTGTTTCCAGCAGCTGGTATTCAGAAGCATTGCTGCCTCGGATCATGGAGGCAGAACAGAACCATCATGGCTAGAAGCCATCAACACCCCTCTCCTCCATGAATTTGTCATGAACTGGCAGGAAAACAGGGAGGAGCAAGCTGGTCCATGGTCAGAGTCTAAGCAAGCAGAACACACTACAAAGGATCAGAACATCCTTGTGGTCAGGTTTGGCTTAGGCAGGTGATCTGATAAGAAGCAGAGGAGCGCAGAGTTGGTGCGTGGATGTTGTTCCAGGCCAGCATTAGTGGTTGGTTTTGAGCTGGAGCTGCTGGAACAACTGGAACAACAGCCTGAGCTGACTCCTCTCAACTCCTTTCTCTCCAGAGGTCTCCTTGAGAGAAGGGCCTCACTCCCAAGGAGACATTGCTCCAGAGGAGTCCTTGCCTGTATATGGCTGGATTTCCATCTGGCCTTTAAGGCATCATCTCTTCCTCTGTCTCATAGCTGTCAAGTGTCCCTTATTTGAAGGGGCAGTCCCTTATTCCAGCGCCATGTCCCGCTGCTGTCCCTTATTTATAGATGTCCCTTAAATGTCCCTTAAATGATGTCCCTTAAATTTCAAAGGAAGCAGCTCCTCTCCCTCCCTTCCTGCCGGCCAGGGAGGAGGGAGCCTCCAACTGCGTTGCTTGGCTGTGCTGCTCACCCAATAAGAAGTCTAAGAACGACTGGGGAGTAGAGCTTGCATGCCTTTTGTGTGGCTAGTTAATGCAAGCTGAGGGGGTTTTTGAATGCTGGACGCCATTTTGTTACACGTGCTGCTGCAAACTTTGCAGTGCAAAGCCAGGCCGGGGAGGAATCTTAAGTTGAGGCTGCATAGGCCTTGTGATTCAGATTCTATTCAGCTGAACCTCTGGTTACAAAGTTGGTTGGACAGTGTTCTCGAAGCTACCAGCATGAGTTTAACCAGACTGCAGGAGGACAGGAAGAATGGAGTGCCTGGAACAGGTGAGGCTGCAGGTCCCTTATTTTGGCTGCTGGTCCCTTATTTTCAAGGCTGCTGGTCCCTTATTTTCAAATCTGTAAGTTGACAGCTATGCTCTGGCTTGGGACCTGTTTGGTCAGAGGCTGAACTTGTTGGGAACAACTGGGGAATACCAATTCATTCCAATGTGTGAGGAAACTGCAAAAGAAAAAACCAGTTTGACTGCCTGGCTTCAAAAAGGACATGGGGCTGGACTCACTCTCTAGCCAAAAACACCCTAGCGGCGTTTAAAACAGCAGGAAATATAGGTTGTCAGGTCTTTAAATGCTCCAGTATTAAGTGCTTACAATTGTGTTCTCTGGCCTCTACCCTTCTTGGAGTGAATAGACCACAACCTTAAGTAAGTTTAAATGCTTTACTTATAGTAATCAGAGGTCTCACTCACGCATTGTTCGATGGCACAGCAGAAACAACGCAGGTAAGGTATCCTTGGTTACGAAATGCAGAAGTTGGTCTCAAACACGCAGTCTGAGTCTAGAGCCCCAGCCTCAGATGTCTACTCAGTTGCAGGATTCAAAGAGGAGAGAGAGAGAGAAAGGAATATGAAGCAAAGCTTACTTTCTCCTTCCGTGAAGGCGAGAGGGCATGATCTATCCGTGCCTTCTCTAGAAATTCACATCTCTGTGATCCTTAACTCCTTCATTTACTAAGTAGCATAGGTTTTCATTGTTAGATTCAACTGTAATATCTCCTGCATAACTCACCCTGCATGTGGAGAGTCCTTCGTTGGCTGTGTCACAGGATCCCTGATGGGGCTTTGTAGAAAGACAGGGCCTCCTGACCTTCTCTTCATGAGGCCTCCCCTGGCTGGGGGCATTGCAGAGTTTGAGCTAAAAACAGGCATAGGCAAACTCAGCCCTCCAGATGTTTTGGGACTACAACTCCCATCACAGCTAACAGGACCAGTGGTCAGGGATGATGGGAGTTGTAGTCCCAAAACATCTGGAGGGCCAAGTTTGCCTATGCCTGAGTTAAAACATTTCAGTGTCCTAAATAGACACTGAAATGGGTTCTATCTCGGATAAGAAAGATGTGAAGGAACAATAAAGATGGTGTCTTTGAGCATGTGCTAAAATTTTTGGACCATCCCCCCCCCCCCCCGTGGTGGATGCACCCACCCTCTGGCTCAGCTGAATATGTGTGTAGGGGGTGGGAGTTATTTCTGCCTGCTTACTCATCAAATAACTGGGGTGATGATGTTGGAATGCACTCCCTCGGAAGGGAGGTATTTAAGCAGAGGCTGACTGGCCATCTGTCGGGGATTCTTCAGCTGTGGTTCCTGTGTTGCAGGGGGTTGGACTAGATGGCCCTTGGGGTCCCTTCCGACTCTACAATTCCATGAGTCTTCTTGCATCCCTTCATCGTGAGAAGTGCTCGTCCCCTCCTACTCGGCCACGACCCTTCTCTGTTGCCTGTCTCCCTCCTCTCTTGCAATGCACATTTGAGCAAGAGCATTGAGGAGACAGGGACCCTATCAGCAGAGTCCTTCAAGTTAGCCTCCAGTAGAAGCAAGCCATCCCTCTGGCTCCCTCCAGTCTTTCTCCACAGTCTAAGAGGAACTCTGCTGTGGGAATGTGCTTCAGAGCCCTGCAAAAGTGCTCTGTAATTATGATCCGGTAAAACAAATCTACTACTCACCAACACCTGTGTGGAGCCTGGATCTATTAGCCAAGGTTCAACAGACAATACAGGAGGGGGCTGGGCTCCCTCTGTAAGTACTTCAAGCTTTATGAACTGGAGAAGTTCATTTCTGAACACTCCCACCCCCCCCTTTGGCGCCATCTCTAATTGCTAACCTCTCTCCCCCCCCCCCTCGCAATCACAGATGTCTTTCAGTTACAGGCAATAAGGGAACTGCCTGGCATGCAACTTGTGTCTGGAGATGGTTGCAAACTTATTCAGTGCATATTTGGGCTGCATGTAGTAATTACCACAACACATATTTTATTGTAACATAATAGATATATTCACTGCACCCAAAATGACAGCGTGTATTAATTATACACAAGCAGACCTCGAAAATGGGTTTGTTTACTCTGATGTTCAATTCAGCAGATTTTTTTTGCAGCTTGTTAAACTTAATCAAAAGCAATCAACGTATGCACACATATATTATAACAAATTAATTTCCAACCAAAAGAGAAACTATTGGGTTGCTCGGATGGAAAAAAGACACGGGCGGAAAGTCTGAGGCAGACTGCGAGGCAGAGGCAGGCGTCGGGCACAGATTTCTCTGGTGCGCTTTGGGATTGGAATTAAGCATGGTGTAAGCATGGGTTGTCAGCACCCGGGGCAAGGCAAGTAATTTGCGCCCCCTAACCCGTGGATTTGCGCCCCCTAACCCTAACCCCCAGATGTTGCGCCCGGTGCAGCCGGCCCCCCCTGCACCCCCCACGCTACGCCACTGCTCCAGTGAGTTTCTGCAACAGGAGGGAAAATGATGGAGATGCAGCCATGGCAGTGCAGAGACTTCATTCCATTTCAGGCTGTCGCCAGAAGAGATACTGAACCAGCCACTGTTGATGGAGTTTGTCCATGTGGCTTGAATGTGCATTCCTCCTTTGGTCTTAGAAAAATAGAATTGTGGAGCTCGAATGGATACCAAGAGCTATCTGGTCCAACCACACATAAAACGAAGGAATCACAGATAAAGAATCCATGGAATGTGGCCCCTCAACTTGTGCTTCAATCGCTCCAAGGATTGAATTCCTCCATCACCTTCCGAGGGAGCCTCTGTTACACTGTCAAAGTGCTCTTACCATCAGAACGTTCTTACTTGTCATTGGAATCCATTGGTCTGGGTCCCCCACTCTGGAGCAGCAGTAAACAAGCTTCCTGCATCGTCCTTGTGACAACCCTTCAGATATTTGGAGACAACTATCATATCCCATAAGGGACATGGGTGGCATTCTGGGTTAAACCACAGAACCCATGACTTGCCGATCAGAAGGTTGGTGGTTCAAATCCCCGCGATGGGGTGAGCTCCCGTTGCTTGGTCCCTGCTCCTGCCAACCTAGCAGTTTGAAAGCACATCAAAATGCAAGTAGATAAATAGGTACCACTCCAGCGGGAAGGTAAACGGTGTTACCGTGCGCTGCTCTGGTTCGCCAGAAGCGGCTTAGTCATGCTGGCCACATGACCTGGAAGCTGTACGCCGGCTCCCTCGGCCACTGCAAGATGAGATGAGCACCGCAACCCCTGAGTCAGTCACGACTGGACCTAATAGTCAAGGGTCCCTTTACCTTTTATTATATCCCATGGACTGCAAGAAGATCAAACCTTTCCATTCTGAAGGAAATCAGCCCTGAGTGCTCACTGGAAGGACAGATCGTGAAGCTGCATTTTTACTCAGAACTAATGAGAGCTGGACCATAAAGAAGGCTGATCGCCGAAGAATTGATGCTTTTGAATTATGGTGCTGGAGGAGACTCTTGAGAGTCCCATGGACTGCAAGAAGATCAAACCTCTCCATTCTGAAGGAAATCAGCCCTGAGTACTCACTGGAAGGACAGATCGTGAAGCTGAGGCTCCAATACTTTGTCCACCTCATGAGAAGAGAAGACTCCCTGGAAAAGACTCTGATGTTGGGAAAGATGGAGGGCACAAGGAGAAGGGGACGACAGAGGACGAGATGGTTGGACGGTGTTCTTGAAGCTACCAGCATGAGTTTGACCAAACTGCAGGAAGCCATGGAAGACAGGAGTGCCTGGCATGCTCTGGTCCAGGGGGTCGTGAAGAGTCGGACACGACTAAATGACAACAATCATATCACCTCTCAGTCTTTTCTTCTCCAAGCTAAGCATAACCAACTCCCTCCACTGCCCTTCCTCACAAGGCTTGGCTTCCAAGCCCTCAGTCATCTTGGCTGTCATCCGCTGCACACCTTCCAGCTTGTCAATATCCTTCTTGAGTATGTTCATTCGCCCAAACCAGCAAGCTGCCCAGCACTTGTGTTTGGAATTGCCAGGTTCCTTCTCTCACCCTCCACTGGCTGGTGGGGTCCTTGGACTGTACCCAAGAGCCAATAGGGAGCCATATGGGTTGGCCCAATGGACCCCACTGCTGCTCAGCATTTCTTGTCCCTGGACTTGCTTCCTGCACCTCTGGCATGAAATAGGACCACAAGTCCCCCATCTCTTCCTGGCCTGGTGTGACTTTGGTCACATCGACACCATAAAAGCACTCTTATTCCACTTTAACAATCATGAGTTCTCCCAAAGAACAATGGGAATTGTCGTTTGTTACAGGTGGTGCCTAGATGGCCATTTAGATATCTGAGCCAAAGTTGGAGCTTCACAGTTTGCTGAACAGATTATTTTTGTTTTTCACTGCATGCTCTTCCAAATGGGCTCCCTCTAGTTTTCCAACAATAAACCCACAAACCCTCTCAGCTGCCTGAAACTCCTGGGCTCTTCAAATATCGCTGGGTTGAGTCTTTCTGTTAAATCCTACAAACAGAGTAAATCCCAGCTCTCGCCCATGTTTTCATTTTCCTTCAGAGAGCTTTGAGCGTTTAATAAACTCTTAATTAAAAGCCAGACATCTCGTGTATTTCTGTCTGTTGGGTTTGGGGGCTAAAAGAGAAGCGGTGCCCCCGACCCACAATAGGAATCTTCAAAACGGTACCCACACAATGCCCAGCTCTCCCTACCCCCTCCAGTCGACACACTGAGCATTAGGAATGCAAAGTTATATTTACATGATTCTATTGACATTTTGAGGCTGAAATCCTCCATGCTGCTAATAATTCATTGCTAAATTAAATTATGAATGTTTGGGAGGTGGTAATTTCTTTTGTTCTGTGAACAGATTGCTTTATATATCTGCCTATATTACCAAGTTATTAATTTAATGATTTCATAATAGCTGCTCATTCCTTTGAGTAATATCGTGGAGAGAGGGGAGCCCTCCCTGCACAGCTCTGCCAGGCAAGCTGTCCCTACTGGGACTGAAGGGTTTAGGAATAAAGATATTCTTTCCAGCGCAGTGTTAAGCCCTGCAAGACAAAGCAGGTAATGTGCTAAGCCGCCCCTCGATCCCTCTCCTGCGAGGAGCCCCCACTAGAGATGCTGGCACTGAAAGACCCACCGAGAGAAAAAGAGCCAGGATAGGATAATAGAATCACAGAGCTGGCTGGGTCCTGGGAAACCATCTAGTCCAGCCCTCTAGTCTGCCCCACTAGTGAGCACAGAATCCTAGAATCCTACATTTGGAAGATGCCCCCAAGGTCATCTAACCCAACCCTTGCTAGGTTTTTTTTTAAGGGCTTTAAAAACCCTATTTTAACACTGGCCAGGAGATGTGCACCAGCAAAGTGCCTGAGTGCAGTGTGGGTATCTGTTCCTTTGTGAGTTGCATTTAAAGCCCTAAAGAACTTGGGAGCAGGATATCTAAGGGAATTCTTTGCCCAATCTACCCCTGCCCAGCAATTGTGCTCCAGCAATTGTGTTAGGGAATTTGCTGAGAGTACCGTATGCCCAGAGGTGCGCTCAGCCTGTGCTAGAAACTGGGCTTTTAGTGTTGCACAGCCAGCCCCCTGGAATCTGGTGTCTAGCCTCATGATGTTTAGGCAGAGATTGAAGACGTTTTTGTTTTGGAAAGCTTTCCTTGGGGTGTTACCTGGTCGTTTATGGACGATCAACTGTATCTCTGAAAGATCTACTACGGTACTCCCTTCCCACCAAAAAGCCTTTATGCTCGTGAGATTAAATGCCTTCCCCTCTGCAGTGACCAATGGTAGATTCTCACATAAAAAGGTAAAGGGACCGCTGACTATTAGGTCCAGTCATGACCGACTCTGGGGTTGCGGCGCTCATCTCGCTTTATTGGCCAAGGGAGCCGGTGTACAGCTTCCGGGTCATGTGGCCAGCATGACTAAGCCACTTCTGGCAAACCAGAGCAGTGCACAGAAACACCGTTTACCTTCCCGACGCAGCGGTACCTATTTATCTACTTGCACTTGGACGTGCTTTCGAACTGCTAGGTTGGCAGGAGCAGGGACTGAGCAACAGGAGCTCACCCCATCGTGGGGATTCGAACCGCCAACCTTCTGATTGGCAAGTCCTAGGCTCTGTGGATTAACCCACAGCGCCACCCGCGCCCCCAGATTCTCACATACCCCATATCAAAGCCCGTCTGTGTGCTTGCAACCAAGAAGTACCTGATTCAATGGATCACATTTTCTTAGATTGCTCTCTACACAGTAGACCTTGCCAACTGATGCTGAGCAAAATGTTGAACCTCTGGCCTATAACTCCGAGAAGAAATCAAATAAGGTTTCTCCTGGCAGATCACTGCTTTAGTAGCTTCCTTTCTAGCCACAATTTTACCCGAAAGGGTTCCCAACGAACCATCCTTTTGGGGAGCAGACAGGGCAAAGCAGACTATCTAAGTGCACACAATCACAGTGTGACCTTACTACCCTCAACAGCTTCACCCTTGTCCTTTTAATTATCCCAGGGACTTGAAATGTTAATTTATACTGTGATGCCAATAAAGGTATTTGATTTGATTTGAAAACTGCATCTCTGATGAAATGGTTATGTTGTTTTTAAGAGATGGTTTTTATTGTTTTAGAGTTTGCAGAACTGCTTTTACTCAACTTGGAGCTTGCGTTTATTCTGTTTCATTTTGTGCACCCTCTTCTATGGATTTCTGCTGTGATGCGGTTTGTAAATCTGTACTGTATACTACTACTACTAATAATAATCATCATAAAAATAAATTTAAAAACAACTTCCTTTATTGCCATTACTTAATAATCCAAAAGTGTAGTAGCAGGTCATTACACCATGCTACATACAAAGCAATCAATCAATCAATCAATAATAGGAAAAAGAAATGGAGAAGCACTGATGTAAATCAAGGCACCCGTATTTCTTGAGCTGGTGTGAATGGTGAATGTTGAGCATCAAAGGCTGAAGCAGTGGAAATAAAGTCCCACCAGAATATGGATCCTCCAATCCTCTGGAAACACACAGTTTTTGTTTGGGACTTTGGCTATTGTCTTTTTCCTAAAGTTACAATGCCACAAAGATGATGATGGTCATGATGATAGATGCATTATTATACAAATTATTATCACCAGTCTTTATTACGGTCCAGAGACCCAACAAAACATCACAAAGCAATACACAATTCATACAGCCTACCTCCAGGTTAAACAAGCATTTTGTTCAGAATATAGGGATCATTGGTTCTTGCAACCACCGATAAAGACTTTGCCACTGCTAATGTTCTAGCGTTTGTCCGGTCTTCCAATAGGAACCTGACATAGTGAGTCTCTGATTTTCCCGGGAAAGGTACCAGCAAGGGTAGTATCAGTTCAGCCCTGGCTTGCTCATATTTTGCACAGTGCAGCAAAATATGTTTTATGGAATCGATGTCTTGAGCACACGAGCGAAATCTGTCCTGGTAGGGAACTCCTCTCAACCTGCCATCCAACACTGCAGAAGGAAAGACGTTTAGTCTGGCTTTGGTGAAAAGCCTTCGATAGTTTGGTACTGTCAGGTTTTTAATGGAAGATGTTAACTTAAAGACATGCCCATCTTGTACTCCTACTGCCAGCGGACTACAGACTGTGTGTGATTGAAATCGCAAATCAAATCGCTTCTCGGCCTTTGGGCTAAGATCAAGTCAAGTGTAATTATTATACATATAACATCATATGCATACCATATAATGTAGATTTCCTAAAGTAGCCCGCACATGTCTGCATACAAATGCTTAGGTAGACCAAACTCGATCAACCTCAAGCTGCGTGCATGAGCCCATTTTCAACTCTCGTCTCCTCCCTCCTTACTCTTCATTCTGCTTATGAGCTTCTACTGGCCTGCAGGAGACATTTCTTGGCACATTTGTGTGCACCAGCCCAGAGTCTGAGACACCAGATGTTCCTCACACATGCCAGAGCTCCCCACTCAGTGATGTCAAAGTCACTTAAGTCACATTTACAAACATCCTCGTATGGAAGCTTTGAGCCATCTTTGGGGACTGTTTCATTGTAAATCAAGGCCTGTGGTGCATATCAATCTTTCATTCTGTGGTGCTCAATACACTGAGAAGAACTAACCTTCTGGGCAAAGCCATGGGACAGCCCTCTCAGACTTCTCTTCTCCAAGCTAAACATCTCTGACTCCCTAAACCAGGCTTCCTCAAACTCAGTCCTCCAGATGTTTTTGGCCTACAACTCCCATGATCCCTAGCTAGCAAGACCAGTGGTCAGGGATGATGGGAACTGTAGTCTCAAAACATCTGGAGGGCCAATTTTGAGGAAGCCTGCCCGAAACCATTCCTCATAAGGCTTGGAGTCAACTTTCTGGTCACAGAACTCCAGGTGGGGTCTGAGCAAGGCAGAACAGAGTAGAACAACTGTTGATGCAGCCTAGAATTGCATGGAGAGGTGTTTTGTTTGTTTTTTGCTGATGCATCACTCTGTGATAATCCATCTGTTAATAATCTATTGGGAGAGAAGGCTGTTGTATTGAGGGGTTCTAGATTGCGGGTGGCGCTGTGGGTTAAACCACAGAGCCTAGGACTTGCCAATCAGAAGGTGGGCGGTTCGAATCCTCGCGACGGGGTGAGCTCCCGTTGCTCAGTCCCTGCTCCTGCCAACCTAGCAGTTCGAAAGCACGTCAAAGTGCAAGTAGATAGATAGGTACCACTCTGGTGGGAAGGTAAACAGTGTTTCCGTGCGCTGCTCTGGTTCGCCAGAAGTGGCTTAGTCATGCTGGCCACATGACCCGGAAGCTGTACACTGGCTCCCTCAGCCAATAAAGCGAGATGAGCGCTGCAACCCCAGAGTCGGTCATGACTGGATCTAACAGTCAGGGGTCCCTTTACCTTTTATGCAAAGGTGAGATGTGACGAGGAGGAAGAAGGAGCCATTTGCAAACTCTACAACAGATCCGCCCTATTCCCCCTGGCCTCACCAAATGAGATGTGCTGGGTACGCAGCAGAGCAAATGCAGGCAGCCCCAGCATTAGAATATTTGCAACACGGTGCCATCAGCACTTGAAATAATGTGTTTAGGCACTGGATGAATTTGTTCCAAGCAAAGGTCCATCATTCATGTCAAAGGCAGTTAGCGCTTTGCACAGCCGGAATATCTATTTCCCATTAGTTTCCCAACCCCAAACTAAACACGTGTCACTGTTTTGCCATCTTTTTTGGGGGGGAAATCTACTCTGACAGCTTGGTTAACCTTCTCACTCGAGATTCTCAAAATCCCAGCTGTGAGCAGCTTCAGAGAAGGAGGAAATGCACACACACCCCTCTGATTAAACTCAGGGCTTGGGTTGAAACAGCAGGGCTGATAAGGACTGTGGAATGGTCCATGTCTAGCGGGAGGGGAGGGCGGGATGGGGAGAGACAGCTCCTAAATCAGAGCATCCTTCTTTCCCACCTGCCTTGATCTACTTCTCAGCAGACCCTTGAAAAGGGGCTCTGTCCTCTTCCTCCATTGCCATACCAATAGCAGCACACAGCAGAGCAAGCCAGCGGCGCGAATCCAGCCTCCAAATTTGGCAACAGCAATGTGGTTCTGTTTGGCAAACAATTTGTGGCATGATTTGCAAAGGATTAGCGTGTTCCTGCTGCTTTTGCATCATAAGATGTGGACTTTCTCTGCCCCCCCCACCAGGTGTGCACTGGAGAAACAAACGGTTGTTGGTTATCATAGTTTTAAGCATGATAGATGCACATCTGTACTCAAAATGGCATAAACTGTGGCAGACGGATGAAATTATTTTCTCCCCTGTGGTGACCCCGAGAGAGATATCTGCTCTGGAGGAAACATTTCCATTGGCACCGGTTGTGTGGAACTGGCAATCATTCCACCAAGAGCAGCCATCTGGACCCCCTGGGATTACGAAAGCCCCTTTGCAATTTGTCATACCCAAACTTTGGTATTGGAGGGTGAGACACGCCACACCACAATCTCCAAGGAGTGAGGGAATTTAGGGGCTTCTGTCTATAAGACACACTTCTTCCCCTCCAAAAATTAAGGGGAAATGTGTGTGCGTCTTATGGAGCGAATGCAGACTCCATGGCTTCAGCGAAAGCAAGGCGAAGCCTCTGGAGCGCACTGGAGCGGGAGCACTCCCACTGCGCTCCGGAGGCTTTGGGTGGCTATCCCAGAAGCCAGGAGAGCGAGAGGGGTTGGTGTGCACCAATCCCTCTTGCTCTCCTGGCTTCGCTTCGCTGGAGAGGCGCTGCACAGCTTTCCCCCTCTGTGCAAAATGGGAGGAGAAATGGAAGGGGCTCTGCAGAGAGGGATATAATTTTTTTTTCTTGTTCTCCCCCTCTAAAACTAGGTGCGTCTTGTGGTCGGGTGCGTCCTATAGAGCAAAAAAAAATTGGTAATAAGCTCTGGAACAGTTGGTGGGGATTTTTGGGGAGACTCCCCTATTCCACTCTTCATTTCAGGGTTGAAGTTGCATTGAGGGACAGCTCCTCTCTTCTCCACTGGCTGGGGCACTTTATATCCATTGACCACCCCCTTGCCCTCATCAAAACCCTTTGGATGCCTCCTAGTGCCTGACTCTGGGCTCAAGGCTGGGTTTTGTTAAGTCTCTTCCTCTCCTGCCTTCTCCCTTTTCTCCTGGGCACAGAGGAGCTATTTACACAGGCAGCTTTAAAAAAGAAACAGCCTTTTGAGTTCTGCAGCAGGAGCAGGATCAACCTCTCTTCTCAGATTAACCACACTGCGTGGCATTCCATCTCCCCAATTTCCAGGGTTTCAGCGCTGACCCCTTGGTCAAAGGCAGCCCCTTGCCGTGCCTGGTGCTTGTTCTGGCACCATTCAGCCCTGCATGTGTTCAACTCTCCCAGCCAAACGACCTCCTAAGGGTTTGTGTGTTGTGTTCCCAGGAACTTTTGCCATCAGCGTGAACTTGAACTGCCCTCTCTGGGATACTTTTTGTGCAAAATGAGCTCATTCTTCAGTTCAAGGAGAGGCAAGGCAGATCCCACTTGCCTCATGACACTTGTCTGGCAAACCTTCCCTTGTTATGAGGGTTGTTTTTTGGGGGGCAGTCTTGATGATGCCCTGAGTGACTTCCAATTCTTGGGGTCCTGCGTCTCTGGGGGTAGAAGGTATGAGAGCAAGCTTGCCAAACCAGTCCCTTTCTCCAGACAATGGCTTTGGCTGACTAGTCAAGCACCATAGGAGTTGCTCTGTGCCATAGAATGAATGGGTAGGCGCCTCCTATCCCAACCTAACTGCTGGTTAAGAGAACAATTGCCAGAGAGGTATGTGAGAGCTGAGCTAGGAGCAGGCTGGGAGCTGGAGACCCACAGACCTGCTTGTTCTGTGCTGGGTCCAAAGCTGTGACTGATGGAGAAGCGAAATCTGCTGGGGTATTAATGCCGTGAGCCCCACCATCCTATGTTCATGTTCTATAGGTGTGTAAATAAAACCATATATCCTAAAGATACCAGAGTCTCTACTGACCTTCATTGCAAGGCAACCAAACCTATATAAACCTAGAAATCAAACCCTAAGTCATGGGTAAGCAAACTGAGGCCTGGGGGCCGGAACTGGCCCAGTCCCCTTCTAAATCTCGCCTACGGACAGTCCGGGAATTAGCGTGTTTTTACATGAGTAGAATGTGTCCTTTTATTTAAAATGCATCCCTGGGTTATTTGTGGGGCATAGGAATCCATTTCCTCCCCCCCCCCCAAACAAAGTCCAGCCCACGGAGGGACAGTGGACCGGCCCCCTGCTGAAAAAGTTTGCTGACCCCTGCCCTAAGTAAACACCTGGAATCCTGAGGTCTCTCACCACTCTGAGATTGTGGCCACGTGCCACAATATTGCGGCACATGAAACATTCTTTTTGCTGCAATAGACTCATATGGCTACCCCAGTGGGAATCCTATTGGCTCCTATTTGCAGAGGTCATCAAAAGCTTGCTCAAGAAGACTCTTTTGACTCCTAGACCTTATGCAGCAGCTCCCCTCCTCCCCTTCTGCCTCTGTCAAGCCCTTGTTGGACAAATAGGATGTTTTGGGGCTTAGTTCATGCCTGCAAAAGAGAGCTCTTGTGTGTGGCATTCCTAATGACCAGAGTGACTCTCAAATGCCTGGCTTTAGCAGACAGCTGCTAGAACAAGGGCTGTGTTTCAAAGCCAAGCCTGCAAACCTGCAGCTGCCTCGTACTAAGCCTCTCAAAGAAGCTCCTTTTTATTTTATTTTTTAAAAAGTAGTCAATTGATATTTATTTAGTGCATCAAAACAGCTTTGTTGAATTGGAGTTCCATTCAACAAGCATTTAGAGATGGGGAATTTAGCATGCATGAGTCAGTGGGGGAGGGAATTAGGAGAAGCCTCACACAATCAAGGGTAATTACATTCCTCCTTCCTTGGAGGGTGACCTTTCAGTGAGTGAGTGAGTGAGTAATGCAAAAAAGAGAGGAAGAAGGAAAAGGAGAAAGGGAGTGATGAGAGTCTGAGGCTTTGAACTGCTGCGATCTGTATCTCAGATAGGTGGGTTTTGCCTCTGGAGGGTCTGCATGGATCTTATAGGAACCTCAAAGGAGAGGCAGATCATAGAATTCACCAGCTGGCAGTGACTGAATTAAGGTGGGTCACCTCTGGCTTAACTGGTTGATTTTGGTTTGATTTTATATTTGTACAGTACGTTCACATCTTATGTGCAATTTAATTGCACGATATCAACCATAAGCAGCTGAAAGCAGACTAATAATAATAATAATAATAATAATAATAATAATAATTTATTATTTACACTCTGCCCATCTGGCTGGGTTTCCCCAGCCACTCTGGGTGGCTCCCAGCAGAATTAAAAGCACAATAAAACATCAGACATTAAAAACTACCCTAAATAGGGCTGCCTTCAGGTGTCTCCTAAAAGTCAGATAGTTGTTTATTTCCTTGACATCTGATGGGAGGGCATTCCACAGGGAGGGCGCCACTACCGAGAAGGCCCTCTGCCTGGTTCTCTGTAACTGCACTTCTTGCAGTGAGGGAACCGCCAGAAGGCCCTTGGCACTGGATCTCAGTGTCCGGGCAGAATTATGGGGGTGGAGACGCTCCTTCAGGTATACTGGACCGAAGCCATTTAGGGCTTTAAAGGTCAGCACCAACACTTGGAATTGTGCTCAGAAACGTACTGGGAGCCAATGTAGGTCTTTCAAGACCAGTGTTATGTGGTCTTGGCGGCAGCTCCCAGTCACCAGTCTAGCTGCCGCATTCTGGATTGGTTGTAGTTTCCGGGTCACCTTCAAAGGTATCTGCATGTAGAGCGCATTGCAGTAGTCTAAGCGGGAGATAACTAGAGCATGCACCACTCTGGTGAGACAGTCTGCGAGCAAGTAGGGTCTCAGCCTGTGTACCAGATGGAGCTGGTAGACAGCTGCCCTGGACACAGAATTAACCTGTGGCTCTATGGACAGCTGTGAGTCCAAAATGACTCCCGGGATGTGCACCTGGTTCTTCAGGGGCACAGTTACCCCATTCAGGACCAGGGAGTCCCCCACATCTGCCCACCCCCTGCCCCCCAAAAACAGTACAGTGGTACCTCGGGTTAAGAACTTAATTCATTCTGGAGGTCCGTTCTTAACCTGAAACTGTTCTTAACCTGAGGTACCACTTTAGCTAATGGGGCCTCCCGCTGCCGCCACGGCGCGATTTCTGTTCTCATCCTGAAGCAAAGTTCTTAACCCGAGGTACTATTTCTGGGTTAGCGGAGTCTGTAACCTGAAGCGTATGTAACCCAAGGTACCACTGTAACCTGTTCTGCCCTATTTTTGCGTCTTGGGGGTGGGGGTACTGGACCTCTCCCATGTCCCCCCTTCCTTTTATGAGTCAGCTTCCAGGGTTCAGGTCTTTGGGTTTTTGCACATTCCTTCTCCCCTTGCATATTTGTGATGCCTGCTTGTATAGACTAATAGCTCGCTCCAAAAAGGACCCCCCTTTCCATCCTTCACTCACAGCTCCATATTAATAGTACTAATCGCACTGAATCTCCATGTACTACCCTTGAAAGGTGATTTGTCTTGTTTTAAATTTTTAGGAGGGTTCCTAATGAGCTGGCGTGTGCTGTGTCTATATGAAACTTTATTCCCTCTGCATTGTCAGCCCTGTGAAAGATTCAGGGCAGATGAAAGGAAGTCCTTTTTTAGCCCAGTGCATAGTTAAACTTTGGAACTTGCTCCCACGGGAGGCAATGATCGCCACCAACCTAAATAGCTTTGAAAGAGGGTGAGACAAACTCATGGAGGGCTGTCGATGGCTACTAGCCAGGGTGGCTATGCTCAACCCTCCACAGTTAGAGCCAGTTAAGATACCAGTTCCTGGTAACCACGGAAGGAGAAAGAGCTCTTGCGCTCAGATCCTGCTTGCTGTTTTCCCTTTGGGACATCCAGAGTTGTAAAGACTGTGGAGAGAATAATTGGGTGCACTCTTCCCACCTTGGATCAAATCTATGCTTCCAGGTGCCATAAGAAAGCTGCAGAGATAGCGCAGGACAGTGCGCACCCCAGAAATGATCTCTTTCAGCTTCTGCCTTCTGGAAGAAGGTTGTTGTTGTTGTTTAGTCGTTTAGTCGTGTCTGACTCTTCGTGACACCATGGACCAGAGCATGCCAGGCACTCCTGTCTTCCACTGCCTCCTGCAGTTTGGTCAAACTCATGCTGGTAGCTTTGAGAACACTGTCCAACCGTCTCATTCCCTGTCGCCCCCTCTCCTTGTGCCCTCCATCTTTCCCAACATCAGGGTCTTTTCCAGGGAGTCTTCTCTTCTCATGAGGTGGCCAAAGTATTGGAGCCTCTGGAAGAAGGTACAGGGTTATAAAGACTAGGACTAGCCGCCTGAGAAACATTTTCTATTCAAATGCAATTTTGGTTTTAAACACAGTGTAAGGTAGCCCATATTCCGCTTTATCACTACCCAAAGGAGTCTCAAAGTGGCTAACATTCTCCTTTCCCTTCCTCCCCCACAACAAACACTCTGTGAGGTGAGTGGGGCTGAGAGACGTCAGAGAAGTGTGACTGGCCCAAGGTCACCCAGCAACTGCATGTGGAGGAGTGGGGATTGGATTGGATTGGATTGATCTTTATTACGGCCATTGGCCCGTCACACGACAGTTTCCCATATCACCATAATTTTAAAACTGTGGAGGAGTGGGGAAACGAACCCGGTTTACCAGATTACGAGACTACCGCTCTTTCTCCTGGGTATGTTCGGCCAATTGGTGCCAAAGAAGGATAGAACATTCTTTATGTATGCTACAACAGCAGCAAGAATACTCATCGCAAAGTATTGGAAGACACAAGATCTACCCACCTTGGAAGAATGGCAGATGAAGGTGATAGACTACATGGGACTGGCAGAAATGACTGACAGAATCCGAGACCAGGGAAGAGAGACAGCGGAAGAAGATTGGAAGAAATTTAAGGACTATCTTAAGAAACATAGCAAAATTAATGAATGTTAGAATGACGTTGGTTTAGAAATTATGTGGTTCCCAGCTGTAATGGTTAAGTAAAAAGAAAAGAAAGGTTAAAACTAAATGGAAAATAAGGGAGAGGATTTGCTGAATTAATAATTAGAAATTGGAATACAGAAAGGGGAGGTATGAGGAAGTCTGGGAAGTAAGGTATAAGAAAATAAGGGAATGAAATTATACTTGTTTTTGTTTGTGTTTGTTTGTATTGTTGTTTTGTTTTGTTTTTATATAATTTTTGAAACTTTAATAAATATCTATTAAAAAAAAAGAGACTACCACTCTTAACCACTACACCACACTGGCTCTCTATATATGGAAGTATATTGTATTTAATTATTGGGTATCAGAGTTTTTAGGGGGTTAACCAGGCTGGGATAGCTGGGAAGGCAGGCTTGTTGGTTTTTGAATGTCTGATGTAGATTTTTTTCAGTTTCGTTGTTCTGTATGGGACAATGACAATAAATATTATTGTATCGTATCATATCTGTCTGGCCGCTGTGAGAACAGGATGCTGGACCAGATGGGCCATTGGCCTGATCCAGTACGTTCTTCTTATGTTCTTCTCATGTCGTCTTCTTTTTTTATCAATACACAGCTGAAATCGTGTTTATTGAAGCCTGGATACATAGAAAAATCCTTTATGCCACTAACACACAGGCACCACCAACTTCTTTGATTTTCTCTTCTGCCTTTCTGTGGAAGAATTTTGCTTTCACGATTACAGGCTGTTTGGGCAGTTGTCCCTTGTCCAGGACTTTGTAGTAACCTGAGCGTACGATGTCAATAAATGGAGCTAATCCCGCTTGATTTTTGGCATCGTTGAGTCTTGTCTGCTCACTAACAAGCGTCCAGAGTTTATCCAGATTCACTGTAGGGCAGAAGTGCTGGTTTTTTTTCAAGCGGTAATGTCTTATACCAACTTTTGATATTTGGTATCACTTTCCAAGCTACATCTAGCTGGCTTGCCCACTTCAAGACTGTAGCCCTTCTAACACGTAGGACAACTGGTGCTCTGCTCAGCTTTTTTTATTCGAGGGGAGGGCAACTGGTGACCCCGGCACTAAAAACATTTGTTGGAAAAGTGATTCCCCAGATGTTATACGGAGTAGAACTCTGGGGATGGAATCAGAAGCTGTTAGAACGGCTTGAAATCTTCCAAAATTTTTATCTCAGAAGAATTCTAGGCCTCCCTCAGAGTACTCCGGCAGCTCTCCTAAGAGTGGAAGTAGGATTACCTTCTGTGTCTGCCAGGGCCCACTTAAGATTCCTGCGTTTTTTCACCAACCTCATAGATGCCCCGAACACCTTATTGGCTAAACAAGCCTTTGTATCATTACAAAATAATACCATTTGGCATAAAAACCTACTAGACATTCTATCCAGATACAACCTACCTGAGTTTAATACTCTCAAATTGTGGAGCCCTGATAAAGTTCGGGAATGGATCTTTGAAAAAGACTCCTTTTTGGACTCCACCAAGATAAAAAACTCTGGGTTTTCCTACTGGTTCCCCCGAGTAAAAGCAGTCAAAATCTGTGCCAACTACTTGGTGGAGATCACTGATCCCACCCTTCGGAGAGCTTTCACTATGGCATGGTTTCAAACATTGCCAACTGCTTATCTGACCGGTAGATACACAAAAACCCCAGTAGAACATCGTTTATGTCCTTGCCTTATGAAAATTAAAGAGGATCTTACACATTACTTCCTCTATTGCCCCATTTACTCGGGCTTTAGAGACGCATTGCTGCAAATTATACCCAACTCTATAACCAGTCCTGAAGATAGAGTAAAATTTTTGTTAGTTGATGCAGACCCACGCATTACCCATGTGGTAGCGGTCTTTGTGATGAAGGCCATGGAAGCCAGGGAAAGATTTATGGACGACAATGTAAAGACCCCTTCATCGTCTGTTTAACTCGCTGCTCGTTTTCCCTCCTTTTCTATTTTGTGGGAAAAAGGTTTTGTTGGCATAGTATGTAATGAATTTTAATATTTTTAACTATTGTAGTGTTGATTTTTGTGCACAGGCATGGTCCTCACAATAAATGGATTTTGACTTTGATATTTGTCAAAATTAATTCTGTGGTGGTGCAAACCCCCAGCATTACCTGTTAACACAAGTTGGAAAAGGATATAATCAGACAATATATCCTCTCCTGCATCCCTGAACATTCCCACAATTCGTAGGTGAACGGAAGCTGAATTGTTGGGATTGTCCCTGTCCTTGCCCTGAAACGGAATTTAACATTTTAAAAATAGTGTTTGTTTAAGTGTGGCACCCCTCACCTGATTTTCTGTCTTGGGTTGAAGAGGGAGGAATCAACCCCTCAAAGTGGGAAGCAGTAAAATGCCCGCTGAGGAATTATTGTGAGACCCAGTGATGAAGGGCCACAATATTTCAGCTCCACTGCCTCACGCTGATGCCTGGGGGCAGGCAGAGCATGTTGTGGTGGTGGTTTCCCCCCCCCCTACCTTTAATCCACCACTTTGCTGCTTCCATAGATTCCTCAAAAGCTACAGAGCTGGCAACTTTCAGGAAGGCTTGCAGCCTGGTGAGATTCTTTTCCTCATTTAAAACCTTGCAGAAGGCACCACTTGTCACCTTTGGTGCTGACTTGCCACTCTGGGAGCTCTGCAGGTATTTTTCACCTGCATGCTTCTCACCAGTGTCACTGATGGCCTCCAGGGAGCCGCTGCTGTGATCTGTAGGCTTCCCTGCCAAGCACATTCCTGGGTCTGCTTTGCAGAATTTGGGCTGGGGAGCGGAGGGAGGGACAGTAGCCCTTCGGAAGCTCACTCCATGGATTTACCTATAAGCTAAACAAGCTATAGCTTGGGGCCCCACTCTCTTGGGGACCCCCCAAAACAATCCAAAACAATGATGTAAGTAATGGACCATGCAGAACGTAGGCACCCTATACAGTGGAACCTCGGGTTGCGAACATGATCCGTGCAGGAGGCATGTTCGCAACCTGCAGCGCCGCATCTGTGCATGATGCGCTTTGGTGCTTCTGCGCATGTGCAAAGCGTGGTTTAGTTCTTCTGCGCATGCGCGAGCTCAGTAACCCCTTTCCGGTAATTCCGGGTTTTGGTGCGTCCATAACCTGAAAACGCGTAACTTGAAGTGTCTGTAACCCGAGGTACCACTGTATATAGAAATGAGCAAACCAGTGATATTTTAGGGAGCAGGCTAGCAGGCAGGGCCCATTACTTACATCATAGGAGCCTACACAACACAAAACACTGTTGCTGTATGTAGATTTTATTTGATTTTTTTTAATCTTATATTTGGGAAATGTACACCCAGTTGTTTTTTTCCTTTAAATTTTTTGGGGGGCAGAGAGTGGGGTCCTAAACTATAGCTTGTTTAGCTTATAGGTAAATCCGGCATTGGATTTCAAGCAGTCGACTACCTGATCTTATTCTCTTCTTTGTGATGTGTACAGTAGGTCCTGTTGAAGGAGAGCTTTGGAGCACTCCCAGAAAGAGAGAGGTGACAGCAGTCTTCCTGAAGTCTGCCATCGACACAGTTGTGATTCATGACTCCCCATGTCTTACCTTGAATCGGCCTTCCTGAGACCTGGAGCGGAATGATTGAAGGGATGGAGCAATTTCCCTTCCAGGAAAGGTTATACAACATTCCGGACTTTTCAACTTAGGAAAAAAAGGTCCCTGAGACTTGGGGAGAAGTGGGGCTTGACTGAGCTGAGTCTACTATCGGCAGAATATTTTGAGAATCTGAGTGAAAACGGAGCTTCGTTCCTATTGCCCCAAGATTCAACTCAAATCATTTCTCTCTTTCCATTAGTACCACTCTTGGAAAACTCTTGATGGCTTGAAAGCAAAGCCTGAGAGCAACTCCATTGAAGAGAGTAATCGTCACATAAGAAGTTCTAGAAATAAATAGATCTGAAGGACCATTTTTCTCCTGCCTTCAGGAATCTCTTGCTTATACAATTCCACTTCATTATTGGTTCCTTCGAGTTATTTAGGAAAAGGCCTCTGTATTTTCTTATGTGATGGAGCAGAGGAGCTGATATCTTAGTAGGGACAGACTTTGGATTCTTCACCATTGATTACAGAAGATGTGGAACTTGGGCAGATCCAGTATTATCTGAAGTTGTGATAGAGACAGGGACTGGTACCTATGCACCTTGTTGATGTTGATTAGTCATTTAGTCGTGTCCGACTCTTTGTGACCCCCTGGACCAGAGCACGCCAGGCACTCCTGTCTTCCACTGCCTCCCACAGTTTGGTCAAACCCATGCTGGTAGCTTCGAGAACACTGTCCAACCATCTCACCCTCTGTCGTCCCCTTCTCCTTGTGCCCTCCATCTTTCCCAACATCAGGGTCTTTTCCAGAGAGTCTTTCCAGGGAGATGGCCAAAGTATTGGAGCCTCAGCTTCAGAATCTGTCCTTCCAGTGAGCACTCAGGGCTGATTTCCTTCAGAATGGGGAGGTTTGATCTTCTTGCAGTCCATGGGACTCTCAAGAGTCTCCTCCAACACCATAATTCAAAAGCATCAATTCTTCAGTGATCAGCCTTCTTTATGGTCCAGCTTTCACTTCCATACATCACTACTAGGAAAACCATAGCTTTAACTATAGGGACCTTTGTTGGCAAGGTGATGTCTCTACTTTTTAAGATGCTGTCTAGGTTTGTCATTGCTTTTCTCCCAAGAAGCAGGCGTCTTTTAATTTCGTGGCTGCTGTCACCATCTGCAGTGATCATGGAGCCCAAGACAATTTTATATTGAGGAAACATCCTGAACTTGCCAATCAGCATACAAGCAAGCAGCTCACAGCCTCCTCTCCTTCTCTGCGAGAGGCAGGAATGACTCAATTTCCATCTGTGGTTGGTTTGATCAAGAGGTTGGAGCAGCTTCCCTATTAGGAAAGGTATTGGGGACTTTAGTTTAGAGAAAAGGCGAGTTAAGAGATGACACGACAGATGTTTATAGAATGCCATGCATATGCGTGAGGAAAAATGGACTGATAAAAGTATTCCTTCCTCTCTCATAATATTCAAAGTCATGGATATCCAATGAAGCTGAATGTTGGAAGATTGGACGTGTACTAAGGTGAAAGCTTACTGGGACATAATCTATAATGAATTTAAAAAGGTGTTTAAATATAATTTTAGTAAAAACCCAGAGGCGTTATTGTTACGTTTAATTGGAGATGAAATTCCAAAAAAAGATGTAAACTTGTTTATGTATGCCACAACGGCTGCATGGATACTTTTTTTTTTTTTTTGAAGGTGAGAAAATTTATTAGGACTCCTAAGAGTGTGACTGTCTCTCTAAGAAGTAAGCTGCAGAGGGAATTCTGGGAAAAGGAAAGAAAATGCAAACCAAGAGCAATCCATTTTTGTTTTGTTATTTCTGCTGATTTTGACTGGAATGAATCCTCTCAAAGAGCCCTTGAAAAACTGCCGAACCTGCTCTTGGCGGGTAAATGTTTTTTATGTCAGTCACTCTGGTCTGGAGAGAAACTCCTGCTCGGCCTGAGAGGCAGATTTAGTCTCCTCAGGAGATACTGAGGTGGGTTTTATTTTCCCACAGATGAAAGAAAGGGAGGAGGGTCTCTCCAGAGAACGAGGCTCCTGAGAACGTGTAGAGTTCAGTTCCTGAGTCAGCGTCAGAAAAAGACACACATCCCCCTTCATAGTCCAGAGTCACCCGGATCCTCCTGGGCTTCTCCCTCAGGGAAAGAGGCGAAAGATCAGGGGAGGTACGGGCCCAGTACTTCTCTCCCCTCTTCCCCACAGCCCAGATCCCTCTCTCAGGCCTTAAGGGGAAGATGCCCTTTCTCTTCACAGACTTCCTGGCGACCCCCAAAGCCCACCATCCCCCACTTCCCACAGTGACTTCCCGGAAATGTCTGCCTGCTGTGAATCCCTCACATCCCAACACACAAATCTTGTGGCTAAATCTCTCAGGATTATCAGGCAGGGCTTGAGGTTTGTCTCCCCATCTCACGCTTTTCCCATCCTTGGACAGGCTGAGCCAGGGATGGGCTGTCTCTGGATCCAGAGTGACATTTGCTTTCTGAATTTCTTCACTGAATAGCAGAGCATCTCTGTAAGGTCCTTCTCACATCCTGCAGGAGTTCACCCGCTGGCTGCTGACTCTTCTCCTCCATCTCCTGGATGATCCTCTCAAGAGAGGAGGGTTTCCTGGAGAATCTGGCCAGCTGCTCATCCCTTCTCTCTGCAATCTCCTTCTCCACCTCTGCCACATGAGTCAGCAGACGTTTCTCTTGTTCTTCCAGGAACCGGCGCAGTTCTCTCAACTTCTCCACAGCCTTCAGACTCTCCGTTTCTGTTAATTTAAGGAGGTCTTTGCATTCCTTGTCCAGGGCTGCTAGATAGGCCAGAATGAAGCAGCAGGAACTTCTAACATTGGAAGAATGGCTGAGTAGGATGGTGGAATAAGCAGAGTTAGCAAAGCTGACGGGGAAGGTCCGGAATCAGCACGACGAACTGTTTCAAAAGGACTGGAGCACATTTATATTATATGTGAAAGAACATTGTAAACATCTGAAAACGTTTGTAGGTTTGAGTTGAAATGTTCTGTAATGTGAACCTAAGGAACTGATTTACATTAAATGAGGGGAAATACAAAAAGAAGAGAGTGGTCCTAGAAATGCTTAGAATTAAGTAATTATGCTTGAGGTCAGAAAGGGGGACGGGGGAGGTCGATGCTCAGTCTGAGCAATGCTTGTGGTTATGGATTTATGTAATGGAACTGTGATTATGACAAAATTGAAAATTTAATAACAAATATTATTAAAAAAAGAGTGTTGGAAGATTGAGGAGAAAAGAAATAACTTCTTCATTCACCTAAACTATGGAACTCCCTGCCAAAGAAGGCAGCGATGACCATCTACTTGGAGAGCCTCAAAAGCGGATTAGACAAACTCATGGAAAAGAGGACTGTCAATGACTACAGTGGTACCTCGGGTTACATACGCTTCAGGTTACAGACTCCGCTAACCCAGAAATAGTGCTTCAGGTTAAGAACTTTGCTTCAGGATGCGAACAGAAATCGTGCTCCGGCGGTGCAGTGGCAGTGGGAGGCCCCATTAGCTAAAGTGGTGCTTCAGGTTAAGAACAGTTTCGGGTTAAGAATGGACCTCCGGAACGAATTAAGTTCTTAACTTGAGGTACCACTGTACCAACTCTGATGGCTATTCTCTGGCTCCTCAGTGAGAGGCAGCAATGTTTCTGAATACCAGTTGCTGGAAACCATGGAGGTTCCTGTGCTCATGTCCTGCTTGCATCTCATCGGCCAGGGCAAGAACAGGATCCTGCTTTAGATGGACCAGGCTCTTCTTATGTTCTTAGTTTTGCATCTTGGACTACTGCAATACGCTCTATGTGAGGCTACCTTTGAAGGAGTCCTGGAAACTACAACTAATCCAGAATGCGGCAGCTAGACTGGTGACTGGGAGCGGCCGCCGAGACCACATAACACCGGTCTTGAAAGACCTACATTGGCTCCCAGTACGTTTCTGAGCACAATTCAAAGTGTTGATGCTGACCTTTAAAGCCCTAAACGGCTTCGGTCCTGTATATCTGAAGGAGCGTCTCCAACCCCATCACTCTGCCCAGATGCAGAGGTCCAGCTCCGAAGGCCTTCTGGCAGTTCCCTCACTGCGAGAAGCCAAGTTACAGGAAACCAGGCAGAGGGCCTTCTCGGTGGTGACACCCACCCTGTGGAACACCCTCCCACCAGATGTCAAAGAGAAAAACAACTACCAGACTGTTAGAAGACATCTGAAGGCAGCCCTGTTTAGGGAAGCTTTTAATGTTTGATGGACTATTGTATTTTAATATTTTGTTGGAAGCCGCCCAGGGTAGCTGGGGAAACCCAGCCAGATGGGCGGGGTATGTATGTATGTATGTATGTATGTATGTATGTATGTATAAATAAATAAGCAATCCAATCTAGCTTCATTCAGATTGGAGTATATTCCTGGTAAGACCACTTTTATCCCTCTTAAAAAGGAATAAAGACACAACAGTCTTCTTCATAAGTAACAATCAGAAGTTTACTCATGATCAGAGCACAGTGTGGTTCCTGAAGGCAAGCTTTAGGCTTGAAGTTGCAAATAAGCAGAAGGAGTGGATTTAACCCAAATGGGTATATCCCTGTATTGCTGACTGAGAGCCAGCAGTGCAGTCATAGAATCATAGAATCATAGAGTTGGAAGAGACCACAAGGGCCATCGAGTCCAACCCCCTGCCAATCAGGAAACACCATCAGAGCACTCCTGACATATGGTTGTCAAGCTTCTGCTTAAAGACCTCCAAAGAAGGAGACTCCACCACACTCCTTGGCAGCAAATTCCACTGTCGAAAAGTCCAGGAGGCAAAAGGCAAAAGTGTCAAAAAGAGGAAGGTGTCTGCGTGACTGGACCTTTTGTTAGGTCTGGAAGGGTCATGCCACCTACCTGGTCACATGCAAAAGGAAGGATGCTCCAGACCAGGTGTAACAGGAAGTTCAACTGGCTGGACCAACATTCCCCTGCATGTTCACTCTAGGCAAACAGGAAGTGTTGTACTTGACTGCTCCAGAGGATTACATCCCACAAGGCCAAATGCTCAAAGTGTCTCGAAGTGCAAAGCCCTGGTGCAAATGCCTGAAATCAGGATGCATTTTTGCCATGCCCTTTTCAGCCACTGCTGTTGGTCCAGCCGTGTTCTGAGAGAAAGACGTCTCGCTATCATACGCCTCTAAACAAAGCAGAGGACACTGGATCAAAACTCCTCCCCGATTCCAACAAAAACTACAATCATCAAAGAGTGACAAACATCAAAAGGAACATATTTCAAAACCTGCCCTGTAAAAAAGAGAGAATCAGTGAAATGGGAGCCTGTCAGTTTCAAGGCATAAGGCTTGGATGGGAGGTGTTTGGGTTTTTTTATATAAAAAAGTCCAGAATCATTAGAAGCTGTCAAGAATAGGAAATAAAGGTGTGTATGTTGCCTTTAAACTGCATTGAAGAGATATGTATAGAGGAAACAAACGCTTCAAAGGGAATAGGATTGTTCTAACTGCTTGTAGCAGAGGGGCTGCTGCAGATGTTTTTGAAAACATAGCTTAAACCTCGGCTTCCTAAAGCTGTGAAGGTTGAAGGGAGAATAAAGTCGCTGTTGAAGAAAGGGAATAATAAGCACTCAGGGGTGGAAAGACAGGTGGCAAAAAATGTCCATTTCCTTTGACATACAAAGTGCATAATGCGATCTTTCTTTAGATCACACTTAATGTAAAAATACACAGATCATAGTATTGGTCTGCATTTTTGCAGAAGGTTAAAAGTTCCGCTTTGAAAGGTGCCCTTTTGAGTTAATTCCCTATAGACAATAATTTTTTTAAAGGAGCAGTTTCTTCACAGCTTGCAGAGTCAGCGGCCGCTTTTCTTTGCTGAAACTTAAACTGCAGACCTGCCAGAAGAAGGAGCTGGTCCTTGTGGCCAGTCACTTGCAGCTCCTGAACAGTTCTCCTGAGCAGCCTCCCAGATACCTGACCATAACACGCACCTAGTTTTTAGAGGAGGAAAACAAGAAAAAAAATATTCTGAACGAAACAGTGGATGTATGATATTTGTGGTTCATGCTGTGGCCACAGACATGTGATTTGACGGTGAGTTTGGGGTAGCCCAGTGCAAAAATCCTGAGAATCCATGTGGATCCATGCTTTGTAACCATGTTTTTGCACCATTGCAGCCTCACGAAACAGTGGATGCGTGGTTTTTTGTGTGTGTGCAGGCTGTAGCCATGGGTATGCTATGTGATCTGATGGTGAATTTGGGGTGACCCAATGTAAAAATCCTGAGGATCCATAGGCTTTTACCTCCCCCCTTCCAGGCAGCCTCCTTTATCACTAGAGTCCCTTATCTCCCTCCCCGATCACTTGCAGATTAGCGGCTTTGTTTCAACACCCACTTCCCTCTTTCAAAAAAAAGAAAAAAGCATGCTTAGCTTTTTGCCCCTGGGCAATTCGGCTCCAGGGATCACACATTCACTCCGTAAGATGTACAGACATTTCCCCTTACTTTTTAGGAAGAAAAAGGTGCGTCTTATGGAGCAAAAAATATGGCAGTTAACTTATGAAACTCGCTCCTCTAGAATGTATTGATGGCCACCAACTTGTTGTTGTTGTTTAGTCATTTAGTCATGTCCGCCTCTTCGTGACCCCATGGACCAGAGCACACCAGGCACTCCTGTCTTCCACTGCCTCCCGCAGTTGGGTCAAACCCATGCTGGTAGCTTTGAGAATACTGCCCAACCATCTCGTCCTCTGTCGTCCTCTTCTCCTTGTTCCCTCCATCTTTCCCAACATCAGGTTCTTTTCCAGGGAGTCTTCTCTTCTCATGAGGTGGCCAAAGTCTTGGAGCCTCAGCTTCAGGATCTGTCCTTCCAGTGAGCACTCAGGGCTGATTTCCTTCAGAATGGAGAGGTTTGATCTTCTTGCAGTCCATTGGACTCTCAAGAGTCTCCTCCAGCACCATAATTCAAAAGCATCCATTCTTCGGCGATCAGCCTTCTTTATGGTCCAGCTCTCACCAGGATGAGACAAATTCACAGGTGAGAGGGCTGTCAATGGCTCCTAGCCATGATGGCTGTGCTCTACCTCCATAGTCAGAGGCAGAAATGCTTCTGAATACCAGTTCCTGGAAACCACAGGAGGGGAGAGAGCTCTTAGATTTGGATCCAGCTTGCAGGTTTCCCAATGGGGCATCTGGTCAGCCACTGTAAGAACAGGATGCTAGACTGGATGGGCAATTGGCTTGATCCAGCAGACACATCTTATTTTCTTATGTTCTTCACACCACCCTCAGAGATGGGGTGCAAGCTATCACAGATACCATTGTAGACAGGCTCCAGCACACCTTGCTATTAAATTCTGCTACTTTGTACTCCACAGTTACTTCAGCCTTGGGGAGAACATGTTGTCTTCAGATCAGTGGCACTGCCATGGTCACTTGCCTGGCTCCACAGTTAAATAAACATTTAATGGCTGACATTGAACAAGTCTTCTCCACCCCAGCCTCCAAAAACCTCTCCTCTACCCAGTGCTATTTTTCTAGAAAAAGAGGTGCCAGAACTTACCATGAACACCTCCATCGTTCTCTTAGAATGGCAATGGCACCAACAGTGTCAGAGGTCCAGGTTGCCAGCTTGATAACACAGTAAGCGTAGGTAATTAAAAAGGAGGATTTATTGCAAAAACAAACAGGTAGCTCTGGACGGCTCTGACAGCATCATTACTCAAGATGACACTTCTGAAGACTCTTTCCGGCGTCGACAGAAGATATTGAACTCATGATCCCTACGTCTCTTGTTTTGCTTCCTGTCTAGCAACCCTCCCATTCACCGACTCTTTGGACTTAGTGGATCAGCTCCAACCTCTTCCTGGTCTGACAGGCTGTCTCTGAATCTGTTCTCTCCTATTTGTGTTTCCTGCAGGCTTTGGCTGTGTTCTAGCCTGCTCTCAGCTACTGCCTTATCAGCCAGCCCATCAAGCTCAGGAAGAGCCGAATTCTGCAGCTGCCGGCTCTCCCCTGCCTGACTAACATCTAAGCTTCTCTCTTCCTGGTTGCTTTCTGCAGTTGGCTGCAAACCTTCGCTTGGAGCTGGCTCATTCCTGACAAACGGAGAGGTGCTAGAACTGAGTTCCAGCAAGTTCTGGCTGAAAAAAAGTCCTGTCTCTACCTGAGATACATGGAGAACATCTTCATAATCTGGACTCATGATCAGGATGCACCCGTACAGCTTCACCAGGACTTCCAGGAGAACAAACTTTCACCCCATCATCAGCCTGAGCCTAGACCAGTCCACAGAAGAGGTTCCCTTTCTGGATGGACCTGGCACTGACCGCTGCTCAGATTTATATACTTCCAGCTTCCACCCAGAACAAGATCCACAACCAAGCTCAAAGATACAACCACTTTTCTTAAGGCCCATCAGGCGGAGACTCTGCGTTTTAAGAATATACATCAAGCATTCCTCAAACTGCAATAGCCATCCAACAAAATGAAAAGGTGGAGGGGGAAACAGCTCAACAAGGCCAGACTGGTACCTAGGAATGATCTATCATAAAGGCAGAGCTGGAAGAGAAAGTGCTGTTGATAGTTCCCAGCTGAAACCACTCAAATGTGTCAGTAATGATCAACAGCCCAATCTTGGACAATGACAGACCTTCCTCCCGCTGACCTTGGTTGGCAGTTCTGTGCTTTCTTAAAGACAGCAACAGAAAATTGTGGACTAGACCCTATAAGAAAAAGGCGGAGGTCAAATCTGTCCCCATATTCTACTTGGGCAACACCATTATAGGTCCCAATAACACCCCCCACAACATCAAGGGATAAAAGGATTTCTTTTATTTTTAAAAAATGCTGCTCTTCAGCCAAAAAAGAGTTCCCAGCTCAGCTTTCAAATCACTCAAAAGAAAAGGAAAAGTTAAAAAGATAAAACAGCCCTCTAGCCTACAATCTAGAAAGGAAAATGGGGAAGAAGAGAGGAGAAATTCATTCACCTGCTTCTTCCAGTGGCATCACCTACCACCATCGACGACCATCGGCATTCTGCAAAGGGCAAAAAAGCCAATCCTCAGGGAGAATAAAAAATGAACACAAATCTGACATCTGAAATGACAATATATCTAAAAACCAATGGAGGTTTCAAACCTTTCAACCTCCCAGGGCATCCTAGAAGTGACTACAGTGGTACCTCAGGTTACATACACTTCAGGTTACATACGCTTCAGGTTACAGACTCCTCTAACCCAGAAATAGTGCTTCAGGTGAAGAACTTTGCTTCAGGATAAGAACAGAAATCGTGCTCCGGCAGCGCGACAGCAGCAGGAGGCCCCATTAGCTAAAGTGGTGCTTCAGGTTAAGAACAGTTTCAGGTTAAGTACGGACCTCCGGAATGAATTAAGTACTTAACCTGAGGTACCACTGTATTGGCTGACCATCCTGAAACCAAGGGAGGCTGCAGATGGAAATGACTGGATTGCAATGCATCAAGAGTTTCAGAATTGTCGGCTGAACGGAGACCAAGAATTCTTAGTGCATTGTTTGTTTTTATTGGCTTACTATGGCCAGGATATCTGTTTGGTCTAATAATGCTTTCTGCGAATGGTCACTGTTAATAATGTAAATAATATCACCTGTTGTCGCTTCCGACTTCAACCCTACTCCCCACTCCACCCTAAACTATGGCATACCCTCCAAGTGTCCTGAATTTCCAGGGACAATCCTTTTTAATAATAATAATAATAATAATAATAATAATAATAATAATAATAGTTTCCCCCATGTATACATCCTCTAACAATGTTTCTCTAATAATTTTCCATACTCCCCCCCCCCCCCGGGACTTCCCTCATATTCCCATTTTGTTTTATTTCCATATTACTCAACCTGCGTGTTGTTTCCTAAAAAAAAATCCCAATAAATATAATCTTACTTTTTGTTATAGTCAACTGTGCTTGTTAATTCAAACCCTGCCAGTGAGTCCAATTCTTTATGTTGCCTCTTCATATATGTTGTAAATGGTTCCCATTCTCTTTTAAAGTCTGTAATTTATCTGTTAATTTTGCCAGTTCTGCATATTCCATAAGTTTCCCTTGCCATTGTTCTTTCGTTGGTATTTATTCTGTCTTCGAAGCTTGGCTAATATAATTCTTGCTGCTATTGTTGCATACATAATTTCCAATTTTCTTTTTAAAAAAAATTTGATCTAAAATTCCTGGGAGAAATGCTTCTGGTTTCTTAACAAAAGTCTTTTTAAACATTTTTTTTTCAATTCATTATATATCATTTCCCAATGATTTCTAACCCTTTTGCATTTCCACCACATATGATAAAATGTACCATCTTTTTCTTAACATTTCCAACAGGTTATAGATCCCTTTTTATACCTTTTTGCCACTTTCTCTGGCGTAATATACCATCTATACATCATTTTCATATAATTCTCTTTCAATAAGATACAATCTGTAAATTTTAAATTCACCTTCCACATCTTTTCCCAATCTTCCATTTGTATATTATGACCTAAATCCTCAGCCCATTTTATTTGTGCTGACATTACCATTTCACCCAGCATTTCCCCATATATTATACATTTTTTTAAAAGTAATTTCATATCACTCTCAATTACCTCTTTTTGAAAGTTTGACACTTGGTAGCTGAAGCCTTTCTTCTTGTCTTCCTTAAACAGTTCATTCAATTGTCTATGATGTAACCAACTTTGCAATGTAGTCTTTAGTTCCTTCCAGGGACAATTCTGGAATTACAAAAGCCATCCCGGCTTCTGATTTGATCCCAGAACACCCCTATTTCCCCCGTCAGTGCTGCCGCCGCTAAGCTCAAAGAGGAGAATGAGCCAGCGTTTGTCACAGGTGTTGGGGGCTGTGGCAAGGGAGCATCGCGTTGCCTCTCCATTTAGGTTTGATGAGGCCCTAAGCAGGTGGCACTGTGGGTTAAAGCCTCAGCGCCTAGGACTTGCCGATCGAAAGGTCGGCGGTTCGAATCCCTGCGGCGGGGTGCGCTCCCGCTGCTCGGTCCCAGCGCCTGCCAACCTAGCAGTTCGAAAGCACCTCCGGGTGCAAGTAGATAAATAGGGACCGCTTACCAGCGGGAAGGTAAACGGCGTTTCCGTGTGCAGCTCTGGCTCGCCAGAGCAGCGATGTCACGCCGGCCACGTGACCCGGAAGTGTCTCCGGACAGCGCTGGCCCCTGGCCTCTTAAGTGAGATGGGCGCACAACCCAGAGTCTGTCAAGACTGGCCCGCACGGGCAGGGGTACCTTTACCTTTACCTTTAAGCTACTGAAGGTAATGGGGCCCTACTAAATATGCTAAATAATAAAGATGAATATTTTTCTAAAGTATCAAAATAAATAAATTACGTATTACATGAAATCAATCAGTAGGCATAAGACTCATACCCTTAGCCCATGCTGCCTGATCATCAGTCTACAAGCACTCTCTCATATTACACAACAGGTACAACAGCTTGAGCTACATTCAACTGTGCTGCGCTGCAGACTGAAGCTGCATGCTACCTGTGGCCATGCAGCCAGTCCCTGCAGAATGTAGGCACCCTATACAGTAGAACCTCGGGTTATGAATGTGATCTGTGTGGGAGGCATGTTTGCTGCGCTTGTGACGCGATTTGTCACTACTGCGCATGTGCAAAGTGCGATTTAGCGTTTCTGCGCATGCGTGAGCACCAAGACCTGGAAGTAACCCATTCTGGTACTTCCGGGTTTTGGCTCATCCATAACCTCAAAACGTGTAAACTGAAGCATCTGTAATCCGAGGTACCACTGTATATAGAAATGAGCAAACCAGTGATATTTCGACTGTCCTCGGGTCCAGTATTGGACCACTTCGACTGGATATCCCCAGCCGATGTGGACAGACTCCTCCGAGCTGGAAAGCCCACCACCTGTCCTCTTGACCCGTGCCCGTCTTGGCTGATTAGAGCGTGTCCAGACGAGGTGCGGGCCCTCCTGGGGGATATCATCAATTTGTCCCTTGGCACGGGGACATTCCCAGGGGAACTGAAGGAGGCAGTGGTGCGCCCGCTCTTAAAGAAAACATCATTAGATCCTTTAGATCTATCCAATTACCGCCCGGTTTCGAATCTTCCGTTCCTGGGTAAGGTGATTGAGAGAGCGGTTGCTGAACAGCTTGGTGGGTTTCTGGATGAAACATCGGCTCTGGATCCATTCCAGTCCGGCTTCCGCGCTGGCCATGGGACCGAGACGGCTCTGGTTGCCCTAACAGATGATCTTCGTAGACAGCTGGATCGAGGCGGGTCGGGGCTGCTGATTCTTCTAGATTTGTCAGCAGCTTTTGACATGGTCGATCATGAACTTCTGGACCACCGCCTTGCCGACGTGGGGATCCAGGGCACAGTCCTTCAATGGCTGCGCTCGTTTCTCTCTGGTCGGGGACAGAGGGTGGCGCTTGGGGGGGAATTGTCATCGCGCCACTCCTTGGTGTGTGGAGTGCCTCAGGGTGCGATTCTCTCCCCGATGCTTTTTAACATCTTTATGCGCCCCCTCGCCCAGCTTGTCAGGAGTTTTGGGCTGGGCTGCCATCAGTATGCTGATGACACCCAACTCTATCTGTTGATGGATGGCCATCCTGACTCGGCCCCAGACACACTGATCAGATGCTTGGAAGCTGTGGCTGGATGGTTGCGTGGGAGCCGGTTGAAGTTAAATCCTTCGAAGACAGAGGTCCTCTGGCTGGGACGGGATGATATGGGACTGAGGGGGCAGCTCCCATCTCTTGCGGGGGTGCAATTAGTGCCAGCACCGTCCGTTAAGAGTTTGGGTGTAATCTTCGATACCTCCCTCTCCATGGAGGCGCAGATTGCAGCTATTACAAAGGCGGCATTTTTTCATCTCCGCCAAGCTAAGCAGTTGGCTCCTTACCTCTCTCGCCCTGACCTAGCTACTGTGATCCACGCGACGGTCACCTCCAGACTGGATTATTGTAACTCGCTCTACGTGGGGCTGCCCTTGAGACTGACCCAAAAACTCCAGCGGGTGCAGAATGCCGCAGCGAGACTCCTTACGGGGTCTTCGCTGCGAGATCACATTCATCCGGTGCTATACCAGCTGCACTGGCTCCCGGTGGAGTACAGGATCAGGTTTAAGGTGCTGGTTTTAACCTTCAAAGCCCTATACGGCCTAGGACCCTCGTACCTACGGGACCGCCTCTCCTGGTATGCCCCACAGAGGAACCTACGGTCTTCAAACAAAAACACCTTGAAGGTGCCAGGCCACAGAGAGGTTAGGCTGGCCTCAACTAGAGCCAGGGCCTTTTCGGCTGCGGCTCCAACCTGGTGGAATGCTCTGTCACAAGAGACAAGGGCCCTGCAGGACTTGACATCTTTCCGTAGGGCCTGCAAGACAGAGCTGTTCCGCCAGGCCTTTGGTTAGGGCGCAGCCTGACTCCCTCCTCTGGCAACCTTTACAAAACTTTATGGCTGCCATCAATCTTGATTTTAATTAATTTTTATAATGTTTTTATAATGTCGCACTATTTTGGTGTTGTTAGCCGCCCTGAGCCCGGCTTCGGCTGGGGAGGGCGGGATATAAATAAAATTTATTATTATTATTATTATTATTATTATTCAGAGAGCAGGCTAGCAGGCGGGGCCCATTACTCACATCATAGGAGCCTACAGAACACAAAACAAGGTTGCTGTATGTAGGTTTTATTTTATTTGTTTTTGATCTTATATTTTGAAAATGTACATCCAGGTTTTTTCCCTTTAATTTTTTGGGGGGCCCTCGAGAAGAGTGGGGCTATAGCTTGTTTAGCTTATGTGTAAATCCAGCACTGTCCATGGCCACTGCTGCCAGCCTCCTCCCTTGGGCAGCACACAGTGGCTGCTGCAGGTTGGGCAGGGAGAAGGAAGGGCTGACACCGGATGGCTCTGAGGAGCAAGCAGAGAACAGGGGTGCCCTGGGAGGGAAGAAAGGAGGAGCAGAGCAGAGCACAAGGAGTCTTTTTTTTTAATATACAAAACAATGCTTTGTGTGTCTAATATTGCCCCTTTCTAAAATTTGTTTACTGGCGTGTGGTTTTCTTTTTGTAACTCTACCAAAGAAGAAAATAAAATAGAGATTAAGGGGTTTTCTTGGGACACTGGAGGTCCTGTTGGTGTCGTGGTGGTGGCCCTCACCCTTCTTCTGGTAGAAAATGAGGGGGATCGAGAACATAGCTGTCAACTTTCAGATTTGAAAATAAGGGATCAGCAGTCTCTATTTCCATCTGAGGAATTTTGGAGGGTCTGCTTGTCAGAAGCTCAGCCTACTCGAGTAGGACCCTGGCAGAGACAATGCCCAACTGGCATTTTCCCTCCCTCCTGCATGATCGTTTGGGAGCTTCAAAAGCTTTCAAAAGCCTGAACATCACAGCGACCAATGCCAACCGACACCGGCACACTTAGGGATCCTCAGAGTTTGCGCAGCTTGCGTAACAGACCTCAGCAACTCAGCATTTTGGCTAATCTACTTTATTTACATATAAACACACACAGAGCACTGCAACATGGCTCCCCCTCTCTCTAGCATCAGACAGCAAAGTGAATAAGAACAAAGGACAATAGTCCCACTTCACGGAACACAGTAACACAAACATCCTGTCTCCGTCACTTCCCACTCTGTGGAATGAAAACATATCACCATCATGTGATAGACAACAATCCCATGACTGCAATCATGGAGCAGGAATTCTAACACTGCTCTGGGTATATGTACCTGTAACTCAGGCTAACACTTCACACATCTGACGAAGAGGCTTGTGGCCCCCCCACAAGCTCATGCCATAATAAATTTGTTAGTTTTTAAGGCGGCATTATGTTCATCCTTCTAGAAAATAAAAGAGTCAGAATGAATTATGTTTTATAGAAAGAAAGTGTTAAGAAGCTTCTTTCTGTCACATTAGATCCTTTGCCGTCTCGTTTCCCAGGCTTTCTCAAAATCTCAGGCCATAAGAATGGTAATAGCAGAGAAAAGCATTTTGCGGGCCCAGGGAATCATGTTTAGAGTGGGCCTGTGCCCAGACCCAGCAAATGCTCAGGAATGGATAGAATCACAGAATCATGGAGTTAAGAGGGACTCCAGGAGTCATCAAGTCCAACCCCCTGCAGTGCAGGAATCTGAACATTCCCCCATCCAATTGGAAACTGCTTGGCTTTTCAAATGCGCTAGCCGTGACTCTTATTAGTTTGGTTCCACCCTCTGCAGCAGCAGAAAATAGGTTTGCTCCATCTTCCATGGGACAGCCCTTCAAATACTTGAAGATGGCTTTCATATCTCCTGTCCGTCTTTCCTTCTCCAAGCTAAACAGACCCAGCTCCCTCAACCGTTCCTCCGCTAAGACTTGCTTTTCAGACCAGGTCACTGGAAAAGCTTTTTGCCTGGGAGAAGAACAGCTCTTGTCTTCCAATCTCTGCATGTGAAGCTAACGGAAGGGCTAAATATGGAAACTAGGGCAGCTTAGTTCTTTCTTGCCAAGCAGACCCCAGACTCGCATTACAGCAAAACCTCAGTGAGTCCAGGTTACGGCAAGGTGACCCAGAAAGATGGCAGTATTCCTTAGGTCTTTTTGGGAGGTCCAAGGTAGAATCTACAAGCATATAAGAACCACTGTGAAAATGCTTTTTTAAAAAAGCGTTTTGAAAAAAATATATTGAATTTGCCATAGCTCACCACCGCCATCTAGTGTCACATTTGTATGTTGCACTTTAAAACACACTTAAAACGTTTTATTTGCAGCTGTATAGCATCACCTCCTGGCAAATAGAAGGGGAAGAAATGGAGGCAGGGAGAGATTTTACTTTCTTGGGCTCCATGATCACTGCAGATGGTGACAGCAGTTATGAAATTAAAAGACACCTGCTTCTTGGGAGAAAAGCAATGACAAACATAGACAGCATCTTAAACAGCAGAGACATCACCTTGCCGACAAAGGTCCGCATAGTTAAAGCTCTGGTTTTCCCAGTAGTGATGTATGGAAGTGAGAGCTGGACCTTAAAGAAGGCTGATCGCCAAAGAATTGATGCTTTTGAATTATGGTGCTGAGGAGGATCAAACCTCTCCATACTGAAGGAAATCAACCCTGAGTGCTCACTGGAAGGACAGATTGTGAAGCTGAGGCTCCAATACTTTGGCCATCTCATGAGAAGAGAAGACTCCCTGGAAAAGACCCTGATGTTGGGAAAGATGGAGGGCACAAGGAGAAAGGGACGACAGAGGACAAGATGGTTGGACAGTGTTCTCGAAGCTACCAGCATGAGTTTGACCAAGCTGTGGGAGGCAATGGAAGACAGGAGTGCCTGGCGTGCTCTGGTCCATGGGGTCACGAAGAGTCGGACACGACGAAACAACAACAACAACATAGCTGAGTCCCAAGTGAACCTGTGCAGTAGACAACCTGCAGCCAAAGGGAAAGGGAAAGGCTGGGTCTGGAGTGCCTACTCTCAACTCAGCCATCCTGTGACTCTTGTCTGCACCCCCTCCATTCCAGACTCCTTGGCTGGGCTTGTCTGCCTGCATTTGTCATCTGTATTACTTTTTAATCTCCCCATCAGTGTAGCTCGCCGGAGTTCAGAATGAGATGACTGGGGAAGTTTAATTGCACCGCCTTCGACGGCCCTCGTAACACCGGATTCAATAAAAGTTTATGAAAAAGATAATAATCGCAAAGGGTTTTATAGTCCTGGATAGAACAAAGGTACCGTTGCAACGAACAAGGTGGCTCTTTTTCAGCCTCGTATAATCCCTGCTTCAATTTGATTAAACAAGGAAACTGGAAGGGGGGAGAGAGAGAATGAGAGAGAAAGTCTATCACCAAGAGGGTCGGGTGGGCAAGCACGCCGTTCCTTTTGCCGTACGTAAGCAATAAGTGGCCTTTTGCTGCCTCCTTCCCTCTCTGTGTGATCTCCTTGACAGGAAGATGAATTGGACTTAGGTGGGCAAGAAAGTAATGTTTATTTCGCACAGGAAATATGCTGAACTGTGGCACGAGTGGGCCAGGGGAGCTGGCTGGGGAGGCAGCAGAAGGGAGGATAACCTGAAGATGAGGCCTGGCTCTCCAGTATCCTGTCCCTCACTGCAGGTTCTCCTCCAAGAAGCATCACCTACATTTGGAACTGATAGGCAGGAAGCTGAATCACAGAGCTGGGAGAGGGGCTGGGTGGATTTATTTATTTTTATACCCCTGACCATTAGGTCCAGTCATGGCTGACTCTGGGGTTGTGGCGCTCATCTTGCTTTATTGGCCGAGGGAGCCGGCGTACAGCTTCCGGGTCATGTGGCCAGCATGACTAAGCCGCTTCTGGCAAATGAGACCAGTGCATGGAAATGCCGTTTACCTTCCCGCCGGAGCAGTACCTATTTATCTACTTGCACTTTGAGGTGCTTTCGAACTGCTAGGTTGGCAGGAGCAGGGACCGAGCAACGGGAGCTCACCCCGTCATGGGGATTCGAACCATCGACCTTCTGATCGGCAAGTCCTAGGCTCTGTGGTTTAACCCACAGCAACACCCGCGTCCCACTGGGCAGCTAGGTGTCTTCTAATTCACATAAGAGGAGCTTTCTGGATCAGACCAATGGCCATCTAGGTCTACGTTTTACATACCGTCCTGATTCTACCAATATTCAGCTTCATTGTATGAGGTCTGGTGTAATGACAGAGGGAGAAAAGATTTTCTCTGTCCACTTTCTACGTGCCATGCATCAATTTATAAACGTCTATCATGTCACCTGTAACTCATCTTTTCTCTAAACTAAAAATCCCCCCAATTGCAAACTTTCTTCATAGGGGAGCCACTCCAACCCCCCCCCTTCACATCCTCTTCACAATGCAATTTCAGCATTACTCCTATCAGACAGTCACCCTTAAATTTTAAGAACGCCCAAGGGAGCCTGTTCTGCTGCTGAGCTGCTCTTACTTTTAGGACATCTTTCTCCCAAATCAGCTTCCCTGAACTCTCTGCCCGTTGATTCTAGGGATCACCCACACTTAACTTTTGCCCTGTGCCTTCTAAGCTATGTCTGAGCACTTTTTCCCCGCCTCGCATTTTTTCCACGATGACCTGCTCTTTGATACGGAATCGGAACAAAAGGCATTTTGAGTTTTTTGCAGATTGCTGTTTGCTCTGATTCAGCGGTAAAGAGTGAGTTTTCACAGGGAAATCACTAGGGAGGGGAACAGTGGCATCACAACGAGAGGGCAGGGCATCCTGGGTGCCATGTCGGCGGGGGGTGACAAGAAAGCACTCTGCGGGGGCTCGTGGCGGCAGAAGCAGCCATCACGTCGCTGCAGCCACATGCGGACGATCCACCGTTCACGGCTGCAGAGCAGAGGATTCCGGTGCCGACAGCAAACCGCTATGTACAGCACATGTGTGGCATCGCACGCATGCACTGTACTTAACGACGCCACACATGAGTTGTACATAGCAGTTTGCCGCCGGCGCTGGGCCCTAGTCTCTTGTGACAGAGCGTTCCACCAAGTCGGGGCCAGTACTGAAAAGGCCCTGGCCCTAGTTGAGCCCAATCTAACCACCTTTCGACCTGGGACCTCCAAAGTGTTTTCATTTGTGGACCTTAAAGTCCTCCACAGGACATAACAGGGGAGGCGGTCCCGTAGGTACGTGGGTCCTAGGCTGCATAGGTCCTTGGGAGTCCCAGTGGTGGAGCAAGCTGATCAGGTGCCTGGGGCAGCGTGCATGCCCTGTGCCCAGGGGGGCGGGAGCAGCCGGGGCAGGACGCTCCGCAGGGCCTCCAAGAAGTCTGCCTGCCTCCTCCCCTACAGCTGAGGGGGAGACAGCGGGCAGACCGTTTTGGGGAGTGCGGAGCCTGCAGGTGCCCAAGCCAGCATGTCACTCCCAGGAGAGATGTGTGGCTCAGGTGCACTGCATGCACTGCAAGCACTGCAGTGAATGCTGCCTGGCATTTTGTCACCCCCCCTCAGTGGTGACACCTAGGGCGACCCGCCCCCCTCTGCACCCCCCTTCCTCCACCCCCGGGGAGTCCCTTCCAGCTGTACAACTCTATGAGTCAACAGAGGGTTCTAAGCAGAGGTTGGCTGTCAGGGGTTATTTAGATGTGATTCCTGCATTCCAGGGCACCCTTGAGAGTCCCAACCCTAGGACAAGCACGTTCCTTTCTTCTCAGACCTGCAACTCTGGATAAAGCTCCCTGCTGGAATGCTGCCAGGTGGACGTGGTGCTCACTGCAAGGCAGCAGCTGGCACCTTCCCTAATGGGAGCTGAAGGGGCCTTTGTGGTGGAGCCAAACATTTTGGCCTGCCAAGGGCTTTCAAAGGGCTGGCTCTTTCATCCAGCCAGGCAAGGGAGCAGGAGGTGTAGCAGCTGCTACTCAAGAGAAGTGCAGCTGAGGAGCCTGTGGAACTAGGCAGGTCCTGGGGACACTGAGAAAAAAAGAGCAGTCCTGCTTCGTGCCTTGCCAACAAAGGTCTGTATAGTTAAAGCCATGGTTTTCCCAGTAGTGATGTATGGAAGTGAGAGCTGGACCATAAAGAAGGCTGATCACCAAAGAATTGATGCTTTTGAATTCTGGTGCTGGAGGAGACTCTTGAGAGTCCCATGGACTGCAAGAAGATCAAACCGATCCATTCTGAAGGAAATCAGCCCTGAGTGCTCACTGGAAGGACAGATCCTGAAGCTAAGGGTCCAATACTTTGGCCATCTCATGAGAAGAGAAGACTCCCTGGAAAAGACCCTGATGTTGGGAAAGATGGGGGGTGCAAGGAGAAGGGGATGACAGAGGACGAGATGTTTGGACAGTGTTCTCGAAGCTACCAGCATGAGTTTGACCAAACTGCGGGAGGCATTGGAAGACAGGAGGGACTGGCGTGCTCTGGTCCAGGGGGTCACAAAGAGGCGGACACGACTAAACGACTAAACAACAACAACTTTGTGCCTTGCTTTCGCTGAGTGCTGCTGGTGGTCTTTCGTTCTGCAAAAAGAGATGCTGCCATCCTAGCCAGGGCCAGGACTTAGGAGGGAGCTGTGTCTCTTTCCGTTTCTCCCTGGTGTGGGCTTAGCTCTTAAGGGGCACCTGTAGGCTAGGGATGCAGAACTGAGTGACAGCAAGTGATTGACAGGTGGGCATGGGGTTTATTTTTTTGGGGGGGGGAATAGTCCAGTGGGTACAACTGGACCCCCCAGTGGCTCACATTTGGCCTGTGGACTGGAGGTTCCCCGCCGTTGTTTCAGAATATGAATGGATTTGATAAAACAGGATTCAAGAAAAGTTGCCAGATGAACAATACCCAACCTGGTGAAAACAAATTAAATTGGGGGTAGGCAACCTAGGGCCTTGTCAATCTGGCCCATAGACGGTCCAGGAATCAGCGTGTTTTTACATGAGTAGAATGTCTCCTTTTATTTAAAATGTACCTCTGGGTTATTTGTGGGGCCTGCCTGGTGTTTTTTACATGAGTAGAATGTGTGCTTTTATTTAAAATGCACCTCTGGGTTATTTGTGGGGCCTGCCTGGTGTTTTTTACATGAGTAGAATGTGTGCTTTTATTTAAAAGGCATCTCTGGGTTATTTGTGGGGCATAGGAATTAGTTCATTCTCCCCCCCCCCCAAAAAAAAAATATATATAGTCTGGCCCACTACATGGTCTGAGGGACAGTGGATCGGCCCATGGTTGAAAAAGGTTGCTGACCCCTGGACTAAACGATGCAAAGAAGGAGCTGCAGCCCAAGATAGGAAAAGGGGTGATAAGGGAACACCTAGCTACTTTGAATGAATTCAGATCTTCAGGGCCTGATGAGCTACACCCAAGGCTACTAAAGGAGCTTGTGGATGATGATGATGATGATGATGATTTATTATTTATACCACGCCCATCTGGCTGGGTTTCCCCAGCCACTCTGGGCGGCTCTCAACAGAATAGTAGTAATAATAATGCAATCAAACATTAAAAGCTTCCCTAAACAGGGCTGCCTTCGGATATAATCTCAGAGCCTCTGTCCATAATCTTTGAGATTCCTGGACAACATTTGAGTTTCCTGCAGACTGGAAGGAACTGGGAGCACTTAGAAAAGGATGTTGTGATTAGTAAGATCCAGTATGGGTTTCTCAAAAACAAGTTCTGCCAGTTGAATCTGACTAAACTTTAGGAAGAACTTTCTGATGTTAAGAGCTGTCCCTCAGAAGGTGACGGGGGCTCTCCTTCAATGGAAGTTTATAAGCAGAGATCTGTCGGGATTCTTTTAGCTGGGATTCCTGCATTGGACTTTTGGGTTCCCTCCCAACTCTGCAGTTCTATGATATGTATTTTGCCCTTACATTGTGAGTTGCTTTGGGGATGATTTCAGTGGGGAAAGCATCAAACAATTTGGAGGCCCCCCCCCGTCACCAGCAAGCAGAAGCCCCCCCTCCTCCTCTGCCCCTCCCCCACTGCTCCCTTCTATTTCCTCCGCAGCCTTCTCTGAAAATCTGCAAGGGTTGACACTGATCCTTAACCAAAAGCTTTTTCAACCTCAAAGATAAGAGAAGTGATTAGTGGCTTTCAAAGGAACAACACAGCCAGGGGAGAAAGATGAATGGACGTTTGATTGAAACTCTGTTAATTCCCAGTGTGGGCATTTTGCAGTGGGAGGGCGGGTGGTTGGGAAGTGTGGATCCCAAGCTTTGTGCCTGCAAAACAGCCCCTGCTTCTCCTCCGGTTAAATTTAGCATTGCAGCCAAGCTGAGTGCTGGCCATTTCCGTGCCTGCTGCGCCGTGCATCTAAATGCCATCTCTGGACACAATTACTCACGAATCTGACTGTCTGAAATTGTTCAAGTGCTTCTTGGGGGGTGGGGTGGGGAACAACAGCAACCAAGCTTCAGAAAGACAAGGCGGAGAGGGAGAGGCGCTGGCTGGTGGGGCTCTAGGGATGGAGAGGTTTGCCGAGAACAAATTTGCTGATCTGAAAACTCAGAAGGGTTTGGATAGAGACCTTGCAAATCAAGAGGGAGCCACAAAGGCAAGGTCCTGATCTTGAAAGGGTCACCTTCAGCTGCCTCTTTTGGATATGAACCAGAGATGGGAGAGGGTCCCTCTGCCTGTGGGAACGAAAGAATTGAAAGAATTCTAGAGTTGGAAAGGACTCAAAGTACAGTGGTACCTCAGGTTCCAGACGCTTCAGGTTACAGACTCCGTTAACCCAGAAATAGTACCTCGGGTTAAGAACTTTGCTTCAGGATGAGAACAGAAATCGTGCCGTGGCAGCAGCGGGAGGCCCCATTAGTTAAAGTGGTACCTCAGGTTAAGAACAGTTTCAGTTAAGAATGGACCTTCGGAACAAATTAAGCTCTTAACCTGAGGTACTACTGTATCATCTAGTCCAGGGGCAAGCAAACTCTTTCAGCAGAGGGCCAGTCCACTGTCCCTCAGACCTTGTGGGGGGGGGCGGACTATATTTTGAAGGGGGGGAAATGAACAAATTCCTATGCCCCACAAATAACCCAGAGATGCATTTTAAATAAAAGGACACATTCTACTCATGTAAAAACACACTGATTCCCGGATCGTCCATGGGCCAGATTTAGAAGGCGACTGGGCCTTAGGTCGCCTACCCATGATCTAGTCCAACTCCTTGCAATGCAGGAAACAGCTGAAGAATCCGTAACTGATGGCCACCCAAACTCTGCTTACATACCTCCAACAAGGCAGGGTCCACTGCCTTCTGGATGTGTCTGTTCCATTGTTGAATGGCTCTTACACTCCGAAAGTTCTTCCTAACGTTCAGGGAGAATCTCCTTTAGTGTTATTTGAACCTGTTGGTCTTCCCCTCGGGAGCAGCTAACAGGAAACAAGATTACTCAATTATCCACGTGACAGCCCCTCAGGTAGTTGGAGATGACTCTCATATCCCCTTTCAGGCTTTTCTCCAGGCTAATGATACCCAGCTCCTTCAGCCGTTCCTCATCAGGCTTGGTTTACAGTCCCCTGATCATCTTGGTTGCCCTCCTCTACAACCTTCCAGCTTGCCAATATCCTTCTTTAATTGTGGTTCCCAGAACTGGACACAAGACTGTAGGTGGGGGTCTGACCAAGGCAGAATGTTGTTGTTTAGTCATTTAGTCATGTCCAACTCTTCGTGGCCCCATGGACCAGAGTACGCCAGGCCCTCCTGTCTTCCACTGTCTCCCACAGTTTGGTCAAACTCATGCTGGTAGCTTCGAGAACACTGTCCAACCATCTCGTCCTCTGTCATCCTCTTCTCTTTGTGCCCTCCATCTTTCCCAACATCAGGGTCTTTTCCAGAGAGTCTTTCCAGGGAGATGGCCAAAGTATTGGAGCCTCAACTTCAGCATCTGTCCTTCCAGTGAGCACTCAGGGCTGATTTCCTTAAGAATGGAGAGGTTTGATCTTCTTGCAGTCCATGGGACTCTCAAGGGTCTCCTCCAGCACCAGAATTCAAAAGCATCAATTCTTCAGCGATCAGCCTTCTTTATGGTCCAGATCTCACTTCCATACATTACTACTGGGTAAACCATAGCTTTAACTATACAGACCTTTGTTGGCAAGGTGATGTCTCTGCTTTTTAAGATGCTGTCTAGGTTTGTCATTGCTTTTCTCCCAAGGCAGAACAGAATGGTCCTATTACTTCTGTTGATCTGGACACTCAACTTCTGTTGATACAGCCTAAAATAGTATCAGCAGAAAGGGAGGTGTCTGGCCATGTGGGGCTGCTCATATCTTTGAATTATCCTCCACAACAGAAAGGACTTTGTACCTTTCTTCACAAACAGACCTTAGCATCCTTAGCACTCGGCTCTAGAATAGGACAAACCCCTCCATTCTCATTTATCATTTTCCCCTAGCTTTAAGGCTGTTTTGACACATTTGAGCAACAGTTTGCAATTTTTAAAAAAATAACTCTGGTGAAAATTCATCATCATTTCCATTTGCATTGCTCCTAACGCGGAACATTACTGTACTTCATTTTACTTGACTCTGTGCATTTCTATTATATTATCAACCTCACAGTCATTATACACTTTACCCAAATATGCACACATCTGTATGTGTTTATTTTTTATCGGAGGCATCACAAAATTCAGAGAAGTGTGAATTTCAAAAGCAAGCTCTGCCTCAGTTCACAGAGTTAAGAAGCACAAATGATCTCAGTTGGCATGAAAACGGAGTTTCCCCCAATCCCTCCCCGCAGGTCTAACACATAACAGAGTCAAACGGTTAGCTGTATTAAGGTTTAAATTAAGGGTGTCACCTTGAATTTCTGAGAAGCCAGCTGGGAAACCTTCAGATACAACAGGGGCCCAGTGAGGCTATCATATCACCACCTCCAGCCGTGGAAACAGGCTACCCTTGTGGATACACAGGTGCAAGCCCATGCCGGTGGATCTGTGAATCGTGGCATGGTAAAAAGGAGATAGACTTATTTTTTAAAAAAAACAAATTTGTATTAAGTTTTACATTTTTATGATATTACAGACTATCCAATTATCAAAATGAAAAAAGAAAGAAAAACATTCCCTGATTCCCACCCCCTTTGACTTCCCGCAACTTGCTCTTCTGGTTTTCCCCAATATTGGCTTCCCCTGCTTGCTTTCATATGAATTCTCTGTATAAATTATGTATTAATTCTTGTTATCTTTTATCACTTTAACATCAGCTTTACAGTGATACCTTGGGTTAAGAACTTAATTCATTCCGGAGGTCCGTTCTTAACCTGAAACTGTTCTTAACCTGAGGTACCACTTTAGCTAATGGGGCCTCCCACTGCCACCACGCAATTTCTGTTCTCATCCTGAAGCAAAGATCTTAATCCGAGGTACTATTTCTGGGTTAGCAGAGTCTGTAACCTGAAGCGTCTTTAACCCAAGGTACCATTGTATAGCTTTTATACTTACTTTTGTTAATTGTAAATGTTTACTCAAACCCTGCTAGTGAGTCTATTTCATAGAATCATAGAGTTGGAAGAGACCACAAGGGCCATCGAGTCCAACCCCCTGCCAAGCAGGAAACACCATCAGAGCACTCCTGACATATCGTTGTCAAGCCTCTGCTTGTGGTCAACCAAGACTCCTAGATCCTTTTCACATGTACTGCTCTCAAGTCAGGTGTCACCCATCTTGTATTTGTGCCTCTCATTTTTTTTGCCCAAGTGCAATACTTTACATTTCTCCCTGTTAAAATTGGCCCAGTTCTCTAATCTGTCAAGGTCGTTTTGAAGTGTGATCCTGTCCTCTGGGGTGTTAGCCACCCCTCCTAGTTTGATGTCATCTGCAAATTTGATCAGGATGCCCTTGAGTCCATCATACAAGTCGTTGATAAAGATGTTGAATAAGACCGGGCCCAAGACAGAACCCTGTGGCACCCCACTAGTCACTCTTCTCCAGGATGAAGAGGAACCATTGATGAGCACCCTTTGGGTTCGGTCAGTCAGCCAGTTACAAATCCACTGAGTGGTAGCATAGTCAAGACCGCATTTTACCAGCTTCTTTACAAGAATATCATGGGGCACCTTGTCAAGTGCCTTGCTAAAATCAAGGTAGGCTACATCCACTGCGTTCCCTTCATCTACCAGGGTTGTAATTCTGTCAAAAAACAAGATCAGGTTCGTCTGACATGACTTATTTTTCAGAAAGCCATGCTGACTATTGGTGATCACAGTATTCCTTTCTAGGTTCTCACAGGCTGTTTGCTTAATGATCTGCTCCAGAATCTTCCCTGGTATTGATGTCAGACTGACTGGGCGCTAATTATTTGGGTCCTCTCTTTTCCCCTTTTTGAAAATAGGGACAACATTTGCCCTCCTCCAGTCTGCCGGGACTTCGCCTGTTCTCCAGGAATTCTCAAAGATGACTGCCAGTGGTTCTGAGATCACATCTGCCAGTTCTTTTAATACTCTTGGATGCAGTTCATCTGGCCCTGGAGACTTGAATACATCTAGACTAGCCAAGTATTCTTGTACTATCTCCTTAGTTATTCTGGGCTGTGTTTCCTCTGCTGAATCATTTGCTCCAAATTCTTCAGGTCGGGCATTGTTTTCTTTATCGGAGAAGACTGAGGCAAAGAAGGTATTGAGGAGTTCAGCCCTTTCTGTGTCCCCTGTTTGCATTTCACCATCTTCTCCTCTGAGTGACCCCACGGTTTCTTTGTTTTTCCTTTTGCTACGAACATACCCATAAAAGCCATTTTTGTTGCTTTTAACCTCTCTAGCAAGCCTGAGTTCATTCTGTGCTTTAGCTTTTCTGACTTTGTGTCTACACGTGCTGGCTATTTGTTTGAATTCCTCTTTGGTGGTTTCCCCCCTTTTCCATTTTTTGTACACATCCTTTTTTAATCTTAACTCAGTTAAAAGTTCTTTAGAGAGCCACCCTGGCTTCTTTAGGCACCTTCCATGTTTCCATCCCATTGGTATTGCCTGAAGTTGTGCTTTTACTATCTCCCTCTTAACAAACTCCCAGCCATCATGAACTCCCTTTCCTTTTAGTATTACATGTCCATGGGATCTCACCCAGCACTTCCCTAAGTTTTATGAAGTCGGCTTTCTTAAAGTCAAGAAATTGAGTCCTAGTATGCTTGGCTGCTCCTTTCCGCTGTATAGTAAACTTCAGAAAAGCATGATCACTCGCGCCTAATGATCCTTCCACTTCTACCCCACTAACCAGGTAATCAACATTGGTTAGGACCAGATCTAAAATGGCTGTTCCTCTTGTTGCTTCTCCCACTTTCTGGACAATGAAGTTGTCTGCAAGGCCAGTGAGGAATCTGTTTGACCTTATGCTCTTGGCTGAGTTTGACATCCAACAAATATTCAGGTAATTGAAGTCCCCCATTACTACTATCTCCCTTCCTTTTGCATGCTTGGCCATCTGTTCCAGGAAGGCATCATCTATGTCCTCAGTTTGGCTTGGGGATCTATAGTAAACTCCCACAATGAGGTCCCTGTTATTCTTCTCTCCCATAATTTTGACCCAAATGCTTTCACTTTGGCTTTGACGTTCTAAATCTTGGATCTCTTCACAGGTATACACATCCCTGACATATAACACCACTCCTCCTCCTTTCTTGTCTGGTCTGTTTCTCTGAAATAGATTGTATCCCTCCATTATTACATTCCAATCGTGGGACTTATCCCACCAGGTTTCAGTGATGCCTATTATGTCATATTTAGTTTGCTGCACCAAGCGCTCAAGCTCATCTTGTTTATTTCCCATGCTTTGCGCATTAGTGTACAGACATTGAAGTCCATTAATCATTTCCCCGTGTCTCTTATTTAAGGATTTTTTCCTCCCACCACTAGGTCTGCGTGCTGTTTGCTCCATTTGGTCTATGACATTTGGATTGTTCTTTACATTGTTTCTGTAAATATAAATGATTCCCAATCTTTTAAAAATTCTCTGTTATCTTTGTCTCTGAGTCTTTCTGTTAGTTTCACCATTTCAGCATATTCCATCAATTTTTGTATCCATTCTTCCTTGGTTGGTATTTCTTCGCTTTTCCATCTTTGGGCTAGTAGCATCCCAGCTGCAGTCGTAGCGTACATAAATAGTTTCTTCTTTTCTGTTGGCAGTTCTTGACCTGAAATGCCTAATAAAAAAGCTTCTGGTCTTTTAATAAAGGTCAATTTAAACATTTTCTTGATTTCATTATAAATCATATCCCAATAATTTTAAATCAATTTACAACTCCACCACATATGAAAAAAGTACCTTCCTTTTATAACCTTAGAACTTGTCGAAATCCAATGAAGTTGAGTATTGGAAGTTTCTTCTTTACGCAGCACAGAGTTAAACTATGGAACTCCCTTCCGTGGGAGGCAGAAATAGCTACCAACTTTGATGGCTTTAAAAGAGGATTAGACAAACAATACGGGATGCCGCACATACGCAATCTGTACGGGCTACACCACCCCGGGTGCCAGAGAGGGTTCCTCCACCACTGAGGCAAGCAACCAGACTCAGCTGAGTGCTCCTTTGGGGCTGGAGGGGGGGTCTCCAGTGGGGTGTCAGAGGCCCCTGCCAAGGAGACCCTCTTTGCACTGCAGCAGTTTGATCTGTGAATCGGATGAGGCCGTGAAGGAGAGCTAATGCCCTTAAGGAGAGGTGAAAAATCATCTTGACCAGCGGAAACAAGATCAAATCCACAGAGATCAAAGTCAGTGCCTGCATTTGGGTGCCAAAGAAGGAAAATCAAAGGCATGGCATAGGATGGCAGAGACCTGACTTGGCAGCAGGGCACGAAGGAAGGATCAAAAGCCGAATGTTGAGCCAGCAGGGATGCTTTTGAAAAGGCCAATGCAATCGCAGGTGGCATCACCGGAAGCAGGGAGTGTGCAGGTAGCAGGGAGTTCCATGCCCTTCTTCTCCTTACAGGTGCCAAATATATACAGGAACAGGAACACTCAAGGCAAAGAAATAGCTGGAAATGACGAGGAGTCTCATCCCACAACATTTTAGTGATGGCATCAAGTTTAAGACCCTAACATGGATGTTTGTATATAGCAGGGGTCAGCAAACTTTTTCAGCAGGGGGCCGGTCCACTGTCCCTCACACCTTGTGGGGGGCTGGATTATATTTTTTTTGGGGGGGATGAATGAATTCCTATGCCCCACAAATAACCCAGAGGTTCATTTTAAATAAAAGCACACATTCTACTCATGTAAAAACATGCTGATTCCATCTGCGGGCAGGATTGAGAAGGCAATTGGGCCGCATCTGGCCCCCGGGCCTTAAGGTTGCCTACTCATGTTATACAGTGGTACCTCGGGTTACATACGCTTTAGGTTACAGACTCTGCTAACCCAGAAATAGTACCTCGGGTTAAGAACTTTGCTTCAGGAAGAGAACAGAAATCGTGCAGCAGCAGCGGCACGGCAGCAGCAGGAGGCCCCATTAGCTAAAGTGGTGCTTCAGGTTTAAAACAGTTTCAGGTTAAGTACAGACCTCCGGAACAAATTAAGTTCTTAACCCGAGGTACCACTGTATGGTGTTTGGGGGAGCCCTGCCTGTTGCCAGAAGCCTTCCTTCCCATCGGATTGATAGGGATGCTTCTACAGCAGGCGCTCTGCTTTACCAGTGCTACTGCTGGCTGTACTCCAATGAACACTCAAATGAGCACACATAGAAGAGATCTCTCTCTCTCTCTGTGTCCCTCTCTCTCTGTGGGTGAGGTGGGGGGAGGAGAGAGCGGATTTCTTAGATTCACAGTCCAGTTTAAAAGGAAGAAAGGGAATTGAGTAAACAAGGCAGTCGTGATTTCCCCCCTTTCCGTCCCCCTACATACTCAATCCATAATGGCAACAATCTTTTCTTTGCTGGCATCTGTGAACAGGAGTTTAATAAACAATGTCTAATCCCAGCTTCCAGATCCAAGTCTTAGGATTTAGGTGGCTGCCACAGAATGAAAGAAAAGTCATTTGAGACCTCTGAGTTTGGCCTCGTTCTCACCTAATCAGCACAGCTTGGCGGAGAGTCCAGCTTCTTTCTCATATAACACGCAACAGCAACATATAATATTTCCCTACACACTAAGGGCTGCACCTTTCAAAGTCTTCTGAGTAGAGGGGGACGTGGACAGCGCAAGGTCTGCCTTCACTTGCTCTTACTCCAAAAGAATATAAGAAGAACCGGCTGCATCAGTCCAGTGGGAGCCCATTGGGTCCAGCATCCTGTTCTCACAGTGCACAGCCAGCAACCAGGATTCGAACACAGGAGCCCTCTCCTCTTCTGAGGTTTCCAGCAACTGGTATTCAACTGTGGAGAGTATGACCATCCTGGCTAGTACCTATTGATAGCCTTAGCCTTCTCCATGAATTTGTCCAATCCACTTTTAAAGCCCCCTAAGTTGTTGTACATCGCTGGTTCCTGTGGGAGGGAGTTCCACAGATTATGCACTGCATGAAGAAGTGTTTTCTTTTATCTATCCTGAATCTCCCAACATCCAGCGTCCTTGAAAGACCACGTGTTTTTGTGCAATGACAGATGCACAAAACCTTTCCCTATCCTCTCTGGTTTCTTAAGAATTTGGGGCTTAAGGTGAAAGGTGACACATTGTTGTTGTTTAGTCGTTTAATCGTGTCTGACTCTTCGTGACCCCAGAGCACGCCAGGCCTTCCTGTCTTCCACTGCCTCCCACAGTTTGGTCAAACTCATGCTGGTAGCTTTGAGAACACTGTCCAACCATCTCGTCCTCTGTCGTCCGCTTCTCCTTGTGCCCTCCATCTTTCCCAATATCAGGTTCTTTTCCAGGGAGTCTATGTGTCCAGGGAGTGACACATAGACCCTAAAGTAGGGTTACCGGACATCCCCGGTTCCTGGGGTCAGTCCCCGGATTTGCATATCTGTACCCAGACAAATTCAGTCCCTGTGGCAGTGGCAGCCTCAGCAGCCCGGAGCCAGTCTGGTAGCACAGTTGGCTCTAGCTGGCTTCAGAAGCTGCTCCCTGCCACCACCACTGCCAAAGGTGAACCGCGAACGTTCGGTGGTTCAGATCTCCTGCCCCCTTCCCCTTTTGTTTTGACAGATCGGGGGAGGCTCAGGAGTTGCAGGCAGCCAACTGTTGCCCAGGAGGGGCAAAAGGCACACGGTTTCTCTGCCAGGCAAGGTGCAAAGCCTTTCTTTTGCAATCTGCAAAACATAAATGTGCAGAGTTTTTAAAAAACGGCAAGGGCCAGCTGCCCACAACTCCCAAGCCTTCCCCGATCTGTCAAAACAAAGGGGGAAGGGGGCAAGAGATCAGGGAAGGCTTGGGAGTCACGGGCAGGCGGCACACCATTGCCCAGTTTTTTAAAAGATGCGCATTTATGTTTTACAGGATGCGAAAGAAGGGCTTTGCACCTTTATACAATATGCATGTGTGCTTGGGCCCAGGGTCTTTTGCCTCACCATCCCCACTACTGACTCCCTGTTGCTTCTCAGCTTCAAAATAATAATAATAATAATAATAATAATAATCATCATCATCATCATCATCTGGTAGCCAAAACCAAAGGCATCCTCCCTCTTCAGCCTCCCCCCAGCCTCTGGCTCTGCTCCGAAAATCAAAACGATAGACTCAAAGGTGGCTTACAAGAGATACTTTAGCTTCATAGATGTAGGAAGAGCATTATGCTTCCAAAACCTTTCCTCCTCCCAGGAGGGGAGGGGTTGTGATCGGGAGATGATTCCCGCTTCATGCAGGGGGCGCTCCGCCCCCTGCTTCAACTCCAGGGCTGGCGCCACGCCCCTCCCCAGTTGGGCACCCAATAGGGAAGCTCGACGGGGGTGTGGCTTGCTGCTCAAACGCAGCCGCGCCAGCCATCCCCACCATTGCACACACATTTTCTTCGAGTAACCCACCCTCCACTCCCTTTAGATTAGCTGTTCCTGAGACTTTGCTATGGACCTCTGGTTGGTCGCCCTATTTAACCATGGGGCCTGGTAGGAGTTTTTTCCAATTGGCTAAATTGGCCCGGCCTCTTGGTTTTTTTCGCCTACCTCGTAGCACAACTTTCGTGGTATTTGGCGGTTAGGCATTGGAATGTGTTGTTGGTGTTTCAGGTGGCAAGGTGTGGCCATCGCCTTCCCCGACAATTTTGGGTATTCCGCTAAAGGAATCCGGTGGTCGTGGATCCTGTCCGATGCCCGTGTGGCGGGGGGCCATGGCATAACCCCTGGTGACATCAGGAAGAGAGGCTATAGTTGGATTAGCATCAACAGGCTTCCCCTACTGGTGGTTAACCCCTCCTCAGACTCACCCCTCTACGAGTGGGTGGAGTCTAATGTTCCGTGGTCCAATGCCTAAGCCAATACCTTCTCACATGCTGTAATCAATAAAGTTGTGGCCTTCACCTTACCCATTAACCTTACATTCTGTGTCCACGTGTCTTTATTCCCCAAGCGGGGATCGGGTCCTCGAATCACAAATAATTTGCAGCACTCTCCACTCGCACTGTGTGCAGGCCTCCAGTGATCTTCACTGTACTGCACTCATCTGACATTTGTATTTTCTCTACCACCAGACTGTGGGATGTGAAACACATAGCAGTCAAGTACAACATTCCTAGAATGGACATGCTAGGGGATGCTTTGTACCAGCCAGGAGAAAACTTCCTGTTTCCTTCTGAACTGGGACAAACCTCTGCATGTGACTAGAGGTTGTGTGTGTGGCCTAATCTGGGGCAGAGGAGCACAACATCTTCTTTTGCTCCTCGCTTCTCCATTTTTGTTTTTCTCTACGTGTGAGCAGAAGTCACTGCCTGTCTGCGGTCACTTGGGACTAACTCCCTTATGGGATAGTCCCACACGTATATATACTTTTGTAACCTAAGTCTGCCTTCAGGGATCTAACTGTGAACTGAATGAATGTGAGTAAACTACTTTTATATTCACTTTAATAAGATTGCCGTGCATACTCTTTTTAAGAGGGACAAGAAGGGATCTTACCAGGAATCTTATAGAGAGAGGTTCAGACAAGCAGCAAGCGAACCACTGTGCATTTAAAGGGGAATGTTTAAACTCTGCTAAGACATAGAACTTGCTAATGCAAGTTCGGAAGTATATCATTAAACAATATATCCTCTCCTGCCTCCCTAAACATTCCCACACTGACTGATGCAGACAATTTTTTTTTAAAAAAAATGTTTCTTCTTCTACAGTTAGCAAATGAGCTGTGATTTTTGACTAGTTATGTCGTTTTTTCTTGCATTCATATTTATTACATTTTTATACCACCTTTTTCATCCAAGGAGCTCAAGGTGGTATACGTGGTTGTCCTATTTGTTTTCACTGCTCTGATATTTTTTTTTTAAAAAAATGAAATTGTGGTATATGTAGATATATTGTTCACAATTAAATAAAGACTGCTGAGCCTTTTTGCCAGAGCTGCCTGCCTGTATTATACTTCAGCTGGTGGGAGAGGCTGCTCTTGAGCTTGAATCCTGCTTGCTGGTTTCCCACTGGGGCCTCTGCCTGACCACTGTGCAAACAGGATGCTGGGCTAGATGGGCCATTGTTCTGATCCAGCAAACACTTCTTTTGTCCTTCTCCCACTTTGGTTCCATTTTCCTCCTTGCGTGGTCGGATGCCTCATCCCACAAAGCTTTCGTTCTAATGATGGAAATATTTTGGAATTTGAGGGAAGGTGTGCTGGTCCCGGGGGGAAGGTTACTGTTACCGTAGTCAAAGTTCAGTCCTGAGTCACTAGCCTGGAAATAGTCCACCAGGTGCGAGGCGAGGTCCGAAGCAGGGAGCCGGGCGGGGACAGGAACACTCGAAGATCAGAAGCAGGAAGCCGGGCAGGGAACAGGAACACTGGAGGAACAGGACTGGGTCCGGGCAGGAACAGGTACTCAACAACGACGTTGCTCCCGCAACCTGGGACCGGGCTGACTGGCCTTTATCTTCTCTGAGGCCAGGGGCGGTCCCGGCCCCCAGGAGACCCGCCTCTCCTGGCCTTAAGGCGAGCACTCCTCCTGGGAGAAACCAGTTCCCTTCGCCTCTCTGCCCTGATCCTCTGCAGTTCAGGAGAGGCCGAAGGGTTACTGGGCCCAGGGGGAGACTCACCTGCAGGCACGGAGTCCTCAACCACCTCCGGAGCCAGAATGGATTCACCTGGTGCCTGCTCCTGAGGATCCGGCCCAGGTGCAGGCTCCTCAGAATCAAGGCCCTGCCCCAGTTCAGCCAGCCCTGGAGGCGGGGACTCGTGTGCCAGTTGGGATTCCTCCGGTTGACTCTCAGAATCGGAATCCCAGGCCATCACAGAAGGTTTTTAGACTGTCCCACAAAACCCTTTGCAATTGCACAACAGGCAATAATTCAGTAGGTTTTCTTTCTTTTTTCTTTTAGCTACAAGATTAGAGCAGATCATATATTCATTTTTGTGTATATTCATTGTTGCATATATGTTTTGCATATATAGATATATATTTTTTAATAAATGTGCAATTAATTGTTACTGTTCTGAATGTTATTGTGTTATCATTTCCCAATTTTATTTATTAGGAGGAGTGCAGAGAGAAGAAATGCTATGGTGTATCTGCAGCAATGCAACCACACGTCTTCATTATAATTATAATAATAATTTATTATTTATACCCCGCCCATCTGGCTAGGTTTCCCCAGCCACTCTGGGCAGCTTCCAACAGAATATTAAAATACAATAGTCCATCAAACATTAAAAGTTTCCCTGAACAGGGCTGCCTTCAGATGTCTTCTAAAAGTCTGGTAGTTGTTTTTCTCTTTGACATCTGGTGGGAGGGCGTTCCACAGGGTGGGCGCCACTACCAAGAAGGCCCTCTGCCTGGTTCCCTGTAACTTGGCTTCTCGCAGCGAGGGAACCGCCAGAAGGCCCTCGGAGCTGGACCTCAGTGTCCTGGCAGAACGATAGCCCCACTTGCAATAAAACACATCTCTCCTGCATCCATCTCTACAGCCAAAGCAGACGCTGTAACTTTCCAATAGTTTGACTTTAACCCCAAAAGCACACTCGTCCATTGTCTCCCAAGACATGCCAGCAACAATTATTTTCCTTCCTGGGCTTTGCAAACTGCTATTTTGAATAATGCTTTTTATAGTGTAGAGTGGGGGGCACTGGGGGTGAATTTATGGGACCAAGCAAGTGGAGGCCTAAAGAAGTTTATGAACCACGATGGCAAATGAGCTGCTGGTCAGGGAACAGACCACAGTTGTTTCCAATCTAATCTGTTGCCCAGAGTATGGTTACCAGATGTCCCCATTTCCCGGGGACAGTCCCTGGATTTACAAATCTGTCCCTGGACAAAATCTGTCCCCAGAATGTCCCCGGATTTCATTTAATGTCACCAGATGTATATTTTAAGTGTTGCAGATTTATTAGTAGGGAATGAATGTTGCATGATTGGTTCAACAGCACAAGACACATCATATGGGGACTTCCGGTGAGGCAAAATGGCGGATGCCATGGCAGCGAGCAGCTCCTGAAGCCAGCCAGAGCCACTGCCGAGGAGGAACTGGGGACGCCTGGCGTGTCAACTGGGGGAACCGCTGGCCCAAATTGAGCCGGGAGTGACAGTACCCAGCCATCTGGCTGACTGCCCAGCAGCGCTCCAGGGCCAGTAAAAACCCTGGAGCCAACGCAGGGAGGAGGAGGAAGAAGAGAAAGAGGAGGGAGAAAAAAGAGGGGAGCCCTGACCTTGCCGCGCCACTGCCGCTGAGGAAGAGAGGTAGGAGAGCACCGGGAGGGCAAGGACACATGGCCAAGCCCAGGCCCAACCCAAGCCTACTCCACGGCAGATAGTGCTCCAAGAGATCAGGCTGGAGCCCAGAGGAAGGCTGCACAATAGAGGAGACCCAGAAGAGAAGATATTACTTCTTAAATTTTATAAAAAATGATTTTTAAAATAGAACCTTTTTTTTCTCTTAAAAAAAAAATGTCCCCGGATTCTTTGAAAAAAATCTGGTAACCTTAGCCCAGAGATGGGAGCTTTTCTGGGGCAGGAGTTTGATCTTTGGGAATTAAACGCCACCTGCCCCCCCCCCATCAACATACTCAATCTGCTCCAAGAGGATATTTTTCTAAGACCAATGGTTCGCCGTCAGAGCATCAGAACAGGAAGTGATTCAGGACTAGCATCGGTGACCCCTGGGGTCATGGAGTGGTCCCTTGAACTGGGATGGCGGGGTCATATATCTTGTCGGGGGCACATGACTGGGATCCGACATCCTCTCGGCTTCTGCTTTGCCATGAAATGTTTGACTGTTTGTTCAAGGAGGATCAGCAAGAAGCCCCTTGTGTATAAAAGTGACCGGATGTCACCAGGAGCAGAATTAATTGCTAGAAAATTGCAAATGATGACATGGCAATCAGCCGCGCTATTCTGGGACAGGAGTTTGATCTCTTGGAAATTGGCAGCCAGCTGTTTGACATCCCCCTCTGTGGATTTGTTTTGATGTTGTTCTCACACTTCAAAGAGGAAGGGGAATCAGATGAATGGAGACTCCCTTAGCAGGCAAGAACATTGTTGGGTTCCAGATTAAAGCGTGGGCGAAAAGGGGCTGCTTCTTTCATGCTACACCCCAGCAACTTTCAACACCCTGGTGGTCTTCCAGATGTTTGTACCCAAACTCCCACCAGTCCCACTGTCATCTGACTGTGTTGTCTGCGACTGATGGGATCTGCTTTCTGAGCATCCAGAAGGATCTTCTCCACATGATGCAGGTAGATCCAGGAGTCATCAAAGCTATTGCAAAGAGCTTTTGGAAATGTCCAACTCTGCACCTTCTTACCTTTTCTTGTAGTGATAGAGATCTCAAGTTGTGTTCTAAGCTGTATATCACCCATTTCTCTATTAAAATATACTCAGGAAAGTTCACAGGCAAATAGGTTGTTACGAGTTTGGGGGTCTTGTCCTTGGGTCCCTTCTAATTCTTGGGGGTCTTGTGCCTGAGGAAGGGTTGGAATCTCTATTTCTGAACTAGACAGACAAGTTTCTTTGTAAAACAATAACCTTAGCTGGCCCCTTCAATGTCCTCAACAGCAACCCCAAAGAATGACCCAGGTTGCAAGAGCTAACACTAAGTGATGGGGCCCTTCAGGCTAATGGGTGGGCCTGTCCTCCACCCTCCTCACCTGAGGGGTTAGGTAGGAGAACAAGAGCCAGAGTGGCGTGTGAGAGTTGAGCTGGAAGCAAGCTGGAAGCTGGAGACACAGAGACCTGCTTCCTCTGTGCTGGACCCAAAACTGTAACTGATGGAGATGCAAGATCTGTTGGGGTTTTAACGCTGTGAGTCGCTCCATCTTATGCTCAGGTTGTATCCATGTGTAAATAAAAACCACATATCCTAAAATATACCACAGGCTCCATTGACCTTCGTTCCAAGGAAATTAAACTGCACCACTGGATTCTCTCGCCGCTCAAATATTGGGATGGAGTGGAACCCTACTTACGTGGCAACATGGGCTGGAGATTGCAAGTTGAGGATGACTACATTTTCGACGGATGTATCTTTTTAGACAGATGTATTTTTGGGTGCAAAAAGCAGAGACATCACCTTGCCAACAAAGGCCTGTATAGTTAAAGCTCTGGTTTTCCCAGTAGTGATGTATGGAAGTGAGAGCTGGACCATCAAGAAGGCTGATCGCCGAAGAATTGATGCTTTTGAATGATGATGCTGGAGGAGACTCTTGAGAGTCCCATGGACTGCAAGAAGATCAAACCTCTCCATTCTTAAGGAAATCAGCCCTGAGTGCTCACTGGAAGGACAGATCCTGAAGCTGAGGCTCCAATATTTTGGCCACCTCCTAAGAAGAGAAGACTCCCTGGAAAAGACCCTGATGTTGGGAAAGATGGAGGGCACAAGGAGAAGGGGACGACAGAGGACGAGATGGTTGGACAGTGTTCTTGAAGCTATCAGCATGAATTTGACCAAAGTGCGGGAGGCAGTGGAAGACAGGAGTGCCTGGCGTCCCCTGGTCCATGGGGTCATGAAGAGTCAGACACGACTAAACAACTAAACAACAACAAATCAGTTCTGTATGAAATTAACTTTATGAAATCCGCAACTCAAATGAGGGTGTCCTTGGGGTGTCCTTTTTAAAGTTTACCCATTAGGATAGTGATACCAACAAGGCCCCTCCCCTAGTTGAAGTGCCACCCCCTGCCCCCTAAAAGCCTCCAGTTGTTCTGTTGACTCAGTCCCCCCCCCCAAAAAAAAATAAACATATCCTTCAGATTTTTCTTCTTAAAAGTGAAACCAGGCAGGTTGGAAAGGAAACACTTTCATTGGGAGTTGAAGAGGAGAGCTCATTTTGAGGGACAGTTCTAGTTTTTAAGCAGGGGAAATTATTCTCGCAAGTTCCCCCAGTCTACGAGTGGTGAGAGACTCCCGGGGTTCCATGCATTTACCAGGCTTGGTTTCCCTGGAATGAACGTCAGCAGAGACTGTGGTGTCTTTAGGATATATGGTTTTAATTACATAAAGCTACAACTTCAGCATAGGATGGAAGGGCTCACAGCAGTAACAGATTTCGCTTCTCCATTAGGCACAGCTTTGGAGCCAGCACAAAGCAAGCAGGTCTCTGTATCTCCGCCTTCCAGACTGATCCCAGCTCAGCTCTCACACACCACCCAGGCTCTTGTTCCCCTACCTAGCAGCTAGGTGAGGGTTGGGGTATTATCAGCATCACGCTCTAACCAAATGAGCTAAGTGGTTGGAAGATGTAGCAAGCTAGTTTGCTGCTGAACCAATGGATCCAAACTGCATGACAGGAGATTCTGACTAGACATTAGAAAGAACTTTCTGACAGCAAGAGGTTGTTGACCACCTCGGAAGGTAGCAGACTCCACTTTGCTGAAGGTTTCTAAACAGAGTTCCGATTGCCATATTTTGGGGCTTCTTCCTCTGTGATTCTTGTGTTGTAGGGGGTTGGGCTAGATGACCCTGGGGGGTCCCTTCCAACATCACGATTCAGCGAGGCTAGGTGGCAATGTCCAGTCTCTGTGGAGTCACGCTTAGCTAGAGAGCCTTTGCCTGCCTGACTCCAATTCTTTTTATCATCTTGGCAATGTCCTGAAGTCAAACGCTCCCATTATAGCTCAAGAGAGAGGGGAGTGAGGGGAGGGGCAGGCCATCACAAAACGGGCAGCGGGAAAAACGCCGGCTCCTTTCATCTGTATAATAGCCTGGTGTTCTGACAAGAAGCTTCTGTTCCTGTAACCTGGAAAGCTTTTAAGCGCCACGGAAAAGCAGGCAATTATGGGTTAGGGTGAGGTGCACCCGATTGGATGTTGTTACAAATCACTCATTGTCATCGGAGGCGTTTTGGAAAAGAGGCCGCCGGGGAATGATTGCCGTTTAGCAGAAGAGACAATTTTGTTTTATTTTTGGTGGTTTGTTTAGAGTGCTTGATGAGCACATGCAGATTAGGGAGAGAAAGCGGAGAGCACAATTCTCCTGACTCTCTGCTAGCAGGCTCTCCACTTACGGAGGAACAGGCTGAAAGATGCTTCCCTCTTCTGGCGAGGTCAAGGGGCACATCTCCCCACACTCAGCCACCAGCACCTCCAGGTTTTCCAGGCCACAAATTGTTGTTATTCCGCAGGGCTGTGCCCAAATGACTTTGGCCATCTTTGCTGAAGGAGGCGGCTGACGTTCCAAGCAATTCCACCTGCCTCCCAACCGCCCATTAAGTTTGCGTGCCAAAAATGCCAACTCCTTTGGCTAAGAGCAAATGTTATCGGATGTTTGTTTCATCCGGGTTGACAACGCTGCTGTAGTTCCTAAAACAAATCCAACACAAATTGCTTTCACAACAAACGACCTTTTTGGAATTTAGTCCTGAATGTACTCAGGAGAAGCCTCCCTAATTTATTGTCCCCTAAAATGGTGCCCTTGATCGCCACCCCGGTGTTGACATGTATTGTGGTGTAGTAACAAGGTCAGGAGGTTAGACTTAGACCCTGGAGAGACTAGGGTTCAAATCCTCCCAGTTGGCCATGAAGCTCACTGGGTGGTCACTGCCCCTCAGCCTTACCTACCTCACAGAAGAAGAGGAGTTTGGATTTGATATCCCGCTTTATCACTACCCGAAGGAGTCTCAAAGCGACTAACATTCCTCTTTCCCTTCCTCCCCCACAACAAACACTCTGTGAGGTGAGAGGGGCTGAGAGACTTCAGAGAAGTGTGACTAGCCCAAGGTCACCCAGCAGCTGCATGTGGAGGAGCGGGGAATCGAACCCGGTTCACCAGAATACAAGTCCACCACTCTGAACCACTACACCACACTGGCTCTCTACATCAGGGTTGTTGCAGGGATTCAATGAGGTGGGAAACCATGCATGCCATAGGAAGGAAGGAAGGAAGGAAGGAAGGAAGGAAGGAAGGAAGGAAGGAAGGAAGGAAGGAAGGAAGGAAGGAAGGAAGGATCTCTGAACAGCTACCCCAGAGCCTCCGTTGCCAACCAGGTGTACTCCAGCTGTTTTGGACTTCTACCAGGGCAGCCCCTGGTGATGGGGCAAAACATCTCGAGAGCACTAAATGGGCACAGAACCAGCAGCAACCATACCTCCTGCAGGCACATGGCAACCAAATCTTCCTTGGGGAAGAGATGTCTGCTTCCTTCTTTGGATGTTTTGCTGGAATCACGAAAGCTTAAGACAGCCTTTTGTGCATCCCATTTCAAAGCACACAGCTCCATCCTCAAGGGCAGCGGTTTCCAAAGTGGGCAGTGGGGTTACTTAAAGGTAAAGGACCCCTGACCATTAGGTCCAGTCGCGGATGACTCTGGGGTTACGGCGCTCATCTCGCTTTATTGGCCGAGGGAGCTGGCGTACAGCTTCCGGGTCATGTGGCCAGCATGACTAAGCCGCTTCTGGCGAACCAGAGCAGCGCATGGAAATGCCATTTACCTTCCTGCTAGAGCGGTACCTATTTATCTACTTGCACTTTGACGTGCTTTCTAACTGCTAGGTTGGCAAGGAGCTGGGACCAAGCAACAGGAGCTCACCCCGTCGTGGGGATTCGAACTGCCGACCTTCTGACTGGCAAGTCCTAGGCTCTGTGGTTTAACCCACAGCACCACCCGCATCCCACAGTGGGGTTACTTAGGGGGGGTGCTAAGAGGCAAGGGGGAAACAGGAGATGTAAATCACTATCAGACTTTGCTGGTATCACTGGATCAGGCCCATCCATTTTGTTGAATTAAACTAAATAGTGTTAACTGGGTTTTGAATAAATTTGGGGGGAAATGGCTCATGGGCCAAACTGAGACTCATAGCAGGCCCAACTTGGCTGCAGACTGGAGCTTTCTCATCCCTGCTGAACGCTTCCCCTCCAGGCTTAATAATTCCTTTGACATTAGTGCTGGCTGGTGTTCTTTGCTCAACCTCAGAAACATCTGGCAATGGGAAATGGCTCAGATCTGGGGCAGTGTCACAGTCCTTTTCACAGGCGATCGAAGTCCCAGCTGGGGACATTGGGACTGGGGGCAAGATGGTGGGGTGGGAGCAGGAATGCGAGTCCAGAAGCCAGAAGTCAGAAAGCCAAGAGTTTGAGGGTCAGAGAGCTGGGAGTCAAGAAATCAAGGGTCTGAGGATCAAGAAGCAAGGAGTCAAGGAGTCAAACCCACCAAGGCAGGGAACATGTTCCTGTGGCAAAGAGCTGAATGGAAAATGCTGACCTTATATCCCTTCCCGGCTCTTGCCACCAGGTGCTGTGAGTTACCAATCGACCTCACCTGTGTGGCCGCACCTTGCCTCTTCAGAACAAACTGAGGAAGGCCCCAGTTCTGCGGAGTCCTGTTGGTCACAGGGCCTGGATCCTGCATGCACACCTGACAGGCAGATCCCCCAGTGCCATCACAAGAAGAGCCCGGCAGCAGTAGCTGGGTCTGGGCAAAGGGGGTCTGCCCTTGTCCAGCATTCTGTTCTCATAGTGGCCAGTCAAGTGTCAGGAAGCATAAAAGATAGTACTTCTTCATCCTGAAATATACTCGGAGTCCTGTAGTGATTTTTCCTGCAAGCCAATCTGTTGTTGCAGTCTAGGATCCTACTTGCCTATTGTTCTAGGCAGTGGCGTAGCATGGGGGTGCAGGGGGGGCCGGCTGCACCGGGCGCAACATCTGGGGGGCGCACTCGCACTTGCAGCTCTCTGCCCCCTGCTAAAATCCACGGGTTAGGGGGCGCAAATTACTTGCCTTGCCCCGGGTGCTGACAACCCACGCTACGCCACTGGTTCTAGGATCCAAGCTTAGTACATAACGATGGCTTTGGGGGGAAATAAGACAAATTCCATGGGGAGAGGACTATTGGCCACAGGGCTGGCTCACCTGTGAGGCAAGGTGAGGTGACTGACTCGGGTGGCGTAATCCACAGAGGCAGCAGATCCGGCCTCCAAGAAATGCCTTGGCAACTCCTTCATGGTGGTAGCAACAACAGCAACATGCTTCTTGGAGGCCAGGTCTGCCACCGCATCAGCAGCACAGACACACACACACACACTTCTTCTACAGCAGCCTCTCAGCAAATCATCTCCTCCCAACCCTGGGGTCAAGTCTCCGTCCCACCCCTAGGGAGGAAATGGACAGGGGCTGCGCTCTGAGGTCTCCTAGGTTCTGCACCCACCCAGCATGACTCAGGGAAGGCTCCTTCCCCCTACTCCCACCCCCCTGGCCTTTGATCCTCACTCCAACCATCCATAGGTGGGCTTGGATTCCCTGCCTTGTTCTCAATGTTGCTCTTCCCTCCCTGCTTGTTCCCTGGCGTTTTGCGCTTAGCCTCGGGTGCCCAAATGTGCTGTGCTTTTCCATCACGGCTGGAGGCAAGCAATGCTTCTGAGTACACCAGTTGCTGGAAACCACACAGGAGGGAACAGAGCTCTTGTGCACAAATCCTGCTTGCTGGTTTCCCACAGGTGTCTGGTTGGCCACTGTGAGAACAGGGTGGTGGACTGGATGGCTCCCTTTGGTCGGACCAGAAGGCTCTTCTTATGTTCTGATGTCCTAATGGGAAGCATAGAAGCAGAACCTAAGTACAGGGGACATATGGCTTCTGATAATAGAGGTTACTCAGGATGATGATGATGATGATGATGATAAATTTTATTTATACCCCGCCCTCCCTGGCCAGAGCCGGGCTCAGGGGGGCTAACATCAATAAAATCGCAGTAAAAACATAATAAGAAAAAAAGGAAAAAACCATTTAAAATACAGGTTAAAATGCAGCCTCATTTTAAAAGTCAAAACCATAAGGGGAGGGAAACATAAGGGTCAGACTGAGTCCAAACCAAAGGCCAGGCGGAACAGCTCTGTCTTGCAGGCCCTGTGGAAAGATGTCAAGTCCCGCAGGGCCCTAGTCTCTTGTGACAGAGCGTTCCACCAAGTCGGGGCCAGTGCTGAAAAGGCCCTGGCCCTAGTTGAGCCCAATCTAACCTCCTTGAGGCTCGGGACCTCCAAAGTGCTGTCCATTTGTGGACCTTAAGGTCCTCTGTGGGGCATACCATACTAACTCTCCACTTACTTTTTAAAAGTATATATAAATGAGTCCTGGCATCAGCACTGAATTTTGGAGCTTTCCCTGTTTGGCTTTCCATCTGTGGGGACTAGCAGTTAACTGAGAGGAGCTCTGTGGTCCTCGCCTACTGCTCCACTCCATTAATGGAATTATAAAATTGTTCGGAAATACACCCAAGGGTCATCTAGCTCAAGCCCTCCCACACACACACACAATGCAGGAATCACAAGGAAAGAATCCCTGACATTCTTAGGCTGCAGGCAAGGTTTGGAGGCAGGCAAGCTCTCCTCTCTGCCTCTGCCCCACATCTGCGATGGAAGCTGATGAGTGGCACTCATACATCCAAATGCTCATTCACGAAGAGATGCTGGAGAGGATTTAGATGGAGACTCTGCAATTAAGAGGTTGACACTGAAATCAATAGGCATCTCTATCCAGGCATCATCCCAGGAACTCAGCACACAGCTGGGGAGGGGAGGGGGAGCTCTGCAAGTTCAGAAAAGCAAACCCAGGAGAGATGGCAGAGAGTGTGCTAATGAAATTGGCTGGAGTTAAAAGAGTGATCAGCCGCTGATCCCAGCCCTCTCCTGCTGGAGCACCTGGGGAGCGCTGCAGGCTTAGGTCCCTGGCAGGGGTGGGGAGTCCACTCATTTCCAACTTTGAATCTTAACCTACTTAAGTTGTACTTTCCCAAAGCTATACATGAACTGAAAGGCAGCTCGCCTTTGAAATTCTCATGCCCCCAACTTTTAGAATGCAATTCTCCAGGCAAGCTATATTTTTATATATTATTAGTTTTTTAACATATCATTTCCAACATTCATACAACATATCTTCTTATCTTATACGTCTGTCAACACCTCTGATGACTTTCCGTTCTTTATCACTTATTCTGCATTTCTTAATTTCTCTATTACTCGTAATTGTCCTAAACTAATAATTCTCCTCTTAGTCTTACTTGCAATATTTCAAATAGTCCTCCTTACAAAGCTTCTTGCAATCCTCCAATCTGTTCATTACTATTACTTTTCAAATAGTTCATATATTTACTCCAGTCTTCTAAGAATCTCTGGTCCCGCAGGTTTCGAATCCTTCCTGTTAATTTGTCTAATTCTGCATAATCCAGCTCCAGGCAAAATATAAGTACAAAAACACACATGTTGGTGTGCAAGAAAATTCATATTGTGGGTTTGGGGGTCAGTCTGGATGATGCCCTGAGTACCTTCCAATTCTTGGGATTTTGTGGGGGGACCTTCCAGCAACTCCTGTAGCCAAGTTGGTTCCAAATTTATTGCTCTGCTTTCCTTTGGACCACATCAAGAGGGGGGCAGGTCTTGTCATCTAGCCAGCCAGGATCTCCATGTACAATGTCCAGGCTTGCAGAAGAAGAGGAAGAAGAGTTTGGATTTGATATCCCGCCCTTCACTCCCCTTCAGGAGTCTCAAAGCGGCTAACAATCTCCTTTCCCTTCCTCCCCCACAACAAACACTCTGTGAGGTGAGTGGGGCTGAGAGACTTCAAAGAAGTGTGACTGGCCCAAGGTCACCCAGCAGCTGCATGTGGAGGAGCGGAGACTCGAACCCGGTTCCCCAGATTACGTGACTACCGCTCTTAACCACTACACCACACTGGCTCTCAGGAGAGGTCATGTTGGTGTTTCAAATGCAGCAAAAACAACACAGGAGGCAGAAGTTGATGTTGTTACCCGCTGCTGGTTTCATTCTGGTACTGAGCCTGATGGGAATTGTAGAGAGCCAGTGTGGTGTAGTGGTTAAGAGCGGTGGACTCGTAATCTGGGGAACCGGGTTCGCTTCTCCGCTCCTCCACATGCAGCTGCTGGGTGACCTTGGGCTATTCATACTTCTCTGAAGTCTCTCAGCCCCACTCACCTCACAGAGGGTTTGTTGTGGCGCCTACAATTGAAGAATGGAGAATGAAATTAATGGCAACATGGCTCCCTCTCTCTCTAGCATCAGACAGCAAAGAGAAAGAACAAAGGACAATAGTCCCACTTCATGGAACACAGTAACACAAACATCCTGTCTCCGTCACTTCCCACTCTGTGGAATGAAAACATACACCATCATGTGATAGACAACAATCCCATGACTGCAATCATGGAGCCAGGAATTCTAACAAGTACAACATCTCCTCCTTTGGGCTCTTTTCCTTGATCTGATTCTTCATCTGAAGATCTCCCTGAGAGTTTTGATCAGAGAGAAAATGACACACACCCTGTTTCAGGCTCCCTCTGGGACCCCTTATCAACATCCATAACAGTTCTGTCCCTTTTGGGATTTCTGATCCCCAAAGGATCATCTAGTCCAGGCATGTCCAAAGTCCATTTTGGGGCCTAATCTGGCCCACCGGTCAGTTTAATCCAGCCCCTGTGGTAGTTTATTTCCTGGGGTAAAATCCCCCAAACCAACAACTTTGGGGTAAAATCAACAACTTCAGTTGGCCCTTGTGGCCCTTCACTTCATCAAATCTGGCCCTCTTTGAAAAAAGTTTGGACACCTCTGATCTAGTCCAAACCTGTGCAATGCAGGAATCACACATACAGGATCCCTAACTGACCTCCGTTAAAAAAATTCCAATGAAGGAGAGTCCATTACCTTCGAAGGTTGTCTGTCCCACTGTTGAAGAGCTCTTACCATCAGAAAGTTCCTTCCCAGTGTTTAGTTTGAATCTCCTTTCTGGTACATCCTTTCCTGTCCTTCCTTGAAAGCTTCTGTCCAGAGATAACTGTGTTTCACTGGTTCCCTTCGCTCCACCAGGTCTCTATCAAAGCTATCCTCACCCATCCTTGCTTGGTGTCTCCTTGGTGTCTCCTGCTGCCAGAATAGACCCAGGAGCACCAAGCCCTAAATCCAGGACTCTTACTAAGATGACCTATTTTGTCAGAATTTATCCCTAATTAATTCTAATGGAACTAAACTGTTTGTTATTCATTTTGGGAGAGGGTGGAGGCAGGGGACTCAGCCTCTAAATTAATTCCACTTTATTGTTAATGAAACCTACAGGCTAAAGTGCGGTGCAGGAAAACAACTCCTCAGAGAGGGAGAGTGAAGGAGAGAGACAGGCAGGCCCCGTCTCTCTCTCTCTCTCCTCTCTCTCTCTCTCTCTCTCTCTCTCTCTCTCTCTCTCTCTCTCTCTCTGCTCAGGTTATTTCCAGCTCGCCTTAATGTCCTCAAAAGCCACAGTGATGTTGCAGAAAGCCTCAGCCATAGGGAACTTAATTAAACTTTACTTATGAGAGTTAAATATTCATTATTGGGCTTCAATTACTGGCTTTGCTGTTTCTCCCCTTTGCTTATTTTCATTTGCATGATGGCTAATTAGTCTGATTGCTCTTCCTAGCTCAGAACCCTGGCAATTACAGTATTTGTGCAGCTCTGAGACCCTGCTTGGAACCAGGTCCCCACTGGCTGGGGGGTCCAGCAAGAGAGTGGGAAGGCAGGGCGCCCCCATGTGGTGGTCGATATGGCAAGCAGACCCAGGCTGCAAATACCAGTCTTGTGCCCGTCCACCTCTGCTTTCTGGAGCCTCTAGCTAAAGCACCTCACTCTGGGCTGAACTCTCCCGCTGGGTTGCTGTGATGCGTCTCTTTGCAGCTTGGTGGCTAACAGTTACAGGGTTTGGACTAGATGACCCTTGGGGTTCCTTCCTTCTATTTATGAGCTTTCAAGGGTCCATAGGATTGGAACCCTTGCTCAGCTTCATGCTACCCATCACGGATCTGGCCAGCTTCATCCATGATATAGTCGCTGCCCTGTATGTATCTTCTTTAACTGCTGCAAAGCTTGTTTTTCCTATTGCATTTGTTACACTTCCAGGGGTTCAAATGTAAGCATTATACTTTGGAACTCCCCGCCTGTTGATATCAGGCCTTCACTGCTCTCATTTTGTCACCTCCTTGAAAATAGTTCTGATTAAATAAGCCTACTCACAGTTGTTTAGAAATGTTATGTACTGAAGTTCTCACCCTGGGCCAGCAGGGGGATGCTGTAGATAGTTCAGGCACATATGCAAATAAGGGATAGAAAGTGACATTCAGTGATTGGATAGTTACAGAAAATGGTTACTGTTGCGTTCCAGTGGAGCTCTATATAAGCAGGTTGGGCTGAACCCTTCAGTTCAGCTCTGTTCTGGCCTGTGAATAAACAAGAGCTGTTTGAAGAATCGCTGTGTCATCTGATATGTTCACCCACAACTTAACAAGAAACTTGGTGTGAGTTTTTAATCTATTTTAGTCCATTGTTATCATAACTTTTTTGAAAGGCATGGCCCTGACTGACTCCATAAAAGAGCCGAGTCATGTAGCCATTTTCTCCATCGCAGTCTTGTTGTCCTGCCTCAGAAGTTGTCTTGATTCTTGCTTGTCTTGATACTGATCTTTTGCTGCCATGATGCTCTCCTGCAGCCATTTTGTATTCTCTTCATGTAATTTTGCTGTCTGCTGGCTCTCAGCCAGCCACACATGAGTTCAGTCTCCATATGAGATGAACTCACAGTTTCTTTGTGTAACTACCAAGCAAAGCCCGCCTCTCAGGGATCAAAAGTGAGTACACTTTTTTGTTACTTTACTCAGAAAGACGCTTGTGTCTTTATTCTTTTAAGAGGGCACTAAAGGGGACACCAGAAATAATCTTAACTCAGAGATTCAAATGAATGTGCAAACAAGCTTCCAGCTATATTGAGGGGAATTTGCTCTGCTACATCACTCACAGCATGAGTGAAGGAAGGAAATTGCTTATTCAATACACTGGTGCCTTGGGTTACAGACGCTTCAGGTTACAGACGCTTCAGGTTACAGACTCCGCTAATCCGGAAGTAGTACCTCAGGTTCAGAACTTTACCTCAGGATGAGAACAGAAGTCGCCTGCCGCCAGCGTGGCGGCGGTGGGAGGCCCCATTATAGCTAAAGTGGTACCTCAGGTTAAGAACAGAACCTCCAGAATGAATTAAGTTCTTAACCCAAGGTACCACTATATATCCTTTCCTACAATCCTTAACATTCCCACAAATTGCACTGAAAAAAAATGTTGCTTTATCTTTTCTGTAAGCCACCGTGAGGTTGCTTTCTTAAAATCAAGTAGCTGGAGGGCTGAGTCTAAGGTGTGACCTGGATGAGAATCAGAATTGTAGAGCTGGAAGGGTGGACTAGAGAAACCATGGAGTCCCTTCCATCTCTATAATTCTGTATGATTCCATACGTTTAACATAGCTTGCAGTGAGTTTCTCTACAAACAGCAGGAGACAAAGGGCTCTGTTAAGGGCTCCCTTTCTTCCTGCAACCAACAGCACCCTGCCCTGCTTGGGGTCAGGGCCTGCTTGAGAAGGTCCTAGCCGCTGGACTTCCCTTTGACCTCTACTATTCATAAACTCGAATCCGGCAGTCGCTGTGTCACAAAGGCATCGTAAGAGTGTCACAGAGAGTTTTGAAGTCGAGGGTTGAATGACAGAAGATGCCTAAAACATTTAAGTTTGACCTTTGGTTGAGCCCCCGGGCCAAAGGCTCCTTCCTGCCAGACTCCCTCTTCCTGCTGGGCTAAATGGCCGTCAAGGCTGCCCTTTGTTTCCCCTCCAGCACCCAACATCCTGGTGTCGTTTCAACCACTGTGTCAATTTCACAGGCAGAGGCTTAGATGTTCTGAGCCAAAGCCTTGTGCTGGCGGTGGGGGGTGTCCTTCCGCGGGAGTAAGCTGGCCCACACAATCTGTCGGCCAGGAAGAGTTGAAAGGGAAGCCTCTAATTCAACGGCTGATGCAGACGTAAACTGACAGCGATACCACAGAATCATCGAATCGTACAGTTGGAAGGGACCCCGAGGGTCATCCAAACCTCTGCAATGCAGCAATCACAGCCCAAGAATCCCTGGCAGGTGGCCATTCAACCTCTGCTTCCAAACCTTCGGTGAAGGAGAGCCCACCACATTCTTAGGGAGTCCTCTCCACTGTCAAACAGCTCTTACTGCCACGGTCCAGTTCACGGGCGATCAAAGACCCGGCTGGGGACGTCAGGACCGGGGGCAAGATGGCGGGGTGGGAGCAGGAACGGGAGTCCAGAATCCAGGAGTCAGGAAACAAAGAGTCCGAGGGTCAGGAAGCAAAGAGTCACGAAGTCAAGGGTCTGAGGGTCAGCAAGCAAGGAGTCACGAAGTCAAGGGTCCGAGGATCAAGAAGCAAGGAGTCAAGGAGCCAAAAGCAGCAAGGCAGGGGGTGTGTTGCTGTGGCAAAGAGCCGAAGGGAAAATGCTGACCTTATATCCCTTCCCGGCTCTTGCCACCAGGTGCAGTGAATTACCAATCGGCCTTACCTGTGTGGCCACGCCTTGCCTCTTCAGAACAAACTTAGGAAGGCCACAGTCCTGCAAAGTCCTATTGGTCACAGGGCCTGGCTCCTGCATGCACTCCTGACACCATCAGAAAGTTCTTCCCAAGGTTTAATCAGAATCACCTTCCTTGCCATTTGGATCCACAGAAGACAACTTTGCTCCATCTTCCATCTGACCAGCCCCTCAGATATTTGAAGGTGGCTATCCCATCACCTCTCGGCCTTCTCTTTTCCAGAGTTCCTGACTTCCTCAACCGTTCCTCATAAGGTTTGGTTTCCAGACCCTTGATCCTCTGTTGGTCTCCATCCTCTGCACGTTTCCAGTTTTTCAATACCCTTCTTAAACTGGGGTGCCCAGAACTGGACACAGACCAATGCAAAAAAACTTCCCTTGATCCGGGCACTCTGCTTCTGTTGATGCAGCCTAGAATTGCAGTAGCTTTTCTTTTTCCTTTTCTTTTGCTGCTGCTGCTGTGCATTGTTGCTGGCATCTGTCTGTCTCACGAGACACACAGTTTATTCGTGTTTATTTCTAAATTGGTCCCCCATACTTGGGCATTGCATGTGGCTGCTTCCCTGCTGCAGGGAAGCCTCTCTTCCAGCAGAGATCCATCAGGCATCCTCGTGTTTGATTTTCAGATCGTTTGAAGGCTGGATTTGTGCCAACAGGCCTGTGCAGCTGTTTAAATCTGTCTTGATTAGCCAGCCACTGTAACAATTATTTTGTTTCTAATATTTGGCTGTTTTTAATGGTGATGCCTTATTGTGTGCATATTGCTGCTCACCAACCAGATGGTCTATCTATGAGATGGTGGTATGCAAACACTCTTAGAAATACATAAAGTGGAACCTCTATTATTGTGGTTTCAAATAACCTCAAAGTGCCCCGGGAGAGCAAGCCCAACTCCGGCCAAAGTTGCTCGTTCACAGTTTCCTATCAGTAAAGAGAAATGGTCAGCAGCACTGATCTGTCAAGAGGCAACCGTCTGGGGGAAAGGCCTGAGGAGAACTAGGAATTTGAAGCTGTGAGAGGCTGACATGTGCTGAAGAATCTGGCCGTTTGCACCCTTCCTTTGCAGGAATTAAAGGGAAACATGGAACTGAGAGAGGCAGCTTAAGAAAAGATGCCTCGATTTCACTTTGCAAGGAAGGCAACAGCAGTCTTGTGGCACAGGGCTTGCAAGCAAGGGAAAAAGAGGAGGGGGGAGAAGAGGGGGAGGGAGGGGAAACTGTCTCCTTATTCCACCCCTCCCACCCCCTCCTTCTCCCTCAAACGCACACACACACAATGGTGCCCATATGCATGGCGGCGATAAGGCAACTTTGCAAGTGCTCCAATTCATCACTCCGCCCCAGATGGAATTTGTAATTTATTTCTGCAGCATATGTTGTGTTTTGAGGATGATGCAACATTAGAGCTGGGAGATTGTGAATGAGATGCAGCCTGAAATGCACGTGCCCAGAGCCACAATCAAGCGCTGGGACCTTTCCTTCCATCACTCGCCCTGGAAGGAAAACTTGAGCTCAAGGAGAGCAGCAAAGTTAAGCGACAAGTGCGGGGGTAGGAGGAGTCCAAGTGGTCCAAAGTGCCCAGGGGCCACAGCTCAACCCCAGCAGTGTCACCATCGCCCTTGAGCCAGTATCACCAACTGGACTCATCCACTTCAGCCCCGACTGGGCTAGGTGAGCTGGGTAGCACTTCCAGAGACCACCTTCTGCACAGGAACAGGTCAAAGTGCTGTGGACTCACAGCTTAGAGTTGTGAGCACCGGATTCACTCCAACAAGAAGACAGTCATCGGACAGCAGAGTATAGCAGAGTATAGCAGAGCATAAACGACTCGGAGAGCAGCTCTGTAGAATATCTTCTTTATTCTATCTACAACTATAATACACAACTATATACAGAGCTAAATGAGGTCTAAATGAAAATGCTGAACTGCACTGAGTGTCTGCAGCTGCTCTTAGCAGCAACCTTATCTATACACACAATCTCTCTCTGACACTCAGTCTCTCCCCACCCCCACCCCCCGACACTTTGATGTGAGGCTGGATCAGAATAAGTAGAGAGCAGAAACCGCCCCTCCTCTCTGGAGAATCAGCAGAGAACATCAGCATATTCTTGGATATGGGAGGGGTAAAATCTCCTCAAGCAGGAGGGAATGCCTCATTTGGCCATGCAGACAAGAAGAAAATTAAGGGTTTAACCATACCTACCTTTTGCCTTAGGGACGCGGGTGGTGCTGTGGGTTAAACCACAGAGCCTAGGGCTTGCCGATCAGAAGGTCGGCGGTTCGAATCCCCGCAATGGGGTGAGCTCCCGTTGCTCGGTCCCTGCTCCTGCCAACCTAGCAGTTCAAGAGCACGTCAAGTGCAAGTAGATAAATATGTACCACTCCAGTGGAAAGGTAAACGGTGTTTCCATGTGCTGCTCTGGTTCACCAGAAGTGGCTTAGTCATGCTGGCCACATGACCCTGAAGCTGTACGCCGGCTCCCTGGACCAGTAAAGAGAGATGAGCGCCACAACCCCAGAGTCGGCCACAACTGGACCTAATGGTCAGGGGTCCCTTTACCTTTTACTTTTTGCCTTGCTCTTTCTAGGGACAGGTCCACACTCTAAAACACCATGTGTGTACACACACACACACCCTTCCCCCCCCCCCCAGCTTTCCCTGTGAAAACTCGCTCTTTGGTGCTCAGTCGGAGCAAACATCAATTCAGATTTCCTGTGGATTGCTGTTTGCTCCAATTCAGCTTTAAATAGTGAGGCTTCGTGGGAAAGCTCTGAAGCAAAAAAAAACAAACAAACAGAGTCTATGCTCAAACACGGAGCTTTAAATCATGGACCGTACCTGAGGAAAGCACAGGAAAGGAATGTGTGACGAAGGCCTCTATATCAAAACAGAGATGTGAGCATATTATTTGTCGATGATGTGAAGACCACATTGCAGGCCCAATGGAAATGCTTTTTTGAGATTCATTTGGATAAGGATTCAGCAGGCTCTGGTTAAAGCAAAGCAATGATATTGTTGTTTGGAGGGGTTGGGAAAAGCAACTCTGGAGGTCAGGGTACAGCTGCATTACACCTCTTCTTTTAATAAAATTTAACCAAAATGCATAAGGCCATAAGAATGAGGCCAACAGCCCATCTACTTTTAAGTAACAGTGTGCAATAGAATGTAAATATATATATTAATAATGCCAATGTTGTATATAAGAGAATATCAAGTACTTTCAAGCAGTGTCTATTGCATTCATATTACAGTGGTACCTCGGGTTACATACGCTTCAGGTTACATACACTTCAGGTTACAGACTCCGCTAACCCAGAAATAGTACCTCGGGTTAAGAACTTTGCTTCAGGATGAGAACAGAAATCGTGCTCCGGCGGTGCGGCAGCAGCAGGAGCCCCCATTAGCTAAAGTGGTACCTCAGGTTAAGAACAGTTTCAGGTTAAGAACGGATTTCCGGAACGAATTAAGTTCTTAACCCGAGGTACCACTGTAACCAGTCTGACTTTTTTGCCATCAACTAGGGCCAGACCAAGATGTTTATGAGTCAAAAACAAAAAAATACCATGGAACGTGGGAGGGAAAGGAGGCCAAAATGGAGGAGGGCAGGGGGGAGGAGTTGGTGGTGGCAAGCGAGGAAGATCCGTCATTGGTGGTGGGGGTTGGGGGAAGAGGAGTGGGGTAACAAGTGTATTTCTCATGGACCTTGGTCTGACTTACCTCCCAACTGCCCCAAGTCTCCCTCCCTGAGACGTTGCACAAGCAGTGTATAAATTCTATGAAATAGATGAATAACTTGTTATGTACTGAGTCGAATAGGATCCAAACTGCAGCAGTCTGATTGGTCCTAGAACAATGCAGCAGTATGATTGGTTGGCAGGAACCACCCAATCATGCTCCAGATAGAAGTGAATCCACAACCTGATTAGCTTACAGTAGAATTCCGGAATTAACCAATCATGTGCAGCCCATTGTGTAAATAATGTATATAAAGCAGATACTTTGAGGGGACTTTCATTCATTCCTCCTCACCACCATGAGCTGAATAAAGAGCATGAAATCACTTTGCGACTCTGAGTATATTTCATAACTCTTAATTGCAATAAGGAAGTGTGGGAGGGTGTGCAGCCAGCATCACAAATGCACAGTGGCTAGACAAATAGGGACAATGGCACCTATGGAGCTTCAGAACCTGCACAGAGGGGACTCTATGACATCATACCCCCAAAACCTGGTGGTGGGGGAAAGGCAATGAGTTAATCCCTGTGTCTTCTATCCTGTCACTCACACCCTCTTTTCTTGCCTACAATGGGGTAGGATGTCTGTGAGCTCTCACCCAGAACACATACACAATTTTGAACTGGACTTGTGTGAGGGACGCGGGTGGCGCCGTGGTCTAAACCACAGAGCCTAGAACTTGCCGATCGGAAGGTCAGCAGTTCGAATCCCCGCGAAGGGGTGAGCTCCCGTTGCTTGGTCTCTGCTCCTGCCAACCTAGCAGTTCGAAAGCATGAAGTGCAAGTAGATAAATAGGTACCACTCTGGCGGGAAGGTAAAGGGCGTTTCCGTGTGCTGCTCTGGTTCACCAGAAGCGGTTTAGTCATACTGGCCACATGACCCGGAAAAACTATCGGCGGACAAACGTTGGGTCCCTCGGCCAGTAAAGCGAGATGAGTGCCGCAACCCCAGAGTCGTTCGCGACTGGACTTAACTGTCAGGGGTCCTTTACCTTTTATGGACTTGTGTAGGTCCTTTAAAGGATTATTGCCTGCCTGATCTTCATCCCTGCAACTGTAGAATCCTGGCAAGACGTTGATCAGTGAGTAAACCTTGTATTTTTCCTGTTTGCTCAACAGCCTGAGAGTGATTTCTTTGTTAAGAGGAAAACATAAAAAGTGGGGAGATAATCCAAGACTGCCTATCACATCCTTGCATATTGTAATTGTTCTAGAAGGTCGCGCAACCTTGTCCTAATAGCTTCTAGAGCTAAGCTGCGCATGGGTGGTGATATTAACTCTGCTGAAACAGATATTTGCATTCTCACACAAGCGAGGAAAAGAGGAAGGATAATTAATAAATAAAATAACCTCTCCTCCTCATCTAAAGCCAACCAACAAGAAGAACAATCTCTACTTAGCTACAAAGACCACAGATATGAAGACTCTGGAGAAGGAACTGAAATATACTCCTGTAGTGATTTCATCCCCTTTATTGCAGCTAGTAAAACAGTGATTGAATTGCCCCCCAAACCTCAGGCTTTTATATACATTATTTACACAATGATTCCCGTCTGATTGGCTGGTTCTGCTTCCCTCCTGGAGCCTGATTGGTCTTCTCCTGCAGGCCAATCAGTTGTTGCATTCTACGGTCCAACCAGCCTAATAGGCTGATTAACTTCCTCCTGGAGCCTGATTGGTCTTTTCCTGCAAGCCAATCAGTTGTTTCATTCTAGGATCCTACTTGCCTATTGTTCTAGGATCCAAGCTTAGTACATAACAGGCAAAGGCAAAGACAAACGGACCCCTGACCATTAGATCCAGACGTGACCGACTCTGGGGTTGCGGTGCTCATCTTGCTTTATTGGCCGAGGGAGCCGGCGTACAGCTTCCGGGTCATGTGGCCAGCAGGACTAAGCCGCTTCTGGCGAACCAGAGCAGCGCACGGAAACGCCGTTTACCTTCCTGCCAGAGTGGTACCTATTTATCTACTTGCACTTTGACGTGGTTTTGAACTGCTAGGTTGGCAGGAGCAGGGACCGAACAACGGAAGCTCGCTCCGTCGCAGGGATTCAAACTGCCGACCTTCTGATCGGCAAGCCCTAGGCTCTGTGGTTTAACCCACAGCGCCACCCGCATCCCTAGGAGCCCTCCCTATATCACTTGTCTCAGAAGAGTCAGTCAACTTCAAACCAAAGTCCCTGGGATCCCTCAGCCTCAGAGGGCTGTGGCCTTCTTGCCGCTCTGCTTGTGGGCTTCTGACTGGCCCCAGGGCCTCTAGATAGGATGCTAGGCTAGCTTCATCTATCTGGGGCTCTTCACCTGCTCCTGAAATTCTGCTTTGCTCCCCGCCTGCACTGTCCTGATTGATTTCAGTTGCTCCCCTGTGCAGTGGCGTAGCATGGGGGGTGCAGGGGGGGCCGGCCACACCGGGTGCAACATCTGGGGGCGGGGCGCGCTCGCACTCGCAGCTCTCTGCCCCTACCTGGCTCACTCACTCTCTCTCACTGCAGTGCTGGCTGTGCGAATCCGATCCAAGCCGCCGGGTCGCCGCCCACTGTGGAGAGGGGTGTGCCAGGTGTGCAGTTAGGGGGCACAAATTACTTGCCTTGCCCCGGGTGCTGACAACCCACGCTACGCCACTGCCCCTGCGCTCAGTTATCAAAGGGGCTATTGGAGGCCAGCTGCCTGCACACCCAGTGTTTGGAAAGAGCTTCTCTGCTTTCTCCACGTCCAGAGCCTTGGCTCAGCCTGCAACAGCTGCCTTGGAGGTATATCAATAAGAAGCAATCAGGAGTGGCTGTAACGATGCCAATCGATACATAATTGCATCAGGACCACTCTATTACTCGTCTGGGTGACAAGCAAGGAGCCTGTTTAATTTGAACAATTGTTTTATCGTGTCACCAGGACCCGGACCAGGAGGGCAACTTTCACACAGCAAATAAGGCAGGATGGCCCAGCGGGGACAAAGAATGGATGGAGACAGGAATTGAACATGGGCTCCCAGTACATTTCTGAGCATAATTCAAAGTGTTGGTGCTGACTTTAAAGCCCTAAATGGCCTCTGCCCAGTATATACCTAAAGGAGCATCTCCAATGCTCCAGCACGATCACTGGCAGGAGCAAGCAATACCTTGTTGGCGTACAATGCCTGTGCTCAGAGACCTGCACTGGTTGCCGATTTGCTACCAGGACAAGTTCCAGGTGTTACTGTTAGTATATAAAGCCCTTAACAACTTGGGACCTAGGAGACAACTTTATCCAATATATGTCCACTCGGATGCTTTGATCGGAGGAATTGGCACTACTGAGGGTGCCACATAATACGCATTCCGCCCTTGTAAGAACTTGACCTTTTACTGCTACACCTATACTTTGGAACTCCCTGCCTATTGATACCAAGCAGGTTCCTTCGCTCTCCTCTTTTGGGCACCTGCTAAAAACGTTTTTGCTTAGACAAGCCTACCCAGATGTATTGAAAGCTGAGACGTCCATTTTTAGGACGCTGCTGTTTTAACTTTTCAAAAGTCTTAAAAGAACAGTGGTACCTTGGGTTAATTCATTCTGGAGGTCTGTTCTTACCCTGAAACTGTTCTTAACCTGAAGCACCACTTTAGCCGCCGCCGGAGCACAATTTCTGTTCTCATCCTAAAGCAAAGTTCTTAACCTGAAGCACTATTTCTGGGTTAGCGGAGTCTGTAACCTGAAGCGTGTGTAACCTGAATCGTATGTAACCTGAGGTACCACTGTATTGTTATTCGTTCTTCTTGATTATGCCGCTACTGCTGTTTTCTTGTAAGATGCCTTTGAGGTTTGTTTCAGCGCTCCATGTTTCAGTTTGCAATATGAAACAAAAAGAAAAGAAAAAGTCTTCACCGGTCCCACGCCACAAAGGGACTGAGGCTTGATCCAGACTTCCATTCGTGGTGCCTCCTGTGAGATAAAGCTGATGAAGACTATTACGAAACAGTAGTATCATTCCGGAGACACTGCCCTTTTGAGGCTTTTGAGACGTCTTCCATTGAAACTTTTGAAAGACTATTGTGGGACTGTCCTTATACATCTGTTTTGAACACATGGCTCACTACCACTCTGTTATATTGTACATATGAACTTTGATTGGCTTACTCCTACAATTTGAATGATATCATTATTCTATTATATATTTTCTATTAACTAATAATAAAAATAAAAAAAAAATTATTTATACCCCGCTCTCCCCAGCCAGAGCTCACAGCGGCTAACACCAGTAAAATTACAGTAAAAACATAATAGGGGGAAAAAAACAATTTAAAATATAGGTTAAAATGCAATTTAAAATGCAGCCTCATTTTAAAAGTAGCCCATAGATCAAAACCATAAGGGGAGGGAAACATAAGGGTCAGACTGAGTCCAAACCAAAGGCAAGGCAGAACAGCTCTGTCTTGCAGGCCCTGCAGAAAGATGTCAAGTCCTGCAGGGCCCTAGTCTCTTGTGACAGAGCATTCCACCAAGTCGGGGCCAGTACTGAAAAGGCCCTGACCCTACTTGAGACCTATCTAACCACCTTGCGACTTGGGACCTCCAAAATGTTGTCATTTGTGGACTGTAAGGTCCTCCATGGGGCATACCAGGAGAGGCAGTCCCGTAGGTACGTGGGTCCTAGGCCTCATAGGGCTTTAAAGGTCAAAACCAGGCACCTTAAACCTGACGCTGTACTCCACCGGGAGCCTGCATGTTGTGTTTGTATTGTTGTGACGTCTGTTGGTTGGGCAGAAGATCCTCTGTGTGTGTGTGTTGTTAGCAAGGACCATAGCTCAGAGAAAAAGCATCTGTCTTGCAAGCACAAGATTCAATCCCTGCTGGCATTTTCAGCTAGGGTTGGGAGAAACCCCTTGTGTAAAATCCCAGAGCTGCTGTCAGTCCGTGAAGACAATACTGAGCTACATGGACCAATGGTCCGAGTCGGTGTAACACCCCCCCCCCACGGACGCCATCTCTGGCCACGAAGAGGAGGGCAGCATGGCGTGGGCACCGCAGGCTGCGAAGGGCCATAAAAACCTCCAAGTATGAAATTAGCTTGACTCTGTAACTGAGCTACATCAGGCTGGCTGTCAGGAAATCAATAGCGCACCGTAATTATGTCCATAAACATGCTGCAGAAGCAGAATGAGTCAAAGGGAATGGAAGCGGGAGGGAGGGGCTCTCGGCCAAAGATAACTCAGAGAAGCATAGAATAGCAGAACTGGGAAGGGTTCCCCAAGGGACATCTAGACTAACCCCCTGCAATGCACCAGCCGCTCACATGCCACTGAGCCGGGTCCAATCTTCATTATTTGGGTCCAGGATACCCGAGAGACCACCTGATACCTTACATTCCTATCCACCCACTGAGGTTGTCGAGGGAGTTGATATTTGTGGTTCCTGTCGTTCAGGCACACGGATCCTAATTTCCAGCATTCATGTATTCAAATTCTGTGAATCTCCCTCCCGTCTGAGATGAGGAAGGCCCCCTTCTCGTTGAACATCTGTCCCCTTTTGAATTTATTTATTTTCCAGCAGGCATTTTCAGTATGTTTTCCTGATTCTGTGGTTAATTGCAACTGATTGCATCTCTATTGTAGCCCTTTTCAAAGCTCATTGTACACCACTTAGAAATGGCAGTGCTAAACATTGTGTGTGTGTAGTTAAGAGGCACAGTCACATGTGTGTTTGAGCATCATTTGGAGGGATTCCATGAAGGAGTTGAAATGAATGGAGCAAGAGTGTGTTGTGGGTAGTGAAGCCTGATGTGCGAAGGAAACTCTTTTAAAAACAGGGGTGGTGAAATATATTCAGAGTCGAGTGTGAATTCCATGCTCTTTATTCAGCTCATAGTAGCAATGAATGAAACTTTCCTCAAAACGTATAGCTATATACAGTGGTACCTCGAGTTACATATGCTGCAAGTTACATACGCTTCAGGTTACAGACTCCACTAACCCAGAAATATTACCTTGGGTTAAGAATTTTGCTTCAGGACGAGAACGGAAAACGTGCAGCAGCAGCACGGCAGCAGCAGGAGGCCCCATTAGCTAAAGTGGTGCTTCAGGTTAAGAACAGTTTCAGGTTAAGAACAGACCTCCGGAACGAATTAAGTACTTAATCTGAGGTACCACTGTTCTTAACCTGAAGCACCACTTTAGCTATTGGGGCCTCCCGCTGCTGCCGTGCCTCCGGAGCACGATTTATTTTCTCATCCTGAAGCAAAGTTCTTAACCTGAAGCACTATTTCTGGGTTAGCGGAGTCTGTAACCTGAAGTGTATGTAACCCAAGGTACCACTGTATACATTATTTACACAATGGGCCCACGTGATTGGCTAATTCCGGGCTGCTCCTGTAGGCCAATCAGGTTGCAGATTCACCTCCTCCAGAAGCCTGATTGGCTGCTCCTGCAGGCCAATCGGGTCGCTGATTCACCTCCACCTGGAGCTGGATTGGGTGGCTCCTACGGACCAATCAGACTGCTGCATTCTGGATCTTATTGTTCTAGGATTCAGCTCAGTACATAACAGGTGGTGAGCCTGTTGGGACCACACACCCCATATTGCTGGACTCCTGGAGCTGATGGGACTTCTCTACATCTCATCCGCCACGAACCACAGGCAAATCTGTGACCTGGTCAGCAGCCTGATTCCCTCCCACCTACTGTGCCCCCAGAAGAAAAACCTTAATTTCACACATGCGCTCATGGCAGTGAAAGAACAGGAAAGAAACCTTGGGGTCATAGGGGATAGCTCAGTGGAGATGTCGACCTCGTGGTGGTGGTGGGGCATGAAAAAGGCAAATTCCATGCTAGGGATCATTAGGAGAGGAATTGAAAACAGCCGATAACATAATGCTGCTATACAAATCGATGGCTCATTCGAAATACTGCGTAAAGCATCTTTGGTTTTGGTTAAGTATTGTATCTTAAAAAGCAGAGACATCACCTTGCCAACAAAGGTCTGTATAGTAAAAGCTATGGTTTTCCCAGTAGTGATGTATGGAAGTGAGAGCTGGACCATCAAGAAGGCTGATTGCCGAAGAATTGATGCTTTGAAATTCTGGTGCTGGAGGAGACTCTTGAGAGTCCCATGGACTGCAAGAAGATCAAACCTCTCCATTCTGAAGGAAATCAGCCCCGAGGGCTCACTGGAAGGACAGATCCTGAAGCTGAGGCTCCAATGCTTTGGCCACCTCATGAGAAGAGAAGACTCCCTGGAAAAGACCCTGATGTTGGGAAATATGGAGGGCACAAGGAGAAGGGGACAACAGAGGACAAGATGGTGGGACAGTGTTCTCGAAGCTACCAGCATGAGTTTCACCAAACTGCGGGAGGCAGTGGAAGACAGGAGTGCCTGGCGTGCTCTGGTCCAGGGGGTCACAAAGAGTTGGACACGATTAAACAACTAAACAACAACATTGTAGAGTTGGAAGGTTTGCTTGTTTGTGTTTTTGTTTGTTTGTTGGGGTTTTCAGCCAAATAACACAATATAACATTTATCATATAAAAGGAAAAAGGAAATCCCCCCTCGCCATGACTGCCCTCAACTTCCCCTTCTGGATCTTTAAATATTTACTACTTCTGCTTAATTGTTATCTTGTTTTTATCATCTTATATCTGAATACCCTTAAATTCTTATCATTTTTGTACCAAATTTTCTTTCATAATTACATCTTGCACTCAATTACATTCCATATTATTGTTTCTTGACCTTTAAACTTGTTTTCTTACTTGCCAGTGTTTAATCAAACCCTGCTAGTGAGTCCATTTCTTTACAGTATTTCTGTCAATACAACATAAAAGGTTTCCAGTCTTTTTTAAAAATCTTCATTGTCGTTGTTTCTGATTCTTTCTGTAAGTTTCACCATTTCTGCATATTCCATAAGTTTGACCTGCCATTCTTCCTTTGCTGGTATCTTGTCGTCTTTCCATTTTTGAGCTAGGAGAATCCTAGCCACTGTTGTTGCATACATAAACAACTTCTTCCACTCCTTTGGTAAGTCCTACCCTATTATATCTAACAAAAATGCTTCTGGTTTTTTTAACAAAAGTTATTTTAAACATCTTCTTCAATTCATTATATATCATTTCCCAAAAGTTTTCAATTGCTTTACAATCCCACCACATATGATAAAACGTACCTTCTTTCTCTTTACATGTCCAGCACTTATTGGAACTAATTCTATACATTTTTGCAAGTTCAACAGGAGTTAAATACCATTGATACATCATTTTCATATAGTTCTCTTTCAAAGTTGTACAAGCAGTAAATTTTAAAACTACTTTCCATAATTTCCCCCAGTCTTTCATTTGAATATTGTGTCCTAAATCTTGTGCCCATTTAATCATAACACGTTTAACCTCTTTGTTATGTTGAATAGGATCCAAATTGCAGCAGTCTGATTGGTCCCAGAACAATGGGATTCAGAATGCAGCAGTATGATTGGTCCCAGAACAATGGGATTCAGAATGCAGCAGTCTGATTGGTCCGCAGGAGCCACCCAATCCAGCTCTAGGTGGAAGGGAATCTGCAACCTGATTGGCCTACAGGAGAATCCTACATTTAGCCAATCACGTGGGGCCCATTGTGTAAATAATGTATATAAAGCAGAAATTTCGGGGGAACTTCCATTCCTCCTCACTACTATGAGCTGAATAAAGAGCATGAAATCCACTCTCGACTCCAAGTATATTTCACTCTTCATCATCGATTTCCCGTTCTTGACCATCTACCTTCTGTTTAAAAGCTCCCAATGAAGGGGAGTCCAATGCCCTTTTTGTTCCAAAGCTGGGTCCTCTGGACAATAAGAATATAGAATATATCTATCTCCCTCTCTCTCTCTTCTGGAGGGAGGGAGGAGACCTTGTCTGTGAGGTTTAGGACCCCCTCCTCTGAAAAGCTGAACTTCCTAGAGACTTATGTCCAGTGGTAGCCTTTTTGTGGGGGGGGGATCAGGCCCTGGCACAAAACGGGACACCCCCCTACCCCGATCCATCACAGTACCAGCTATGGAAGCAGCCCCAGCCTGGCTCCTGCCCCGTCACGTTAAACAGAGACAATTCTATTCCCCCCAGAAACTGCCGGGTTGTCATTACCCATTAGCAGCGCTTAGAAGATGCCTCAAAATATTGGAGCTGACGCTCGTTGGCATTAATATCGCCATTAATATTAATATCTCCTGGAACACTGGAGTCTTGTTAATAGCATTTCTTGCCGCCTTTGCAATCTGTTTCCCAGCTGCACATTCGGAGACCTCAGACCAGAAGCTGTTTTCTAAGGATATTTTTAAATTAACAGTTTATTGATCACCCAGTAAAATGGAGCCTGGCTGGGCCACTGGTTCCCTCCATATCTAACAGTGGAGGTTATAGCAAGCGCATCGCGAGGAAGAAGGTTTGGCGATGCAGCGATGGGGTGGAGGTCTGGCCGAGCTGGCAGACAGTTGTGTTTGGTAAAATGCCCTTCTCGAAAACATATCTCATAAACTAAAAGTATCTAAAGGGTAGAGCTCAGGCATGATTTTATTTCTTACACAAATACGCCTGTGAGGCCCGTGGTTGCTCAGTGCCACCAAGTAAATGCAAATATCCGGCTCATTTAAAACCATAAGGTAAAGGTAAAGGGACCCCTGACCATCAGGTCCAGTCGTGGCCGACTCTGGGATTGTGGCGCTCATCTCGCTTTACTGGCCGAGGGAGCCGGCGTACAGCTTCTGGGTCATGTGGCCAGCATGACTAAACCGCTTCTGGTGAACCAGAGCAGCGCACGGAAACGCCGTTTACCTTCCCGCCGGAGCGGTACCTATTTATCTACTTGCACTTTGACATGCTTTCGAACTGCTAGGTGGGCAGGAGCACAGACAGAGCAATGGGAGCTCACCCCGTCGCGGGGATTCGAACCGCCGACCTTCTGATCGGCAAGTCCTAGGCTCTGTGGTTTAACCCACAGCGCTACCCACGTTAAAACCATAAGGTAAAGCTAAAAGGACCCCTGACTATGAGGTCCAGTCATGGACGACTCTTTAAAACCATATAGAACTTTTTTTGTCAATATCTATGGAACTCACAGGTGGAGAATACTTTTATTTTTTAATAAATCTTTATTATCTGTGAAGGGGATGGGTGGTGTTTTTTTGCCCCCAAACTGCACTAGAACTTTGTACTTTGGTCCTTCCTGACTGTGATACTTTACAGTCTACATTTTTTCTTCTTTGTTTCATTTAATAATAATTATTATTATTATTTCTACCCCGCCCATCTGGCTGGGTTTCCCCAGCCACTCTGGGCGGCTTCCAGCAACAGATTAATAATACATTAAAACATCGGTCATTAAAAACTTCCCTAAACAGGGCTGCCTTCAGATGTCTTCTAAATGTCATATAGTTGTTTATTTCTTTGATATCTGATAGGAGGGCATTCCACAGGGCGGGCGCCACTACCGAGAAGGCCCTCTGTTATGCTTTGACAGGAGCCAGCCAGTAGTAAATCACACCATGCACATCAGAGTTAACTACATTAGCAAGAACAGGGTCTGCACAGATTTGGCAGAGTGTCAGACCTAATGAGCACAGGAACTCTCCACCCCCATCCCATAGGTCTTTGCCTCCATGGGTCAGTTGCCAAGAATAAAGGTCCCAGCCTCCTTGCAGCCATCTGTGTCTTCGCCTCTCCAGGGTTTTCCCCAAGCAATCGGAGACTGCGCCTGTGTGCAGCCAACCTCCACCTTTTCACGCCTCTCTTGGTTCTGAGAGACCATCAGGGAAGGAAGTTTGTCCCAGAAGGAGGGGAAGACACCATCCTGACTCATCTCTGCTTCTTGGCCTCTGTGATTCGGACTCGGATGCTGAACCTGAGGGATCCCAGCCTGCACAGGATTCCCCGCCTCCAGAACCAGCTGAGCCGGGGCTGGGGCATGAGCCTGAAGGGTCCTCACCTGTGCTGGGTCCTCAGGTGCAGGCACCAGCTGAGTCTGCTCTGGCTCCTGAGGACCCATTGCCTGCAGGTGCTCCACTCTCAGCCCCGTCAGGGGAAGCTGAGGTTGCCTCTGAGTCCAGTAACCCTCCAACCTCTCCTGAGCTGCAGAGGCTCAGGGCAGAAAGGTGGAGGGAACTAAGTTCCCACAGGAGGAGTGCTCGCCTCCAGGCCAGGAGAGGTGAGTCACCAGAGGATCGGGGCTGCCCCATGCCTCAGGGCAGATAAAAGCCGGCCAGCCCCAGTCCCAAGTTGTGGGAGCAACATTGTTGGTTGTTAGTTCCTGCCTGAACCCTGTCCTGCTTTCCTGCCTGAGCTCCTGACCTGCCCTGGCTCCCTGCTTGCAAGCCTGTTCCTGACTTCACCCGACTCCCTGCCCTGCACCCAGCTTCAGCTACTACGGACTGCATCCACGTTGCACCTTCAACCACGGACTGGACTTGGACCTCGCCTCTCGGGTAACCCACGGGACCAGCACAGCCTCACTCCTGCCACCCTCCTGATTCAGCTTCTACCTCTGATTCTGGGCTTCTCTCTGCACAGACTCTCTGAGCTCACTAACCCCCGTTACCGCTTCAGCTTCTGACACCTCCTCCTCCCGGTTTTCTCCCTCTGAACACTCATCATCATCCCAGCAGCACTCCCTAGCCTCTGAGCCTTCTTCTCTTGGGTGCTCCCCAGCTGGTTCCTCCCACCATTCCTGTTATGTACTGAAGTTCTCACCCTGGGCCAGCAGGGGGATACTGTAGATAGTTTTCACTCAGGTCCACATAAGCAAATAAGGGGTTGAAAGTGACGTTCAGTGATTGGATAGTTACAGAAACTGTTGCGTTGTAGTGGAGCTCCATATAAGCAGGCTGGCTGAACCCTTCAGTTCTGTTCAGTTCTGTTCTGGCCTGTGAATAAACAAGAGCTGTTTGAAGAATCACTGTGTCGTTTGATATGTTCACCCACAACTTAACAATTCCTCAGCACCCAACCAATCTATGACATTCCAGCTGGGACCTCTCCACCGCCCCTGCCCCAGGCCACCCATTTGCAGTTCCCTCCATAGGAGCGTCTCCACTAAATTTGCAACGCTTTGCCCAGTCTCACTGAGATGCTACTGCTCACAAATCCTGCTTCATCTCTCAGGCTCCCAGCACCCCCGCAATCTCACTGCCGCTTTTCCTGGACACATCAAAGAGTTCCTCACTGTTATTATTATTTACATAATTACCACCACTATTGTGCCTTCCACCTTCAAAGCACTTTATGATGAAGTGCTAATCCTCTGCTTAATTAATTTGCGGGCATTCATTGTAAAGGGAGAGGGCTGGCATGTGGAGCTCTGGTGGTCAAAAGAGCTGCCAAATCTTGACCCGTGCACTTGACCAGCTGCGTCTTGTATTGGGAGGTGTTTTGGGAGACAACGCAACAGAGAGGAGCCTTTAGGTAAAGGAAAAGGGACCCCTAACCATTAGGTCCAGTCGTGACCGACTCTGGGGTTGCGGCGCTCATCTCGCTTTACTGGCCGAGGGAGCCGGCATACAGCTTCCGGGTCATATGGCCAGCATGTCTAAGCCGCTTCTGGCGAACCAGAGAAGCATGGAAACGCCGTTTACCTTCCTGCCGGAGCAGTATCTATTTATCTACTTGCACTTTGATGTGCTTTCCAACTGCTAGGTTGGCAGGAGCAGGGACCGAGCAACGGAAGCTCACCCCATCTCAGGGATTCGAACCGCTCACCTTCTGATTGGCAAGTCCTAGGTTCTGTGGTTTAACCCACAGCGCCACCCGCGTCCCTGCATCTTGTATTGGGAGATGTTTTGGGAGACAAGGCAACAGAGAGGAGCCCTTAACTGTTGCACAATTCCTACCCTAGAAGTTCCCCTGTCAGACATGCTCACCCGCTCATAGCAAGCAAGGGCATAGGGTCTCTGCCCCCCTCCACCAGATTGCTGGCGTTGGTTGCCTTGGGAGAAACTCCAAAGGTCAAACATTCATGGGTTGTTGGGGCTGTGTTACAAGGTGTGCGTCTGAATATGTAGCACTTATGTGCGTTCCCACAAACACTCCCAATATCAAGCTGAGAGGGTTGCAAGATCTTTTTGCTAGAGTTGCATTTGTTATGAATATGCACTTACCTTATGCCCACAAGAAGTTATTGCACAAGAGGAACAAAGAACGTTTGGCTGATTACATGAAATGAAAGTGGCAGGATGCATGTGTGCCACTTCAGACAGCAAAGCTGCAATATAAGCAGACAGCAAATCTTATAACACAAACTAACTACAGTGGTACCTTGGTTCTCGAACTTAATCCATTCGACTCCCGGAACCATTCAAAAACCAAGGCACAGTTTCCAATTGGCTGCAGGAGCTTCCTGCACTCAATCGGAAGCCTTGGAAGCCGCGTCAGATGTTCGACTTGCGAAAAACGTTTGCAAACCGGAGCACTCAGTTCCGGGTTTGCGGCGTTTGGGTGCCAATTTGTTTGGGAGCCAAGCCGTTTGACAACCAAGTTACCACTGTATTCCCAAAAGCCAAAAGGAACTGAGGGCTCGTCCACATTTCCACTTGTCCTATGCCATGGAAATGAATTTTTGCTGATAAGTAGGTTACTTGCTGATAATCTACCTAAAGTTTTTAAAATATTAGGAAACTTTCCAGGACATATTCAAGATGAGGACTTGTCCTAAGATCAAGAAAGTTCATTGAGGAGTATATTCTATACAGAATGATACCAACTGTACTGCCATGCCATGATCTACAGTAACAAACCACCTAAAAAGTTCAGAATTGCACAGACACCATTACAGATGCTATTCCTGCTGACTTTCCACTGTACTGCTTCTTCAGGGATGGGAAGTCTGTGTGAGTGTGGGAAATTGCAGTCAAACATAACTACACATGAGTGCTAGTTAGTGTGTGAAGGGGTTAAGACCACAAAGTTCTGTTCCCAGAATCAGCTAGGTCACACCCCCTCTTCTCCATGAGGAAGGAAGTGAAACTTCTCCTTCTTCCTATTCCTCACTTTCTTTCAGCCATGTAACCGACTAGGATGTAAGTGTCTGAACAAGTTTGAAACATATGTTTGAAACTCTATTACGTATTTTGCATAGTAATCTACCTGTGTTCTCCTTGCTGCTGCATGGAACAATGCATGAAGAATGCATTTGAATTTAGTAAGTAAAACTTTTAAACTTACTTAAGAATGTAGAGGAGGGCAAAGGCTTTAAAGCAGACTAAAAGGGATGTGCAAAAGGGTGTTTTAAACTCTCCAGGGGGTTCTTTCTGGATGGAGAGTGTGCAAAGCCCCACATTTTGAATATAGGAGCCCAGGTAATTCTTTTGTTAATTGCTCACATCTTCCCACAGTGAGAACTAGACAAAGGCCCATCAGCTCCCAGACTGCTAGACCAGTGGCACTGGTTACAATCACTACACCAGCACTGCACCTCCATTTCATTATTTACAAAATGTGAACAATTTTTTTCTTCCATAAATTTTTATTAATTTTCATCCAGTTATACATTTTAACCCGAATACAACAAATTGTGTCTGTTTTGAACTTCCTTCAGCGTCTCTGAGAGTCATCCATTTTTGTATCTTTAATACGCATTCCCTTTTTTATATTGCCATTATTTCTCCTTAATCCCATTATTTTTAATAAACAATACTTATTTGATTTTTTACAGTGCCTCTTGAAATCCCACTAATGTTGTGTTTGTACCACATATATTTTTCAGATAATCCACCAATTTTCCCCAGTCCTCGATGAACTTTTGGTCTTTAGTATATCTGATTTTTCCAGTTAATTTGTCCAGTTCCGCATAGACTATCAGTTTTAGTTTCCATTCTTCTATCGTCGGTATCTCCTCTTGTTTCCACTTCTGGGCCAACAGGATTCTGGCTGCCGTTACAGCATATTGGAAAAGTTTAAAGTCCTTTCTTCTTATGTCCTTTCCTATCATCCCTAAAAGAAAAGCTTCTGGTTTTTTCACAAAAGTATATCTTAACATTTTTTTCATCTCATTATATATCATTTCCCAGAAACTTTTTACTTTTTTACATTCCCACCACTGATTTACAAAATGTGAACAAATTGGGTCCACCACCATCCCCACCTCAGCTGCCATAGATGGGCAATATAGAAAACACTGGACTGATGCAAATGCACTGAAACATCATCTGGAGGCTTTGCAAAAAGGATTTATTGAATTGCTGCAGTTATGTATCCCGCCTTTCCTCATCCCCATGTTATCTCCACAACAACCCTGTGAGGTAGGATAGGCTGAGAGTGAGTGACTGGCGCCAAAGTCACACCCAGTGAGCTTCGTGGCTGAGTGGGAATTGAAACCCTGGTTGTGAGCCCAGCCCAACAGTCTAACCACTACGTCACACTGGCTCTCTAAAGCAGGCTTCCTCAACCTTGGCCCTCCAGATGTTTTTGGCCTACAACTCCCATGATCCCTTGCTAGCAGGACCAGTGGTCAGGGATGATGGGAGTTGTAGTCTCAAAACATCTGGAGGGCCGAGTTTGAGGAAGCCTGCTCTAAAGGAAAGAGATTGGTGAATGAGGAGAGGATGGCGATTCTAAGGGCCAGTGCAAATGCCTGCCCTACTGCTCCGTTCTGGGTGTGGGACCCCAAAAGGTTCAGAGCGAGGAGGGACTGACTGGTCACGCCTGCCTTGCTGAAGCAGCACTTTGCCACGTGGGCTGGGTGATAATAGCTGCAGTCCTGGTGAGTGGATGAGTTTAATTAAATTCCAGCTGAATGGACTGCTGTGGGGAAGGGAGATAGCACATGTGCGGGATGGCAATTTTGCAATGCTCAGGTCTTCTCAAAGATTACATAATTGCAGCTATGATCCACCCTGGAAAGACTAGCTTACCAGTCTCTGTTTGGAGAGCATCTTCCTCTTCTGCAAAAATGCAAATGGGAACAGAGTCATCAGGTTCATCTAATCCAGTACCCTGTTCTCACAGTGGACACCCAGATGCCTCTTTTGAGAAACCAGTAAGCAGGGTCTGTGGTTTCCAGGAACTGGCTTTCAGTAGCATTGCTGCCTTCAAGGCTATTGCCTTCAAGGCTATCTCAAAGGTGTACAGAGGAGGGCAACCAGGATGATCAAGGATCTGGAAGGCAAGCCATATGAGGAATGGCTGAGGGAGTTGGGTGTGTTTAGTCTGGAGAGGAAATGGCTGAGAGGTAACAGGATAGCCATCCTTAACTATCTGAAGGGCTGTCACAAGGAAGATGGAGCAAGCTTGTTTTCTGCTGCTCTGGAGGGAAGAACCCAATCCAATGACTTCAGGTGACAATAAAGGAAATTCTGATCAAACATTAAGAGCTTTCTGATGATGAGAGCTGTCCAACAGTGGGATAGTCTCCCTTGGAAGATGGTGAACTCTCCTTCCTTTGAGATTTCTAAACAGAGGTTGGGTGGCCATCTGCCAGGGATTCTTTAGCTGTGATTCATGCATTGCAGGGGGTGAAATAGATGACCCCTGGGTGTACCTTCCAGCCCTACAATTCTGTGAAACTCTATCAAATGGGCAACCCACTGCCAGGAGAGAGGAACAGGCTTCATATTTTAAACCTCTTGCAGGATTCAATTACGTCCAGGTGCCCAGGCCTGGCATTCACTTCATGATGCCTTAATTTCCATACCTCCAAGTCCAAAACAGAGCTATAACTAACGGCAGCTGACCTGACTTCAATGCAGGCATGAGCAAAATTAAAATTCCTTTTCCCACTTCCCGAGAGCAGCCAAGCTGCCCTCTGCAGCTGAGATTTACAAAGCGGCTTGCTAATGGAGCCTTCCTCGTGAGAATTGGCTTCAGGTGAGCTTTCCATTATTTATTATATTTACTTGCTAAATGTATTAATCACTTTCCTCTCACAAGGTGCCCAGTAAGTCACTGCTGATTTGCCAGCCTCCTGGTTTTTGCAACCATTTACAGCCCACCCAGGCCCAGTGGCGGGGCATATGACAGTGGTGCCCAGGGTGGGGTGTGCTCCCAGGGGAGGCAGGGGGCAGAGGGTGCCCTCCCAGGTGTGGGATAGCCACTCGGGTGCACGGAGCACCGTGCGTGCCCTGCAGTTGGGGCAGAGCGAACCGCCCACAGGGGTGGAGTGAGCCGCTGATGGCAGACATTCAACGTGCCACCCGCCCGCGACTCCCAAGCCTCCCCCGAGCTTTCAAAATGAAGGGGGAAATGCTGTCAGCAAAGCAGTGCAGTCCCACCCCTTCCCCTGATGGCTCGGGGTAGGGTTGGTCACCCCCCCCTCAGCGAACACACCCAGAGTGGTCCACTTCCACCACACACCCCTGCCCAGGCCTCACTATGCCTGGAGCTGTGTTCAAAACACTATCAAACCCTTTGTCATGTAAATGGTGATACGGAAGGGGGGGCATGTCTTCTTCACCTTCTTCTTCGCTACAATATATCAATTTATTTCCAATTGTCAATATCAAAAGGGACTAAAATCTATAAAATTCATAGAAAATCAATGTGCCAATTTGCTCAGTTTCTCTAGGACTCCATCACACCTCCCCTGTCCTCCATAATCCCTCAAGCAAGGTGTCAAGACCCTAATCCTGTCAAATCACTCTGCTAAGCCTTTCCTCCAGGAAATGCCAGTACATGGACCATTGTCTTCTCATCAGGATGTGCTTATCTGCGCATATCTCCAGCTCTGCATATTCCCCCCTCCCTCCTCCATATGTTAATCCTGTGTAACCCAACGTCTCTTTAATGTATTCATGATGTAACTGGGATGTATTTTGCACTGTATTCTGGGACATGGAGAGGAGTTTCAAAAGTTTATGTCACCCCTTTCTCGTTGTTCAATCTCGCCTTGAACCTGTTGCGCAATATACGTGGATCTTCTGCAGCTTGCTCCTGTCTCCGGCTGAGCTCATTTTCCTCCGCAGGGACCCGCGGACTTAGTCCGACGAGCTGGGTGGCTGAGCAGCCTCGCACCCAGATTTTTACCGTAAGAATGGAATGCTGAACAACACACACAATGTGACAGGCTTTATGTAATTATATGAATTCCTTTTTCTTAAATTCTTGTTAGCAATATCCAGTTCTTATGTTAGCATATTGCTAACATAAGAACTGAACAGATTGTATTTCCTGGTCAATCTGCTGGACTCATAATATGTTTTGTTTATATGATAAGTTGGTCTACAGAACCACATGTTCTAATATGGCATGTTGAATTTACTTTAAAAAAAATAAATAAGAATTTAGGAAAAGAATTCATATAATTACATACAGCCTGTCATGTTTTGTGTGTTGTTCATGCCTGGAGCAGCAGCAACTTCCCCCAGGCTGACTCTGTCCCAACACGCAGCCACAGAATGCCCACAACCTTTTCCTCCAAGGAGCTCAGGGTGGAATACATGGTTTACCCCCTCCTCATTTTAACCTCACAACAACCCTGCGAGGTAGGTGAGGCTGAAAGGCAACGACTGGCCCCCAGGGTCATGGCTGAGTGGGGATTAGAACCCTGGTCTTTCAGGTTGTAGAGCAACACTCTAACCACTACACCACACTGTCCCCTACTCAGTTTAAGGAATATTTGAAAAAAAATATGTTAATATTTAAACCTTAGAATAGCTTTGGAAGTGGATATCGGCTGTAGGGTTAGAAGTAGAAGATAGGGTATTTTAAAATAGTATTATTTGTAAGTGATAAAATGTGAAGTTATTTTAAGCATGATAAAAAAAAAGATGGTTAGAAATTATGATATATGTAAACTGCTAAAGATGAAGTAAAATGAAAATCAGATAGGTGGGACTTGGGGAAGCCCACCTAACAATGTTTAGAAAAATAAGGATAAAGACAAGAATCTGCTTGTATTGTTTGTCTTTTCTGTCTGTGTTTTTTTTATTTGAGTTATAAAATGAATAAAAAAATTGGAAGGGGGGGAGAAGGCCCCATTTGCATCATGCAACGAAAGTACAGTGGTACCTCGGGTTAAGAACATATTTCATTCTGGAGGCCCGTTCTTAACCTGAAGCTGTTCTTAACCTGAGGTACCACTTTAGCTAATGGGGCCTCCCGCTGCTGCCATGCCTCCGTTGTGCGATTTCTGTTCTCAACCTGAAGCAAAGTTCTTAACCCGAGGTACTATTTCTGGGTTAGCAGAGTCTGTAACCTGAAGCGTATGTAACCCGAGGTATCACTGTACTGCGATGCCACTTTAAACAGCCCTAGCTTCCCCCAAAGAATTATGGGAGCTGTAGTCTGTTAAGGATGCTGAGCAGTGTCAGGAAACTCCCTATCCCTGCCCCCCACCTGCTACAGTTCCCAGAGTGGCCAATCACTCTTTCCAGGGAACTGTGGGAACTGTAGCACAGAAACCCATCCAAAGTTATTCTGACCCAGTGGCAGAGAGCAGGGGGGCATGGCTGGCGCACGTCCCGGGGGAGTGGTGTGCATCCCGGGGGCGTGGCACACCATCTGCAGGGGTGTGGCACACAGCACAGGGGGGCAACCGCGATGGCACCCCACCGGGATCATGGTGCCGGGGGCAATGTGCTCCCCCCGCCTCCTCTTCCTCCGACAGTGCTCTGTCCATGTCTGAAAGCTCTAACATGTTGCAATATTCATCTAGAAAGGCATCAGGTAGGCTTTCCTGAATCTCCCACCTGCAAATAGCTACGAGCCGTGATGGTTATTATTATCCCCCTACATGGTTGGAGTGGTGGGACGCGGGTGGTGCTGTGGGTTAAACCACAGAGCCTAGGACTTGCTGATCAGAAGGTCGGCAGTTCGAATCCCCACGACGGGGTGAGCTCCCGTTGCTCGGTCCCTGCTCCTGCCAACCTAGCAGTTCGAAAGCACGTCAAAGTGCAAGTAGATAAATAGGTACCACTCTGGGGGAAGGTAAATGGTGTTTCCATGTGCTGCTCTGGTTCGCCAGAAGTGGCTTAGTCATGCTGGCCACATGACCCGGAAGCTGCACACTGGCTCCCTCGGCCAATAAAGTGAGATGAGCGCCGCAACCCCAGAGTCGGCCACGACTGGACCTAATGGTCAGGGGTCCCTTTACCCCTTTACCTTACAATGCTTGGAGGCAGCCAGGACAATAGGCTCAAGAGCTGAAATCATTTCTGACCCGAGGCAGCAGCAATCAGACAGCTGCAGACATATGCAAATGGGGGCCTTTAGGGGAAGTGAGGGACGTGGGTGGCGCTGTGGGTAAAACCTCAGTGCCTAGGACTTGCCGATCGTATGGTCGGCGGTTCGAATCCCCGCGGCGGGGTGAGCTCCCGTCTTTCGGTCCCAGCTCCTGCCCACCTAGCAGTTTGAAAGCACTCTTAAGTGCAAGTAGATAAATAGGTACCGCTTTATAGCGGGAAAGTAAACCGCGTTTCCGTGTGCTGCGCTGGCTCGCCAGAGCAGCTTCGTCACGCTAGCCACGTGACCCGGAAGTGTCCTCGGACAGTGCCGGCTCACGGCCTCTAGAGCGAGATGAGCGCACAACCCTAGAGTCGGACACGACTGGCCTGTACGGGCAGGGGTACCTTTACCTTTACCTTTTTAGGGGCAGTGAGCAGACCACAAACATCAAGTGGCTTTGTCTGTGAATCCAGTTTTGGCAGCACAAACCTAAACAAAATCTCCTTGTCCGTAAGAGTTCACCTACATTTTCTTCCAAGTAAGGGCGCCTAGGAATGAGGCCTCCTCCCTTTTAAAAATGTGTCTGGTTAGGTGTCTCAGAATAATCGTGGGAGAAACCAGAGTCCGTTCCGGGTCTTGCTGCCCAGTTTGGGGAACTCCAGTGATGATGAGGAGAAGGAAGAGGATCTCCTGAGAGCTTTGGGAGCCAGGAATTCCCCTGCTGGACATTTCTGCAAAGAAAGAGGAAGGAGGGAGGGAAAGAGGGAGAGAGAAGCTGCTTCATTTGCATTCAGATGTGCTGGTTACTGTTTTCAAGTCCCAGGATGTGATTCCGATGAAAGACAGTTAATTCAATTTCAACAGAGAAATTGATTAATGGACTGGATTAAAATAAATCCCTGATGTCCCCAAGACTGCAAAGCATACCAATTCCACTTCCTCTCCCAGTTTATTCCTTCTCTTCTTTGCATGGTTATTCCACTTTTTTTGGGGGGGGGGGCAAAATAAAATAAAGAGACAAGGAACAGATTGTGGGTGGGTGGGTTGTGTGTGTGAGAGTGAGAGAGTGAGAGAGTGAGAGAGTGAGAGAGTGAGAGAGAGAGAGAGAGAGAGAGAGAGAGAGAGAGAGATTAAACACACCTTCCTCTTTAATTAGCTTGATTTATATGCATTTATACTAACAGACTAGCCTGTTGGGAATACATTGATCTTGGGTTTCTTCTCGCTGCCTCCAGCAGATTTCAGAAATGAATATGCATTTGCAAGAAGCAAAAACATAAAGGAGGATGCAGAACTCTCAGTATGTAGGTCAAAGCCTCCACACTCCAAAGGGAGCCCTTCGCACCAGGCAGAACCTGACTTCTGCACTTCAGGAACTGATCTGTGTCTGGACTGGGCAGCGGAGGGTCCAGGGACCTCTGCACTTCATCTTCACCAACCTTCTCTTATTTTAAATATGTAGACAATGGGTCCCAACCTTTTCTGAAAATATGGAGTGCGTAATCTCAGGAAAAGACAGGGGAGGCTGACTGCTGTGCATTCCACAACTGTCTGTGGCTATTTTATTTTTTAATGAAGTCTTTAAAGAATGGTTGGTAGGAAATTTTGGGGGTTTTTTTAAGGTAAAATAAAGGACTTCACTGAAAATAATGACTATTCAGTTGTTGGAAGTCAGTCTCCCTGGGGTTTTGCACTTCAGGGGAAATGCTACAGGAAGACTCCAGAGAGAGCCAGTGTGGTGTAGTGGTTAAGAGCGGTGGACTCGTAATCTGGTGAACCGGGTTCGATTCCCTGCTCCTCCACATGCAGCTGCTGGGTGACCTTGGGCCAGTCACACTTCTCTGACGTCTCAGCCTCACTCACCTCACAGAGTGTTTGTTGTGAGGGAGGAAGGGAAAGGAGAATGTTAGCTGCTTTGAGACTCCTTTGGGTAGTGATAAAGCGGGATATCAAATCAAAAATCTTCTTCTTCTCTTCTTCCAGAGAGCAGGAAGCCCAGGGAAGACAGGGAGCCTCCAGATTACTGGAGAGATATTTCATGGAAAGAAAAGCAAACGCCACCATCTTCCACCCTCATCACCTGTCATGGACAGGTTCGATGCTGAGGAATAGTGGGAGGAACCAGCTGAGGAAACAAAAGAAGGCTCAGAGGCCAGGGAGTAGTGTTGAGACTAGAAAGAGGATGATGGGGAAGAAGAGGTAACAGGGGTTCGTGAGCAGGAAGAGACTGTGGCAGAGAGAAGTCCAGAATCAGAATGTTATGTACTGAGTTGAATAGGATTCAAAATGCAGCAGTCTGATTGGTCCTAGAACAATAGGATCCAGAATGCAGCAGTCTGATTGGTCCACAGGAGCCACCCAATCCAGCTCCAGGTGGAAGTGAATCCACAACCTGATTGGCCTACAGGAGAATCCTGGAATTAGCCAATCACGTGGGGCCCATTGTGTAAATAATGTACATAAAGCAGACATTCTGGGGGAACTTCCATTCCTCCTCACCACTATGAGCTGAATAAAAATCATGAAATCCACGCTTGACTCTGAGTATATTTCACAGAAGCAGGAGAGTGGGATGAGGAAGCCCAAGAGGCAGAGATGAGCTATGCTGGGGAAGAGGCACAGGTGTCTCCCCTTCCTGCTGTGACTCCCAGAACCAGGAGCAGCCTGAAGAGGGTGGAGGAGCAATTAGCACCACACAGGCACAGTCTCAGATTGCTTGGGGGGAAACCCTAGAGAGGAGGGGACTTAGGCAGTTGTTTTCTTAACTGCTGCATGGGGGCAAGACCTACCAGAGATGAGTTGTTGTGTTCATTAGGCCTGATACCCCCGTGCATATCTTGTTTTTTCTCCTGAAGAGTTGACTCTGCTTGCTTCGTGTGATTTGCTGTTGGCTTGCTCTTATCATCACCAGCATGAAGCACTGAAGTGAGGCCAACCTCTCCTGCAATGAAAAGTGCAAGAAATTCTAAAGTGAGGCAGAGAAATGGGAACCTCTTTGGCCAAGAGGAAGAGATCTTTTGAGGAGAAGATTACAGGGGAGGAAAGTCTTTGAGGACGTGGAGTAGTAGAGAGCGCTGCATCAAGCCTTTGGCTGCCTGTATTGCCAGCAATTCAAGGATGGTGAGGATGAAAAGAAGATGTCTCTGCAAACAGAGCTCATTGCAAATGCAGCTTATCTCCTCAGTTCCTCACACAGTGTTACGGGGTTGCTTGGGCACCCTAGGAAGCTCAGCCAGGCTACAAGCTGATCTTGAAAGATCAGTTTTTCACATACATGTGTGCAGCCCAACATCCCATCCTACAAAACTGTTATGAGTTGGGAGTAGTCAGACTGGATAGAGTCCCTTCCTGTTCTTAGGGTCCTGTACCCAGGGAGGGTTAGCATCTAAGAGAGAATTCTGTTGCTGAACTAGTCAGAATTCAGACAATGAGCTTAACTGTCTCCTCATCAACATCCCAAAAGAATTAGCGAAGGTGCAAGACCTACAGCTGAGTGATGGGACCCTCCAGGTTAAGAAGAAGAAGAAGAAGAGTTTGGATTTGATATCCCGCTTTATCACTACCCAAAGGAGTCTCAAAGCAGCTAACAATCTCCTTTCCCTTCCTCCCCCACAACAAACACTCTGTGAGGTGAGTGAGGCTTCAGAGAAGTGTGACTAGCCCAAGGTCACCCAGTAGCTGCATGTGGAGGAGCAGGGAAGCGAACCCAGTTCACCAGATCATGAGTCCACCGCTCTGAACCACTATACCACACTGGCTCTCTTAAGGGGTGGGTCTTTGCTCCACCACCACCCCCTCACTTAGCTGCTAGGTAAGAGAAAAATATCCAGTGTGTACATGAGAGAGAGCTGAGATCAGCTGGAAGCTGGAGACACAGAGACTTGCTTACTCTGGGCTGAATCCAAGCTCTGTTGGGGTGTTATTGCTGTGAGCCCCACCCTCCTATGCTCAGGTTGTATAGGTGCATTAATAAAACCATATATCCTAAGGGCACAACAGTTTTTGCTGACCTTCATTCCATGGACACTGAGCCTGGGTTAAGCACCTAGAACCCCTGGATTCTCTCACTGCTAGTCGATTGGGGAATGGACCACCTTGGGAAATGATATAGTCTCCTTCATTGCAGGTTTGGATTGCAGAATACCACAGCGAGGCTCCTTACGGGGTCCTTGCTGTGGGAGCACATTCATCTAGTGCTTTACCAACTGCACTGGCTCCCGGTGGAGTACAGGGTCAGGTTTAAGGTGACCTTTAAAGCCCTATGCAGCCTAGGACCCACGTACCTACAGGACCGCCTCTCCTGGTATGCCCCGCGGAGGACCTTAACGTCCACAAATGACAACATTTCGGAGGCCCCAGGTCGCAAGGTGGTTAGACTGGTCTCAACTAGGGCCAGGGCCTTTTCAGTACTGGCCCTGACTTGGTGGAACGCTCTGTCACAAGGGACTAGGGCCCTGCGGGACTTGACATCTTTCCGCAGGGCCTGCAAGACAGAGCTGTTCTTCCTGGCCTTTGGTTTGGACTCAGGCTGACCCTTATGTTTCCCTCCCCTTATGGTTTAGATCTATGGGCTACTTTTAAAATGAGGCTGCATTTTAAATTGCATTTTAACCTGTATTTTAAATTGGGGTTTTTTTCTATTAGATTTTTACTGTAATGTTACTGTTGTTAGCCACACTGAGCCAGGGAGGGCGGGGTATAAATGAAATTTATTACTATTATTACAGTGGTACCTCAGGTTAAGTACTTAATTTGTTCTGGAGGTCCATTCTTTACCTGAAAATGTTCTTAACCTGAAGTACCACTTTAGCTAATGGGGCCTCCTGCTGTCGCCGCACTGCTGGAGCACGATTTCTGTTCTTATCCTGAAGCAAAGTTCTTAACCTGAAGCACTATTTCTGGGTTAGCAGAGTCTGTAACCTGAAGCGTATGTGTTAAGTTGTGGGTGAACATATCAGACGACACAGCGATTCTTCAAACAGCTCTTGTTTATTCACAGGCCAGAACAGAACTGAACTGAAGGGCTCAGTCAGCCTGCTTATATAGAGCTCCAGTACAACGTTACTGTAGCACTTTCTAAATCTATCCAATCACTGAACGTCATTTTCGATCCTTCATTTGCATAACTATCTACTGTAGGAATGAAAATCACGGGAGACGAGTAGTAGGTGTCATGTGAGAGGCGTCTGCCGGGAAGTCCCGGGAACTCTCTTTTATTGAATATCACAAAGCATTGCCACAGGTGTCCTTGTGGCTGATTGGTTGTTACAAACACAAAGAAACTCATTGCCTATTGGTTAATGCAAATGCAAGGCGGGAATTACATGTGAGGGGTGGGAATTACATGTGAACATTAATCACCGGTAAATTAAAGGCTGGGAATGATTGATCATAACATATAACAATCGAGTTCCGTAGATGTGGTCAGCTATGCATTGAGAACAGGTCATCATGAACCTAAGATGAACTGGGCAAGGAGGGAATGTCTTGGTGTTTGGAACAGGTTTGTACAGTGTGTGCAGAAACAGAGAGAAGATTATAAGCGAGACTTCCCAGAATGCAAGAGGAGAGAAGCAAGACTTCCCATAGCAAGACTTCCCATAAGGCCACAGTTATGTGTAGAGGGAAAGCATATGTGCAGAAGGAAAACTTCCCTTTATCTCCCCCTTTCTTTTCTTTTTTGCGAGGCGTACTGGGTAAATAAGGCAAAAATATTTCGGGATTAGTGGTGTGCCAGCGAATGCCCAAAATAAATTCGCCAGGGAGGATGGGACAAAAAATACTACGAGATACGTGGTTTGCCAACGCATGCTCGAAATAAATCTGCCCATATCTCCCCTTTGGTTTACTGTTGGTGTTGCCATTTCGCAAAATAAGCAGCAAAGATTTTATTGGGTGGCTGAGGGGGAGAGAGAAGTCGAGAGAAAAGACTTATGAGGCCAGGAATGCATTGGAGGAAGCAGCATAGTAGAATCAATATACAAATTATGACAATAGCATATTGAAAGAGATTACGAAGCCAAGTAAGGTTTGGCAGCCAAGCAGTAAGCCACTGGGTGAAAGAATCCCAGAAAGCAGGAAAACCAACATCCTGTTTGATGTGATGTGTGAGATTTTGCAAATGAGAGATTTGTTTTTGAATAGCCTTAGAATTGTCAGTGATATTAAAGCAGCACGTTTTCCACTTGTTCGCATCCGTAATGATGGAGCATCAATAGATAATCGATAGCAGCGCATTTCTATGAGTCCGTGACGCAATTCACTCTGTTCTTTATTCAAAAGGTGAAGAGCTTGTGAAGTAGAATTCAAGGCTTTTTCTGCGGAGCAAGCTAAAGAGTTAATATTCCTGCTATTCCGTACAGTCCAGGGACTCCTAAAAGAGAGACAGCTAAAGAAATATATTCAGATCTGCTAGGGAGAGAGACAAAATCGTTATAATCATTAGTCAATTGCACAGGGCGTCAATATCGAGAGCGGGACAAATGATGCTTTTTTGGTAAAATAATAGACATACGGCTTAAGCAGCAGGGCGTGCCATGGCTAATGTTTGCAGGAATATAATTAAACGTGAAGCCTGGACACGACCAAAACCAGCCGTCAGGCAGCTCTGTGTATTTATATATATATGAAATATTTACATAATCAGAACAATTGAAGTTATCCTTGCCCATTTTTACACTGTTGGTTTTTGTGCAGTTCACCATACGGGCACAAGTAACATTAAAGGAAGCCACGTATGGGGTCATGGAATTGGCTGCGTGGAGAAATGATGCAAAACTTTAACAGCAGCTGCCAGCTCAGAACGCTGGGCAGACTTCTGTGGAAGAATGTAGAGGCTGTGCCATTTATCATTTTGTAGCCATGCAACGACCCCCCTGGAGGGGGCTCCATTAGTAAACACAGTAAGGGCATCCAACAGGACAGGGCTACTGCGCTATGCTTAAATTCACTTTCAAAAACTACATATTGAGCAGCATTTAAAAGCATTTGGTTGGCTGCCAAATTTGGATTGGCTCTGGCAAGCAAGGACATGGCATGGCTCTGGCTGCCAAATTCCGCACAGGATTGAATCTTCTGAGCCGGATCGTATTTAGGACGGTTAATGATTGACTGCAAAGCCTTCTTACAGTAGGTGTTTGCATTTTCAAAAGGCAATTTTTCCATCAGTTCATTCTGGGCTGTAGTATTATCAACCTGCCTGGTGACTGCTTCTTTCAATCTATCTATAAATTGATGGTAGGGCTCTGAATGTTGTTGTTTAATATTAACAAAAGAGCTAATAGGGAAAGCAGAAGGCAATTCCCCAGCCCACACAGATTCCTCCTCTAAGGACAGAATTCCTTTCTGCCTAGCCAGGGAAAGTGAGGTGCGCACAGCTCCTGTAGGAGAGCACACAGGGGTTGTGGCAGGCAAAGCAGGCAAAGGAGGAAGGGGAGGGGTGGATGGGTTTGTGGGCTGAGGTGTAGAGAGGGGTTGGCAAGGCTGCAATGGAGGCAAAAGCTTAGGAAAAGGAGGGGGGGATTGTCTGCAACAGCCAGAAGGGCAGGAGCCGAAGGAGACGCCTGGGGTCCTAATTTAGCAACGGCAGCTGCACATTTCTGCCAGGTGAGCAGACAATGAATTGAAGCCCTCGGTTCTGCAAAGAGGGTCTTCCCGATCTTTTGCCAAGTCCCCACCTCAAGGGACCCCCTTTCGGGGTAGGAGGGACATTGGCAAGCAATCTCACCAAGGAGCTGTTCAATTTCTTTTAAGGAAACATTAACACCCACAACTCGCTGTCTAACTAGAGAAAACAATTCCCTGGCATGTTCTTTCTGCAATTTTGTCAAATCGCCCCCCATACTCACGAAGTAGCGCGCTGAGACTTTTCCAGTCGAGTGAAGTACAGGGGCTTGGCTGCGTAAGGGATCTGGCACGTCCGGGGTCACCAGATGTAGGAATGAAAATCACGGGAGACGAGTAGTAGGTGTCATGTGAGAGGCGTCTGCCGGGAAGTCCCGGGAACTCTCTTTTATTGAATATCACAAAGCATTGCCACAGGTGTCCTTGTGGCTGATTGGTTGTTACAAACACAAAGAAACTCATTGCCTATTGATTAATGCAAATGCAAGGCGGGAATTACATGTGAGGGGTGGGAATTACATGTGAACATTAATCACCGGTAAATTAAAGGCTGGGAATGATTGATCATAACATATAACAATCGAGTTCCGTAGATGTGGTCAGCTATGCATTGAGAACAGGTCATCATGAACCTAAGATGAACTGGGCAAGGAGGGAATGTCTTGGTGTTTGGAACAGGTTCGTACAGTGTGTGCAGAAACAGAGAGAAGATTATAAGCGAGACTTCCCAGAATGCAAGAGGAGAGAAGCAAGACTTCCCATAGCAAGACTTCCCATAAGGCCACAGTTATGTGTAGAGGGAAAGCATATGTGCAGAAGGAAAACTTCCCTTTAATCTACAGTATCCCCTGCTGGCCCAGGGTGAGAACTTCAGTACATAACAGTATGTAACCCAAGGCATATGCAACCCAAGGTACCACTGTATTTGATTGCCATCTGTCAGGGATTGTTTAGCCGTGATTCCTGCATTGCGGGGCAGGGGGGTTGGACAAGATCACTGTTGGAGTCCCACCCCTACAGTTCTGTGAATCAATGACCTTGGAAGGCGGTGGGCTCTCCTTCATTGGAGACTTTTAAACAGAGGCCGGATGTCCACCTGCCAGGGAGTCTTTCACTGTGATTCCTGCATTCCAGGGGTTTGGACTAGATGACTGTTTAGGACCTCTTCCAGCTCTACAATTCCATGATTCTAAGATCACTATAGGCACACGGGTGGCATTGTGGGTTAAACCACAGAGCCTAGGACTTGCCGATCACAAGGTTGGCGGTTCGAATCCCTGCGATGGGGTGAGCTCCCGTTGCTCGGTCCCTGCTCCTGCCAACCTAGCAGTTCGAAGGAACGTCAAAGTGCAAGTAGATAAATAGGTACCACTCTGGCAGGAAGGTAAACGGTGTTTCCGTGCGCTGCTCTGGTTCGCCAGAAGTGGCTTAGTCATGCTAGGCAAATGACCCAGAAGCTGTACGCCGGCTCCCTCGGCCAATAAAGCGAGATGAGTGCCACAACCCCAGAGTCAGTCACGACTGGACCTAAGGGTCAGGGGTTAGGGGTCCCTTTACCTTTACCTTTAAGATCAGTACAGAACCAAACCATTTGGGTGCTGATGTTTGGCTTATCCCAGAGCAAAGAACCTCAAGTTATATCTGTAAAGAGGCAGGAGTTACAGACACACACTTCTTGCAAGTGTCTGTCTGTCCTTCAGGAGTGCTGTGTCTGTCCAGCCCAGGCATCCTCCAGATGATGATGATGATGATGATAATTTTTTATTTATACCCCGCCCTTCCCAGTTCAAAAACCGGGCTCATGGCAGCTATCAACCAATTTAAAACACTTTAAAACGCTTAATTATAAAAGCAGCATAAAATACAGTATAAAAACATGAATAACAATAAAAATAAAAAATCAATTAGATAATCCCCAGGGCTAGCTGGCTGAATTGGTCCTACTTGGGCCAGCGAGGAGGCCAGGGGAGAATTAGCTGTGGGGTCTCAGAGCGGGTGATCTTCATAAAAGGGGGGGGGTAGAGAAGGGAAATAAAAGGTCAGGCTGAATTCAAATGAAGGGGCCATGAAACCAACGCTTCTGAGAGGCTTCCTGAAGTCTATTACTGAACAGCCATAGGATTAGCAAGGACACGTTTGCACAGTGCGACCTGCCTGGAAGGTTGACGAATGCCTTTTAAAGATACTTTAATTAGCATGATTTACACCACCTCTCATTGATTGGCTTGTCAACACTTCAGGAATCTATCAAAGAGAAAATGGACAGCATCGACCACAGTGAGCCAGCCCTTGGAAATGCATCAGCCTGCTCTGCTTCAGAACGAAGTGGCTGGAACAGTGAGTAGCAGATGGAGGGAGCCTTGCTTATTCAAATGCAGCTCAGCTAATGAAAGGGGGCATTTTCACACAGGGGGATTCCTGAAAGGAGCTGAGTCGAGGCTTCTGGAAATGGTTGGATGCTGTTCTATGCAGAAGTCATTCTTTTAATATTATTTATCATTGCAATAATTGTTGTTGTTGTTTAGTCGTTTAGTCGTGTCCAACTCTTCGTGACCCCCTGGACCAGAGCACGCCAGGCACTCCTGTCTTCCACTGCCTCCCACAGTTTGGTCAAACTCATGCTGGTAGCTTCGAGAACACTGTCCCACCATCTCGTCCTCTATCGTCCCCTTCTCCTTGTGCCCTCCATCTTTCCCAACATCGGGGTCTTTTACAGGGAGTCTTCTCCACCCAAGTTCACAAGAAGCCCTCAGACGCTGGACAGCTCCAGCATCAGTTTCAAAGACAATGACTGCCTCAGGGAGGGCTGATGCCAAAATCAGGCGGCATGAGGGAGATGATGGTGGAGATGTTCATGGTGGTTCTTCTGGAGACTTGTTGTTGTTGTTGTTTAGTCGTTTAGTTGTGTCTGACTCTTAATGACCCCATGGACCAGAGCATGCCAGGCACTCCTGTCTTCCACTGCCTCCCGCAGTTTGGTCAAACTCATGCTGGTAGCCTTGAGAACACTGTCCAACCATCTCATCCTCTGTCGTCCCCTTCTCCTTGTGCCCTCCATCTTTCCCAACATCAGGGTCTTTTCCAGGGAGTCTTCTCTTCTCATGAGGTGGCCGAAGTCTTGGAGCCTCAGCTTCAGGATCTGTCCTTCCAGTGAGCACTCAGGGCTGATTTCCTTCAGAATGGATACGTTTGATCTTCTTGCAGTCCATGGGACTCTCAAGAGCCTCCTCCAGCACCAGAATTCAAAAGCATCAATTCTTCATTGCAATAATAGTACACCTCAATTAGAGTATAAGTTTTCATAAGTAAACACAGAGGCAGGTCTCTGCCTCCAAAGAGCTTATACTATAAAAAGGGAAAATCAGGAAGGAAGTAGAATTGTGGAATTGTAGCATTGGAAGGGACCCAAAGATTCATGTAGTCCAACCCCTTGCAAGGCAGGAATTGCAGCTAACGAATTGCTGACAGATGGCCATCCAACCTCTGTTGAAAAATCTCCAATGAAAGAGAGTCCGCCACCTTCCAAGGGAGCCCATCTCACTGTTGAACAGCTCTTATCACCAGAAAGTTCTCCTTCGTGTTTATTTTGAATCTCCTTTTTCATATTTGAATTCATTGGTTTGGATTCTTGCAGCCACAAGAAAACAAGCATGCTCCATCTTCCATGTGACAGCCCTCCAGATATCTGAAGATGGCTCCCATTTCACCCCTCAGTCTTTGCCAGACTAAACATGCCCAGCTGATTCAAACGCTCCTCATAAGTCTCTGGAGTTGAGTTTCAGGCTGCAGATGGTGATGTTTGTTGATGCAACCAGCAAAAGATCACCACAACAAGCCAGTACGTTTCTGGGCACACTTCAAAGTGTTGGTGCTGACCTTTAAAGCCCTAAACGGCCTCGGTCCAGTATACCTGAAGGAGCATCTCCACCTCCATCGTTCTGCCCTGACACTGAGATCCAGCGCTGAGGGCCTTCTGGCAGTTCCCTCACTGAGAGAAGCCAAGTTACAGGGAACCAGGCAGAGGGCCTTCTCGGTGGTGGCACCTGCCCTGTGGAACGCCCTCCCACCAGATGTCAAAGAGATAAACAACTATCGGACATTTAGAAGACATCTGAAGGCAGCCCTGTTTAGGGAAGCTTTTAATGTTTGACGGACTATTGTATTTTACTATTTTGTTGGAAGCTGCCCAGAGTGGCTGGGGAAACCCAGCCAGATGGGTTGGGGTATAAATAATATAGGATGATGATGATGATGATGATGATGATGATGTTGCAGAGTAGGGGTGGGAAGTTGAAGTTTGAAACCACATTGCTATGCTCTACATCCAAGCTTGCTCCTTTGAAGCACCTCCACTGGTACAATGAAACTGAGAGAGTGTGTGAGATCCAGCCAAAGGAGGACTGTGATGCACAGATGTTCTAGAGAAGCACACTGCCGGTGCCTCAATAGTGGTGGCTCAGAAGGTTGCCCTTTGGCAACCATTGCCACAGAAGATGCTCTGGTGCTACCAGCTTCCCTTTGAAGACTAGCCCTTGGCTGCCCTCCCCGCATCCCATTGATCCAAATTCATCCGTCTCCTACTGTGCTCAACGCCTGGCTGTGCAATTATCATTTTAAAGGCTCATGAATGCTGATCAGGCTGCAGGATGATTGAGCTGGGTGCCTGAGGAGGCTTTGGCTGGCTAGAAGTGGGAGGGTGCATGGCAAGGGGGTCAGGATCCCCTAAAAGGTAGCAGGAGCTAAGCAGGGAACCTCTGGGCTCCACAGAACCATGATTACTTAAGGTCATGGCTTTGCATGTGAAAGGTCCCAGCTTCAATGTCCACTGACAGCATCTCCAGGTAGGGCTTGGAAGTGACTCCACCTGGGATCCTGCTCTTTCTTGCAGCTGTGTACTCACGACGAGCTGAATGCACAGTGAGGTTGTTTCCTCCACACGCACACACAAACATGTGCACTGTGTCAAATGGTATCTGCTTGTCATTCCAGTTGGAGGTGTTTTTCCATGTTACTCGCTGTTGGGGTACCTCAAAGGTCTCTGGTTTGGAACCCCCACAGAATTATTTTTTAAGAGTTCTGTTAGGTTTACCCAAAGATGTGTAATCTGTCATGCTCAGGTTGGAAACTCGCATGTTGAGCATAGAGAGCCAAATAGATAAAAGAATTCTCTGTTACTGGTTTAGAGTTCAACAGATGGACAACACTAGGCTACCAAAAAAAATGCTTGATTGAGGTCTCAAATGAATTACCCCTTAAAAACTGGGTACATCACGCTGCCAAACTGATGAGCAAACATGACCTCTCAGTGACCAAGATCAAAGAACTTCCCTTATATTCCCAGAAAAATATCTTTAAACGAACCATAAGGGCAGTGGCAACTAAAATCGATCTAAACTCTATGTACACATCTATATGCATCCCATTATATTTTATACTTAGAGAGGCCTATGAACACACATCTTATTTTAATGAATTGACTTTTGTACAACTTCGGAAAGCTTTTACAGAGTTACGATTAAATACAATAAAATCTGCTTATAGAGATGGGAGACACAGAGGCATACCAACAAACGAACGTGTTTGCATTAGGGGATGTCCTGAAGTAGAGGACCTTATGCATTATATCTTCGCTGCCCCTTATATAATGAAGCAAGAGAAAGATTTTTAGCACCTATAATGACAAGGTCCCCTGGCCAGAACCCCTCCGACATGATTTTATATCTCCTCGCAGACACAGCTAAGTATGTGACCTGGTGTGTAGCACTCTTTGCAACTGCCGCTAGGGAAATTAGAGCAAATTATATAGCCAAGGTAGCCACCAACTGTAAAGGAGATGAATTTATTTGACCCTATCTATATCAAGCTATATTCACCAAACTCGGAATATAATTGCACATTGTATTAAGTAACATTATTATTTATCAGTAGCCATGTGATAATTTTAGCTTATAAATTTTATTGTTTAATGTCTTAACTTGTATATTAAGGTACTTTTATAGCTCTGTTTAGAGTAAGTAATGTCTTGATAATATAAAAGTTTTAAGTTTTTTGTATCAATCCAGTATATTTTCTTTTAATTGTTGAATGATTCTGTGTACATTGCGGCAGCCTTTGGCTACGTGCAATAAAATTGACTGACTGACTGACAACTTGCTGTCCATCAACATCACTGGAAGGAGAGGAGGCATGGAGGTCTTCATACAGAGGCCATGATGGCCGCTAACCAAGAGGCTTAGAAAAATTAATGAAGGAGGAGATGGCTATTGATGGCTATAATAATAATATAATAATAAATTATAATAATATAATAATAATAAAAAAAATTATTATTTATACCCCGCCCATCTGGCTGGGTTTCCCCAGCCACTCTGGGCAGCTTCCAACAAAACACTAAAATACAATAACATTAAAAGCTTCCCTAAACAGGGCTGCCTTCAGATGTCTTCTAAAAGTTTGGTAGTTATTTTTATCTTTGGCATCTGGTGGGAGGGCGTTCCACAGGGTGGGTGCCACTACCAAGAAGGCCCTCTGCCTGGTTCCCTGTAACTTGGCTTCTCGCAGTGAGGGAACCACCAGAAGGCCCTCGGTGCTGGACCTCAGTGTCCGGGTAGAACGATGGGGGTGGAGACGCTCCTTCAGGTATAATGCGCCGAGGCCGTTTAGGGCTTTAAAGGTCAGCACCAACACTTTGAATTGTGCTGGGAAACGTACAGTACTGGGAACCAGTGACTACTAGCTGGGAGGGCTAAACTCTGCCTCCACAGTCAGAAGCAGCTTCTGAATGCCAGTTGCTGGAAACCACAGGACGGGAGAGTTGCTCGTGTGCAGGTTCCTTACAGGCATCTACTTGGCCGCTGTGAGAACAGGATAATGGACTAGGTGGTCCATTGGCCTGATCCAGCGGGCTCTTCCTGGGTTCTTAAGTTCCCTGACTTCCTTCAAATCTCCTTCTTAGAACACAGCCTGCCAGAAAGGGACGAGGCTTCGAAATGTGCAAAGAAACAGCTCTTATTTGCTGACAGTCACCCAGGGAGTTTGCTGTTGAGAAGCTTCCATAGGGCAATTGTTGGGTTTTGGTCCTAGAGTTGAGGACATATCCATCATCCACATTTCTAGCTGAAAAGGCACTTGTAAAGAAAATGAAGGTACATTCTACAATGTAAAGAAAATGAAGGTACATTCTTTCCCCTTTGGTGGACATGCCCAAGGATTAAGGCTTTCTGGGAGATGATCTATAATGAAATGAAAAAGGTATTTAAATATACTTTCCTGAAGAAACCAGAGACCTTTCTCCTGGGCATGGTCGGCCAATTGGTGCCAAAGAAGGATAGAACTTTCTTTATGTATGCAACAACAGCAGCAAGAATACTCATCGCAAAGTATTGGAAAACACAAGATCTACCCACCCGGGAAGAATGGCAGATGAAGTTGATGGACTACATGGAACTGGCGGAAATGACTGGCAGAATCCGAGACCAGGGAGAAGAGTCGGTAGAGGAAGATTGGAAGAAATTTAAAGACTATTTACAGAAACACTGTAAAATTAAGGAATGTTAGAAGGATGCTGGGATGAAGTTATGTGGTTTTAGCAATAATGTTATAAAGGGGTATGTAAAAATGGATTGTTAACAGGTGAAAATGTAAAGTTACAATATATTAAGATAAAATATCAAGAAAAAAGAAAAAAGGGTAAGGACTTGCTGAAACAACTACTGAACTAGAATACAAAAAGGGGAGGTGTGAGGAGGTCAGGGAAACAGGCAAATGAAAGACAAGATATGGAAAGACTGAATTGTTTTTAATTGTTTTTAATTTTTCTGTATTTTGTATTTTTTGGTGTGTTTTTCCTTCTTTTTCCTTCTTTTCATTTTTGTAACTTCTTTGAAATATTAATAAATATTATTCAAAAAAAAAAAAACCAACAACAACAGAAAGGGACGAGGCTTCGAAATGTGGAAAGAAACAGCTCTTATTTGCTGACAGTCCCCCAGGGAGTTTGCTGTTGATGAGAAACTTCCATAGGGCAATTGTTGGGTTTTGGTCCCAGAGCTGAGGACATATCCATCATCCACATTTCTAGCTGAAAAGGCACTTCAGATCTGTTAGGGTTCACCCAACTTCCTCTGGTCCTGTGCCTAGAAAGCACATGTTCAAGTGGTTTTCTGCTTCGTTCTTGCTTTGTAGGCATGGTTCTGAGCAGTTTTACCCTTGCCCCGCTCGTTTCCAAGGGAAAACCCGCTCTTTAGTGCTAGATCACAACAAATGGCTCCCATCCGCTCCAGCCACCCAGATGCCTTTTCAGTTCTGGCAGGGCCAGGCTGGCTGGTGTTTTGGGGGGTTTCAGCCCTGATGACCTGGAGCTTGGGAAAGGCAGCAAAAATGCTCCATGAGGCTTAAAAATAAGATTCCAGTGCCTGGAGCAAGGCTTTTAGTGGTGCATATTGCATCATCTCTAACCGTATTAGCCATCTCGGGCAACTATAATTTATAGCTGCTCTTCTAAGGAGAACTATCGATATATTTATTCCTTACTGATATATAGAGCTGAGCTGTGCACCGAGCCTTTTGAGCCTTGCCAGTTTTCTATCAGTGTTGGTATGAATGAATACTTATTTGACTTCGCAGCAGAAATAGAAAAAGCATCTTTAAAGGCTGGAGAAACGTTTAGTCCCTTTTGCTTCTCCCCGGTGCTGAAAAGGACTCCTTTTTTTATTATTTGGGAATGGAATAAGGAGGGGGAATCACATTTAACAGCCCCAGTGCTGGGTTTTGTTTAATATTTAATGTCTCGGAGCACTTTATAACAATACTTGCTGCTGTTCTCATTTTTCAAAGACAACCAAGATACCTTTGCTAGTACCTTAAAGACGGGCGAATTTATCATTACAGAAAATATTCAGGAGACAGAGGCCACTTGGTCAGACAAGCTGAGTGGTCCCCTAAGTGAGTTGGTATTTGATGAATAGAGAGAAGACAGGAGGGGAGGAGCTCAAAAGGTGATTCAAAAGGTGAGCTAGTATGGACCAGCCATCTGGCTTCGTATAAGGTGACACCTGACCTCTGATGTTCCTGACTACACACAAATGCACCCAAGGGGTTTTGTTTTTGTATCTTTTCTCTGTTTTGGTCATTGTTATATATTGGAAATCTACGGTATCTATCTAATCTACGGTATCTATCATCTATCTATCTATATATTATCTATTATCTGTCATCTATCATCACTTATCTATCTGTCATCTATCTATCATCATTATCATCATCTGCAACAAATGAGAGTCCATCACCTTTCGAGGGAGTCTGTTCCACCATCAAACACAAGAGCAGTCAAGTACAACATTCCTAGAGTGAACATATTTACACATGGGGAGTAATGTTTGTTCAGCCAGCAGGTTGGGACTGGGTGAGGGCAGTCTTGGCTGGGACAGACTTCCTCTGCATGTGACTTGGCTGGGACAGACTTCCTCTGCATGTGACTAGAGGTGGGTGTAGCCTCACCTGTGCAGGTAAAGACAAAATCACAGGGCAGGGCAGCCATCTCTCTCTCTTTGACTAGATGCATCGAAGAAGCAACATCTGCTTAGCCAAAGATGCTCTCTTGGCTTCCAGACAAGAGAGGACAAAGAGAGTGTCTTCTTATGAGATAGTTTCTAGGTATATGTTACTTTTCTAAGCTAAGTCTGCCTTCTGGGATCCTATTGTGAACAGAATGATGTGTGAGTAAACCTTTTAATACTTTTATAGAAGACTGTGTCATGTCTTATCTTTTATGAGGGAATAAGGGGGGAAATAGGGGACGCGGGTGGCGCTGTGGGTTAAACTACAGAGCCTAGGATTGCCAATCAGAAGGTCGGTGGTTCGAATCCCCGTGACGGGGTGAGCTCCTGTTGCTCGGTCCCTGCTCCTGCCAACCTAGCAGTTCGAAAGCACGTCAAAGTGCCAGTAGATAGATAGGTACCGCTCCGGCAGGAGGTAAACGGCGTTTCCGTGCACTGCTCTGGTTCGCCAGAAGCGGCTTAGTCATGCTGGCCACATGACCCAGAAGCTGTACGCCGGCTCCCTCAGACAATAAAGCAAGATGAGCGCCGCAACCCCAGAGTCGGCCACGACTGGACCTAATGGTCCCCTTTACCTTTAAGGAGAAAATACCAGAACAGTTATTATAGAGGCTTTAGCGAGCCTGAGCAAATGCATCCGCTGCAAGTTTAAAAGGGGGGGTGTTACTCTGCTAAATTGTGAACTTGTTAACACAAGTTGGAAAGGCTATAATCAGACAATATACCCTCTCCTGCATCCCCGAACATTCCCACGGTTTTTGACCTGAGACTGGATGGCCATCTGTCAGGGATTTTTCAGCCGTGATTCCTGCATTGCAGGAATTTGAACTAGATGACCGTTGAGGTCCCAACTCTATTATTCTGTGATTCTCTCCCCCCAGTGCTCTGGAATGATGGTAGCCCTGAGTCACAGTGGGAGGTACAAAATGCTGGCCAGGCTGCCTACTGTATGTAGGAGTTACCGGCTGCAGAGGCAGCCCTACCACTAAAATAGAAAGACATGGTGTGAGCCTTGCCCTGAAGAAATTCCTTCACATGGTCTAACTGAAGAAATGAGGAAGGCCAAGAGTGGGTCAACCCCATGACGCAGTTAAAAATGCTGTTGCCATTTTGGGAGGCATTGTTGGAGCTCTTGGGTCTGGGAGGAGAAAGAGAGAAATAGAGTTGTTTACATATCGTCGATCAACTCCTCAGTGGGACTTAAGAGCGAAAAATGCCAAAATTTACGATGGAAAGAGTGATGTTATCTACGAAGGAGATATATGGAAACCATCTGGACTTAGTGGAGGAACGGGAAATCCACACAGGATTATTATACTTGTTACCGGCTTAAGGAGACTAACAGAAGAGATCGTAAAGGAAAAAGAGAAATTATATGAATAAGATATGATGTGGAAACACCAAGATAAGACTGGATAGAATTATGAACTTTATTTGGACTGATTGGGACTGATTTGGATATTAACGCAGTAATAAGAAGATGATCTGAATCCCCCTTTGGATCTTGAAGTATGGGTTCCCCCAACAAAAATTTAAAAATTGGCTTTGTAATTTGGAATTTATGTGATGTGATTTAATTTGATGTGATTGGCCAGTTAATAAAAATTATTTTTTTTTTAAAAAAAAAAAGAGTGGGTCAACCCCATCCATCTGTGGTACCCCATGGCTTTCTTCCCAGTACAGCACCAGTTGGAAATGGTCAGTGCTGGTGGAATCCCAGCTAAGAACCATCCTGGCACAACAGCCCAGCAGCCCCTGAACCTCAAGGTTCACGTAGCCCCCTGGGCTCTCCAGGGGTCATTTGAATGACGCCCCACAGCCTGCACGTGCCCCTGAGCTGAGTTTACAAACTCTGCCCCTCATATCCTTGATCCACCTTCAGAACTGTAAAGGGAAATCTCCTCTGTTCCATGAGGAGGAGGAGGAGGTTTTAGAGGAGGGGGCTGGGTGATTTAATCAAGGGGTATTTAAATAGTGGGGTGGACTTCATTTACCATAATAGCATGATATAAAAGTTTAAAGGCTTCCACAAAAAATCAATAAATCTATGATCCGGTTTTATGCCCCTTCAAGTTCTCCTTATAAATCTACAAAAGAGGATGTATCATCTCTCAGTAAATGTGTCACATGGCCACTTTCTTTGGAAAAAGCCTTGGACTGCTTGGGCATAAATCGCTTTCCTCCTCCATCCTTTGTCTCTGTGAGTTTCAATCTCAACTTCCGTCCACCCGCCCTGCTGGAAAGCTGCCTAACCTGTGCTGGAAATAAGGCCCAGAAGTTGGATGGCTATCTGTGTCAGGGATACTTTAGCTGAGATTTCTGAATTACAGCTGGTTGGACTGGGTGACCCTTGAGCTCCATTCCAACCCTACAATTCCGGGAAATTGTGAAATACGCAGAGGTCAACATCCCAGATACTGAACTCTCCTCACTGTCCTAGTATTTCCCCCCAGGACTTATTGACAGGTTTTTGCCCTCAGAGATCCCAAGAAGCAGGTCCCTTAACTCCCGCTGGTGTCAACCCTCAATTTATCTATTAAACTGTTATTCCAGGAAGGATTTGTTAAAATACTGTTATAGGAAATTTCCTCAGGCTCACTTGGATTGCCAGACAAAGACACCAGCCAAGAATAAAAGAGCAAAACAGCAGCCAGCAGGAAACAGTACAGGAAAACAGTCCTAGAGGCATTTTGACGCTTTCAGTGACCTCAAATATTGTATCTGTGCTCACAAACCCTGCCTTAAGGGCACATTTGGGTATGAGTAGGGTGAGCCTGTGACCTGGAATCAGGAATTAAGAATTTATCAGCACAAAAGAATAGCCAGGCTCTCCAGGTAAACCAATCAACAGGTTTCCTACCAGACAGGGTTTAGCTGTAGACCGCCCCATCAGTGATGTGTGTACAGTGGTACCTCTGGTTACGAACTTAATTCGTTCCGGAGTTCCGTTCTTAAGCTGAAACTGTTCTTATCCTGAGGCGCACTTTCGCTAATGGGGCCTCCCATTTTCGTTCGCATCCTGGGGCAAAGTTTGCAACCAGGAGAGCTGCTACTACCAGGTTAGCGGAGCTCGTAACCTGAAGTTTTCGTAACCAGAAGCGTTCGTAACCCAAGGTACCACTGTATGATGTATTGGGGGTTGGTCTTGGGCAGCGGTAGGCAAACTAAGGCCCGGGGGCCAGATGCGGCCCAATCGACTTCTTAATCCGGCCCGCGGACGGTCCGGGAATCAGCGTGTTTTTACATGAGTAGAATGTGTCCTTTTATTTAAAATGCATCTCTGGGTTATTTGTGGGGCCTGCCTCGTGTTTTTACATGAGTAGAATGTGTGCTTTTACTTAAAATGCATCTCTGGGTTATTTGTGGGGCATAGGAATTCATTCATATATTTTTTTTCAAAATATAGTCCAGCCCACCAGATGGTCTGAGGGACGGTGGACCGGCCCACGGCTGAAAAAGGTTGCTGACCATTTGTCTTAGGCTTCAGGGTGGGCAATTGCAAAAGTCTATATAAGGATGGACACACCTTTTTTCTTGGTCCCTCCACTCCCCCTTGTGGGGGGGGGAGCACTCTGTTGCAACAGCTTTAATAAAGATCAGGCTTACTAGCTCTGGTTGGCCTCTGTTATTTTCTCCTGCCAATAGAGAACCTACAAAAGGACTATATGTTGTAGCCTTATTAGACTTTACTGATTGGTTGGGTGAGCATTGCTCCCGGAGAGGGAAGAAAGAGTCAAAAGACACCAAGGATGGTTCAGAGAAAGAGTTCTTTATTTCTGCTCTCCGGAGCAGCAGAAAGGCACTTGCGTGGTCAGTTCACAGCAAGTCCAAAGAAATGAGAAATTTCATGCATTATATATATCCTCCAGGCACCCTCTCCCCCCTTCCCCAGGAATCCAACCACGTTAGCTCATACACGCAAGTTGACATCCATGACCATAAACAGATATTCCTGTTCCGGTACTCTTGACCATAAAAGGTTGTTCCTGTTCCTATACCCTTATCTTGGGGCAGGAGGTCACCAGCTCTGAGAACACTCCTGGCATCGTTCCTGGTCTCTTGTCAGACTTGACAAGGTCTATGCGTCTTTTTTGTGGTCAGGATGTAAGATAAGACCCAGACGTGCCATCCCTGCTCCACGGAACTGGCAAGGTCATCCATTGCCGTCACGAACTGATAAAGGAGAGGGCTGTGAGCACTTGTTTATACAGCTGGCTTTCAGTTTATACATTGACTCAAAAGCTCAAGTTAAAGCATTTTAGAAATGCTCCCTTGGAGGAGGAAAAATGTGGATTTTGGGTCCCGTTTCAGACTGACGGCACAGAAACCCATTCCTTCAATATGGGCTCTTGGGTACCCCCTAGGGAAAAGGAGCAGTTTTTTCTTCTAACACCATCACTGCCATTGCCCTTCTGTCACCTCCTCCCCTGACCCCGATTCCTCTTCCTCCACCACTCCTCCCCTTCCCAGTCATGACAACGAGAAAAAGGGGAGTTCATTCTGCTGTTAGTGATATTAATAGTTTGCATCTTTATTTTGAGATATGACTTATCTGGGGATTGTTTAACCTTGCTGTGTACATTTTGATATGTTTTTATTTGTTGCTTGTGACTACTTTTGTTATATTTTTGTGTTTGTGTAAATCTTTTCACGCTGTAAGCCGCCTTGGGTAGGGTTTTAACCATGGGAAGGCAGCATTCAAGTAAACAATGACACAGATGACCCACCCTGGGATTGTCAGCCCTGGCCTAAATTGGGAGGCCTTAACACTATCTCACTCCATCTGTGTACTTTCACAAGATCAATAAGACTTCTCCCTTTTTAAAAGGACTGGGCTGGTTGAGCGAAAGGAGAGAGAGAGGCAGATAGCTAGTCTGAAGAACTCAGTGGTGTGCTAGGCCTGTCGAGTTGATGAATGTGCCAAGGGCCAGGCCCAACCACTTAGCTTCTCCCTGTGCTTAAACTAATCCCTGTGTCTATCAATCATTGGGCGGGGAGGGGGGGGGAGCCTGGACCCTCATTTGTTGCTAGGTCCATGAATATGCACAGCAAAGACAGCTTTTCCTTACGGCAAAGTGGAGGCAAAGCAAGCCTTCTTTACTTTTTGGTCTGTTCATTTTGCTCCGCTCTTCGCTCTAGTCTTGGTTCCTGTTATGTTCTGAGTTGAATAGGATCCAAAAGGCAGTAGTCTGATTGGTCCTAGAACAATAGGATTCAGAATGCAGCAGTCTGATAGGTCCTAGAACAATAGGAACCAGAATGCAGTAGTCTGATTGGTCCTAGAACAATAGGATCCAGAATGCAGCAGTCTGATTGGTCCACAGGAGCCACCAAATCCAGCTCCAGGTGGAAGTGAATCTGCAACCTGATTGGTCTACAGGAGAATCCCGGAATTAGCCAATCACGTGGGGCCCATTGTGTAAATAATGTATATAAGGCAGATATTCTGGGGGAACTTCCATTCCTCCTCGCCGCTATGAGCTGAATAAAGAGCATGAAATCCACTCTCGAACTCCGAGTATATTTCAGTTCCCTTTATTTATTCAAGCAGTAAAGGAGGGGATGCCATTGGAAGCTTCTGCAGCTTGCAAGGAAGTGGGTGGGATGGTAGGCTGTCCCCGCCTAGAGCTCCTGCCAGCATCTGTCATTGGAATTCTGATGGCTAAAGACTAGGCAGCTTGGAGATTTTCACAAGTCAAGTAGGAAGATAAGAAGAGCCTGTGGCTCAGGCCAATGGCCCATTTTGTCCAGCATCCTGTTCTCACAAACAAATGAGTCAGCAAACGAGAGCTGTTTCTTTGCACATTTCAAAGCCTCATCCCTTTCTTGCAGGCTGTGTTCTGAGAAGGAGAGCTGAAGGAAGACAGGGAACTTAAGAACCCAGGAAGAGCTCACTGGAGCAGGCCAGAGGCCCATTTAGTCTGACCTCCTGTTCTCACAGCGGCTGTGATGGCCTGGGATTCGGACTCAGATGCTGAACCTGAGGGATCCCAGCCTGCACAGGATTCCCCGCCTCCAGAACCAGCTGAGCCGGGGCTGGGGCATGAGCCTGAAGGGTCCTCGTGCTGAGTCTGCTCTGGCTCCTGAGGTGATGGAGGACCCATTGCTGCAGGTGCTCCTCTCCCAGCCCTGTCAGGGGAAGCTGAGGTTGCCTCTGGGTCCGGTAACCCTCCAGCCTCTCCTGAGCTGCAGAGGCTCAGGGCAGAGAGGCGGAGGGAACTAAGTTCCTGCAGGAGGAGTGCTCACCTCCAGGCCAGGAGAGGCAAGTCACCAGAGGATCGGGGCCACCCCATGCCTCGGGGCAGATAAACGCCGGCCAGCCCCAGTCCCAAGTTGTGGGAGCAACATTGTTGGTTGCTAGTTCCTGCCAGAACCCTGTCCTGCTTTCCTGCCTGAGCTCCTGACCCGCCGTGGCTGCCTGCTTGCAAGCCTGTTCCTGACGTCACCCAACTCCCTGCCCTGCAGCCAGTTTCAGCTACTATGTACTGCCTCCATGTTGCACCTTTGACCACGTACCAGACTTGGACTTCGCCTCTCGGGTAACCCACAGGACCAGCACAGTGGTGGCCATCAATGCCTCTTCTAGGAAAGAGTTCCATAGTTCAACTGTGCACTGTGTGATGTCCTTTCTTTTATCTGCCCTGAATCTTCCAGCATTCACCTTCATTGCATGTCCACAGTTTCCTCTGTGGCACCTCAGAGGTGACAGATTAGCAAAATTAGCTTCCAAGACTATGTTGTTGTTTAGTTGTTTAGTCGTGTCCGACTCTTTGTGACCCCATGGACCAGAGCACGCCAGGCACTCCTGTCTTCCACTGCCTCCCGCAGTTTGGTCAAGCTCATGTTAGTAGCTTCGCAAACACTATCCAACCATCTTGTCCTCTGTCGTCCCCTTCTCCTTGTGCCCTCCATCTTTCCCAACATCAGGGTCTTTTCCAGGGAGCCTTCTCTTCTCATGAGGTGGCCAAAGTCTTGGAGTCTCAGCTTCAGGATCTGTCCTTCCAGTGAGCGCTCAGGGCTGATTTCCTTAAGAATGGAGAGGTTTGATCTTCTTGCAGTCCATGGGACTCTCAAGAGTCTCCTCCAGCACCATAATTCAAAAGCATCAATTCTTCGGCGATCAGCCTTCTTTATGGTCTAGCTCTCACTTCCATACATCCAAGACTATGAAGAGCTACAAAATGGACCTTTCCCAAGTGGATCACTCAGCAATGGATGGACTGATGAGATCCAACATTGCCGACTGATTGTGCCTTGGCACCAAGAGATCAGAACTGACTATGGAGAAGTAATGGGGTCCCAATGATCTTAGGGTCACTGTGGAATGCTTCCTCAAAAGCCACGAGGGTTAGATGATAGACTATGCCGAAATGGCAAAATTGACTGTGAGGATCAGGCATCAAGATGAGAAGAAACTGAATTAAGAATGAACAAAAAGTATTGATTATTTTAAGGAACATTGAAAACATGTTAAAATATTAGCAGGTTTGATGTAGCATTTATGAAGTAACATGTAAAATAAGGGTTAAGGAATACAGTTGAAAATTAATTGGAAAATCTAAAAATATATAAGGATCCCAAAATGGGAAATTGGAAACTGGGGGGGGGGTGTCAATCAGTTGGAAAGGGGATAAAAAGTGAATGTATGATCATCGATGTTAAAAATTAAAAATAAAACTTATTTTTAAAAAGAGCAAAATCCACAAGGGTTTACATGTTCACCATTTAAAATAAAACTTTTGGCGTCATAATGCTGTTATACAAATTTGCGATGCAAATGCATTTCGAATACTGTGCATAGTTCTTGCCCTCTCAATCAGTCCAGATTGGACTGATGGGAAGGGTGCACGCCTGTTGCGTCCTCCGGACACTGCCCTGCCAGCCCACACTGCCCTGTGGGGCTGGGATATGGGATGGACTTGCAAAGCAGTACAGTGGTACCTTGGGTTAAGAACTTAATTTGTTCCGGAGGTCCCTTCTTAACCTAAAACTGTTCTTAACCTGAAGCACCACTTTAGCTAATGGGGCCTCCTGCTGCCACCACGCTGCCGGAGCACGATTTCTGTTCTCATCCTGAAGCAAAGTTCTTACCCGTGGTACTATTTCTGGGTTAGTAGAGTCTGTAACCTGAAGCGTATGTAACCTGAAGCATATGTAACCAGAGGTACCACTGTACAGGGCTGGCAGGGGTGGAGTGAGAAGCAAAATGTGCCCTTGAAGAAAATGCGCTCAGAAAAATGGGAGCCCCTCATCCCAGCCATACTACGCCTCTTTTTTTAGGTTCTCGTGTTCCCGCAGATCAGAAAAGGCCACCCCAATTGGCCAACCCCACACTCCCTTACAGAACAGATTCTTGGGTGTCCAATCCTGGCAACCAATTAAATGTGAGCATGTTGAAGTGGGCATTGCATGGACACGCGGAGTCCCCCCAACCCCAGACGCCGCCCCCCCCGAGCAGAATAATGACTCAAGACAACGTATATGGGATTAATATTGGCCACAACTTTATTAAGTTTCAGATGTAGGGAAACCTTGGCTCAGGCATTGGGCATTTATCCTTCCCAGTCCCCAGCCGGGGATCTGGGAGACATCAGGGTTCTCCAGAATGTGTGGGGATTGGGCTGGCTCTGGAGAACATATGTTCAAGCAGAGAGCCCACCCCCCATTTCGCTGCTGTCACAGGTGAGAGCAATGACAACCTCTCAGGGTATGGCCAACGCCTCCCCTCAAGACCCCTTTAACGAAGAAACCTGGGATCACTGCCACAAGGGTGACATGGGTCACCTCCTCACGCCCCCCCCCCCAATTTAGGAAGATAGACTAAAGGATTCCTCCCAAGTCCTGAAACCACCAAAGTTGTGACGTTTTGCTATGGGGAAGGCAAAACCTGCCAATGCAGGAAAATTCCTTTCCGGCCCTTCAACAGCGACCCTGACGTAGCAGCGTCCGCGTACCTGTGCAGAAGAGGTTAACCTGCAAAAGAAGGCTTAACTGAGGGAGGGCAGGGTGGGAGAAGCTCTGGAGCCAACTGAGCTTCGCAGGTAAGATTCACCTTCTGTTGTGTGGGTAGGGCAATCCCTCCCCCTACCTGGCCAATCCCCTGGTAACGCCTCCCCAGGTGGCCAGGTGGGATTGGACGATTGGCTGAGGTAATAATAATAATAATAATAATAATAATAATAATAATAATAATAATAAATTTTATTTATACCACACCCTCCCCAGCCAAGACCGGGCTCAGGGCGGCTAACAACCAGTAATAAAAACAAGTTGATTAAAATCCAATTTAAAAAACAAGATTAATATACAACATTAAGATGCAGCCTCTTCACAGGAGGAGAAAGGAAAAAGAAAGAGGGGGAGGGAATCAAACTGATTCAGGTGGAACAACTCTGTCTTACAGGCCCTGTGGAAAGAAATCAGATCCTGCAGGGCCCTGGTCTCGTGAGACAGAGTGTTCCACCAGGCTGGAGCCAGTGTTGAAAAGTCCCTGGCTCTGGTTGAGGCTAATCTGACTTTCTTAGGGCCTGAGACCTCTAGGGTGTTGCTCTTTATGGACCTTAAGGTCCTCCGTGGGGCATACCAGGAGAGGCGGTCCCATGCGTACAAGGGTCCTCCAGGTATCCAGCCTGGGGCGGGCGAAGCCAGCACGTACTACCGGGAGCCGCACTGGGATCCAAGGGGCTGTGCACGACCATGCAAAAAGTGCCCCCCATTTCATAGAATCATAGAGTTGGAAGAGACCACAAGGGCCATCAAGTCCAACCCCCTGCCAAGCAGGAAACACCATCAGAGCACTCCTGACATATGGTTGTCAAGCCTCTGCTTCAAGACCTCCAAAGAAGGAGACTCCACCACACTCCTTGGCAGCAAATTCCACTGTCGAACAGCTCTTACTGTCAGGAAGTTCTTCCTAATGTTTAGGTGGAATCTTCTTTCTTGTAGTTTGGATCCATTGCTCCGTGTCCGCTTCTCTGGAGCAGCAGAAAACAACCTTTCTCCCTCCTCTATGTGACATCCTTTTATATATTTGAACATGGCTATCATATCACCCCTTAACCTCCTCTTCTCCAGGCTAAACATGCCCAGCTCCCTTAGCCGTTCCTCATAAGGCATCATTTCCAGGCCTTTGACCATTTTGGTTGCCCTCCTCTGGACACGTTCCAGTTTGTCAGTGTCCTTCTTGAACTGTGGTGCCCAGAACTGGACACAGTACTCCAGGTGGGGAGCGGTCATTTTCAGTGTAGGAAGGGCCAAGCCACTGCAGGCAGCTGCCCTGATCTTCCTCATGGGTGCTTCTCCTTGGCACCTCTCCTTGGATGCCCGCAAGACGCCCAATTTGTTGTGTGTGAAATAATTCAAACATTACGGGCCAAAGCTACTCACGCATTTCACAGGATGTGCTCCGTATGATGTCCCTGGTTTTTCTTCTGAATTATGCAAATCAGGATATTCATAGGGAAGGCTCTGAACTGGCGCTGAATCGTTTAGCTACAGCAAAGATTCTGATATGTAAATACTATAATAGTTCTAAAATCCCAGTGGTATCACAGGCACAGGATGAGGCTGCAGCGGCTTCTGAAAAGCAGCAATTTTATTCAGTTGCAAGAAGGGAAAATAATGAGTTATTCTGCTTCCAAAAGGAGGAAGCTTTTGGAATAAGAATTTTCACACTGGCTATTTTTGTGACACTTCATTTTCTTGTAATAAATTGAGCCATTAGCATTCTCTCTCTTTTTTATGCGTTTGATAGTCATTTTGATATTGTAAAATAAATAAATAAATGAAACAGGGACATTGTAGACGCCAAAGGAGAAGTGGGGAACTCAGAAGTTTTGGCAAACGCCATATTTCAAGTAAAGAGAAGGAGGTAAGGGCCATCATAGCCCAGCGGCAGAACATCTGCTTTGCATGCAGAAGGACTCGGGTTCAGCCCTCAGGGTCTCCAGCTTGTGCCGGCAACATCCCCTGCCTTCAGCCCTGGAGAATGGCCGTCAGTCAGTGTGGACAACATTGAGTTAGGCAGACCAATGGTGTGAATCAGCATAAGGCAGAGTCCTCTGTTCCAGGGACTGCAGACGCGACTGGGTTTGGAAAACTGTGCATAGTTCTAGTTGCCTCATCTGAAAAGAAAGGTTATTTTGTGCAGCTGGAAAAGACTGAGAAGAGGTAACCCAAATGATCAAGGGGACAGAATGACTCCCCTATGAGGAAAGGTTGCAGTGTTCGGGACTTTTCCGTTTAGAAAAATAAGAGAGAGGCGACAAGATAGTGTGATAAGAATTTTATATGTTAAATGTTCATAAATGTACCAACCAAGCACGTACATAGATCAGCACAGGAAGACCGACCTGAAACCATTTTTGATTCCCAAACTGACCAAATGTTTTCTCTGCAAGGTCAAAGGGAAATGGAAAAGCCTCCCCACTGTCTTTTCCTTGACAAATCCTGTCTTAAGGGTATGTATGTGTGTGTATGAATAGGGTGAGCCTGTGACCTGGCTCAGGAACTAAGTATTTATCATTACAGAAGACTGGCCAAGGCTCCTCAGGGTATCCAATCAAGTAAGCATTAACAGGTAACTTGCCAGACAGGAGATAACAACACACTTAGATTTCTGCTGTAGACCGCCCTTTCTGTGATGTATATATGATGTTTCTGGGGGTGGTCTTGGACTCCAGGGAGGGAATTTAAAATGTCTATATAAGGGCAGGCACACTTTTGTTCTGGGTTCCTCCTCCTTTCCTGCATGTGAGAGGAGCACCCTGTTGCAACAGTTAATAAAGATCAGGCTTACTGGCTGCTTTGCTTCTCAATATTCTCTGGTTGGCCTCTGTTATTTTCTCCTACCAATAGGGAACCTACGTAAGGACTTTATATGGGCTCTTGGGTAGCCCATAAGGGAAAAGGGCAAGTTTTTGTTTACAACAATAGAAATTTAGAAAGTCATGCACGTCATAGAGCTCCATCTCTCGTAACACCTGAGCTCGTGGAAATCCAATGAAGCTGAATGTCAGAGGATTTGGGACAGATAAAATAAATGACTTCTTCACACAGCACAGAGTTAAACTGTGGAACTCCCTCCCACTGGAGGCAGTGGTGTCCAGCAAACTAGATGGCTTTAAAAGAGAGCTATTGATGGCTACTAGGGACGCAGGTAGCACTGTGGGTTAAACCACAGAGCCTAGGACTTGCCAGTCAGAAGGTCGGCGGTTCGAATCCCCACGACGGGGTGAGCTCCCGTTCCTCGGTCCCTGCTCCTGCCAACCTAGCAGTTCGAAAGCACATCAAAGTGCAAGTAGATAAATAGGTACCACTCTGGCGGGAAGGTAAACGGTGTTTCCGTGCGCTGCTCTGGTTTGCCAGAAGCGGCTTAGTCATGCTGGCCACATGACCCGGAAGCTGTACGCCGGCTCCCTCGGCCAATAAAGCGAGATGAGCGCCGCAACCCCAGAGTCGGCCACGACTGGACCTAACGGTCAGGGGTCCCTTTACCTTTATTGAATGCTACTAGCCATTATGGCTGTGCTTCTGAGTAATGCTTCTGAGCAATGCTTCTGAGCAATGCTTCTGAGTAGCAGCTGAATACAGGAAGGGAGAGTTGCCCTTGTGCTTGGGTGCCGCTGGCAAGTTTCCCACAAGCATTTGCTCAGCCACTGTGAGAACAGGACGCATGACTAGATGGGCCATTGGCCTGATCCATCAGGCTCTTCTTATGTTCTTAATTGGGTATCTATCTGCCCAGATGCTTTGACCTACATCTCCCATCAGCTGGGGATTGATGGAAGCTGACACAAGGCAGTGCACTCAAGCTCTTGAGTCCCATGAGATCTTATGTCGCTGCTGAGAGCAGGAAGGTGAAGAAGGAAGGAATCTGTTCCTCACACCACCCCCTGGTGCTGATGCTGTTCCATTCCTGCGGCTGCTGCTGCGCTCTATTTGCCAAGGTCTAATCTCTGGTGCAGCCGGGTGTCAGTTCCAGCCATTGCCCCGGAACGCCTCCCTAATTAACACTTGGGGATTGTTAAACAGGAATGAGGCTGTTTAGATTCAGTGCGGTGATTTCAAGCATGTAGAGTAAATAACGGGATGAGCGTGGCCCGCAAAAGGAGTCTCTGTGACCGCTCAGCGAATATGTTTGAAATAATCAGCTGCTACTTATGGAACACGCAATTATTCTTCCGCTAAACCTCAGTGAAAACAAAGCCTGGATAATTTAAAGTGTCTCTGAAAGTGTCCTTCTAGGAAGGAGGCTTCTTGTGATTGCCTGGCCTCCTCTTCCTCCTCTGCCCCGTATTTCATAGAATCATAGAATTTTATGAGTCGGCAGGCACCCCAGTGGTCATCTAGTCCAACCCCCCTTGCAATGCAGGAATCACAGCTAAAGAATCCCAGGCATTTGGCTAGCCAACCTAGTATTTTTAAGAATCTCCAAGGAGAGTCCATCATCTTCTGAGGTTGTCTGTCCATCCCACTATTGAACAGTTCTTGCTACTATTTTCATGGGCAGAAAAGCTTCTTTGGCCAACCCAGAACTTCCCTGCTTCAGATCTCCTCTGCCCTGCAAAAATAGCACAGAAGAGTGAATGTGCAATGCAAAGTATGATCAGAAATGATAGATCTGCCCCTGCGTCAGGGCCCTGCCTGCTTTCCATGGCAGTTATTTCCCCCACTGCCTTGCAAAATATTAATAATAATAATAATAATAATAATAATAATAATAATAATAATATATTATTATTTATTATTTATACCCCGCCCTTCTGGCTGGGTTTCCCCAGCCACTCTGGACGGCTTCCAACAAAACACTAAAATACAATAACCTATTAAACATTAAAAAGCTTCCCTAAACACGGCTGCCTTCAGATGTCTTCTAAAAGTTTGGTAGTTTCTTCTCTCTTTGACATCTGGTGGGAGGGCGTTCCACAGGGTGGGTGCCACTACCGAGAAGGCCCTCTGCCTGGTTCCCTGTAACTTGGCTTCTCACAGCCAGAAGACCCTCGGGCAGAACAATGGAGGTGGAGACGCTCCTTCAGGTACACTGGACCGAGGGCGTGTAGAGCTTTAAAGGTCAGCACCAACACTTTGAATTGTGCTCGGAAACGTACTGGGAGCCAATGTATCTCCACAGGAAGGCAAATGCCCTAGAAGAAGCTCTTCTATATCAGCTCTGAGGGTCCCTCTCCTTCCTTCTGTCCATCTGTCTGTTTGTCCTTCCTTTTTCATTCATTCATTCTTTCATTCTGAATCACTAGCACTTATGGCTGCACAAATAACTTGAGAGTGTGTGAGCAATGAGTCCTGCTGAAATCTCCCGAGCAAGAGGGGTGCATTTGGAGAGGGCCTTCAGTAACACCTCCCCCTTCCCAAGTCCTAGAAATCCTGATGCACTACATCTTGAAATGCAAAACAAATTGTGTCCACCTGGGATAAATTATGCAATATATTCAGTCTAGGGATTTTCATGGTGTGCATTTCAGATTGCTGATTGTAGTCTTTCAGTGCAGAGTAAACCTGCTCTGGCCTGAGACCAGTCGTTCCCAAACTGGACACCACTGCCCTCTGGGGGGCTGTATGATTACATAAAAAAGGTAAAGGGACCCCTGACCATTAGGTCCAGTCGTGACGACTCTGGGGTTGTGGTGCTCATCTCGCTTTATTGGCTGAGGAAGCTGGTGTACAGCTTCCGGGTCATGTGGCCAGCATGACTAAGCCGCTTCTGGCGAACCAGAGCAGCGCACAGAAAATGCCATTTACCTTCCTGCCAGAGTGGTTCCTATTTATCTACTTGCGCTTTGACGTACTTTCGAACTGCTAGGTTGGCAGGAGCAGGGACCGAGCAACAGGAGCTCACCCCGTTGCAGGGAGTCGAACCGCTGACCTTCTGATTGGCAACTCCTAGGCTCCATGGTTTAACCCACAGCGCCACCCACGTCCCATATGATTACATAAAGGTAAAGGGACCTCTCACCATTAGGTCCAGTCGTAACCGACTCTGGGGTTGCAGCGCTCATCTCACTTTATTGGCCGAGGGAGCCGGCGTTTGTCCACAGACAGCTTCCGGGTCATGTGGCCAGCATGACTAAGCCGCTTCTGGCGAACCAGAGCAGTGCACGGAAACACCATTTACCTTCCCGCCAGAAGGTACCTATTTATCTACTTACACTTTGACGTGCTTTCAAACTGCTAGGTTGGCAGGAGCTGGGACCGAGCAACGGGAGCTCACCCCATCGCGGGGATTCGAACCACTGACCTTCTGATCGGCAAGTCCTAGACTCTGTGGTTTAACCCATAGCACCACCCGCATCCCTTTTGGTATGATTACATAGGGGGTTGTTAAAAGGCAAGGGGTGGAGGGAGGTGATTGGAGATCGGAGATGTAAATGACTATCTGCCTTTGAAAGCAGCTAATCACTGGATCAAGTTCATTAGTTCTATTGAATTAGTAAAACTAAATAGTCTTAACTGGATTTTGTATAAATGTGCATTTCATTGTTACTCTTTTGAATTTTACCGTGTTTTCTTCCTTTGCAGGTCTTGCAAACCACACGTCTGAATACAGTGGTACCTCGGGTTACAGACACTTCAGGTTACAGACTCCGCTAACCCAGGTTAAGAACTTTGCTTCAAGATGAGAACAGAAATCACGCGGTGGCAGTGTAGTGGCAGTGGGAAGCCCCATTAGCTAATGTGGTACCTCAGGTTAAGAACAGTTTCAGGTTAAGAACGGGCCTCCAGAACGAATTAAGTTCTTAACTCGAGGTACCACTGTAATGCTTTTTATAGGATAGGGTAGGGGCACAGGGGAAGGGTTTGTGGAACCAAGGGGACAGTGATCTAAAGAGGTTTAGGAACCACTGCCTTAGACTGGTAAAGCTCTGGCAACAGTGATAATCAGACCAGGGCACGATGGGATGGGCTTGCAGGGACATGTGACCCAGTCCTGTGCCAACATCCAGCCTGCTGCCCCAAAGCCCTGCGCACTTTGCAGCTAAGCGAGATGTTCTTAAACGCTGACAGCTCTGGGCGGAGGAGCCGAGGGTTGCCCAGCCCAGCCTGTGAGAATCCAGCGCCGATTACAGCCGAAGCAAAGCAGAGCTGGCAGATTTGTGAAGCGCCCCCCCCCCCCAGCTTCCCTGGAGCCTGCGCCATCCCTTCCCCAGAACAAAAGCAAGGTGATTAAAAGTTAATATCAGATCATGGCTGGAAGCAGTAAGCCGTCTGTAATTACTGGGATGTGGGGATATTAAGAGCTGGTGTAATTATAATTCTGCGGTAATCGGGAGAAGGCGTACAGCCAGGTTTTTCTGCTAATGTTTTGTTTCACATATCATCACGGTGTGGTATCAGGCGGGAAGAGGCTCCCTGGGCTCTGTCTTTCTGCTTCTTTTCACCTCTTTGAAAGCACTTCATTTTCCCCAGACAATGGCTCCCCAGGCAGAAATTCTCCAGGGGCTGGAGGTTTCTCCAAGGTAGGGCCAGCTCCCAAGATATTTTACCAACTGAGATGAATCCTGAGGGAGAAAGACTTTCTGCACGCCAGGCATAATTTTCTGAACTTCTATCCTGTCACCTCTTAAACTAAAAAGTCCCAAATGCTGCAACGTTCCTCACAGGACACTCACTCCATCCCCTGGATCATTTGGATACCATTTTCTGAACCCTTTCCAGCTCTATCCTTTTTGAGGTGGAGTAGGGACACGAGTGGCACTGTGGGTTAAACCACAGAGCCTAGGACTTGCTGATCAGAAGGTCGGCAGTTCGAATCCCCACGACAAGGTGAGCTCCCTTTGCTCGGTCCCTGCTCCTGCCAACCTAGCAGATTGAAAGCATGTCAAAGTGCTAGTAGATAAATAGGTACCACTCCAGCGGGAAGGTAAGCGGCATTTCCGTGCGCTGCTACCTTTACCTAGCCAGAACCAGACCACTTCATGACACACAGGCCAAGGGCAGAGATGAACCTGTCCATTTTCGTTCTCTAAGCATCTTCTTTTTCTAATCTTAAATCCAGCCCTGTCTGCTTCTGCAGCAATTGGAGGTTGCAATTAAAAAAAAGAATCCATATGAAAATTATTCAGCATTTGAGTGTGAATTTCTCCTAATAAACATGTTTCTGTCCTCCTCCACCAGGAGAAAAATGCAAACCCAGAACAAGGCTGATTTATTTATTTTTTGGTCTTTTTCCTTTTTTAAGAAAAACCCCCACGTATGCCTCTATACCAAACACTTTGAAAGTTAATTTCACAAAGCTGGGAACACTTGATAGTTTTAATTAATCAGCTGCCTGGGGAAATGCAGGTTGCAAAGCCCACACTTCACTCCCTCTGGGTTGCTATTGTATGCCTGATAATTCTGAAGTCTCCAGCTTGACTCCCAATCAGCTGGAGGGGGGGGGAGAGATTTTTGCTTTCATCAAGAGAAGGAAGGCTTGACCAATTGCTTTCCCTCTAATCAAGCCAAACAGTTGGGCCTTCTCTTTGGCGGTTTTCCAGAACTACTCTCTTCTCCACCCAAGTTCACAAGAAGCCCTCAGACGCTGGACAGCTCCAGCATCAGTTTCAAAGACAATGACTGCCTCAGGGAGGGCAAATGCCAAAATCAGGGGGCATGAGGGAGATGATGGTGGAGATGTTCATGGTGGTTCTTCTCGAGACTTGTTGTTGTTGTTGTTTAGTCGTTTAGTTGTGTCTGACTCTTCATGACCCCATGGACCAGAGCATGCCAGGCACCCCTGTCTTCCACTGCCTCCCACAGTTTGGTCAAACTCATGCTGGTAGCCTCGAGAACACTGTCCAACCATCTCGTCCTCTGTTGTCCCCTTCTCCTTGTGCCCTCCATCTTTCCCAACATCAGGGTCTTTTCCAGGGAGTCTACTCTTCTCATGAGGTGGCCAAAGTCTTGGAGTCTCAGCTTCATGAACTGTCCTTCCAGTGAGCACTCAGGGCTGATTTCCTTCAGAATGGAGAGGTTTGATCTTCTTGCAGTCCATGGGACTCTCAAGAGTCTCCTCCAACCCCATAATTCAAAAGCATCAATTCTTCTGCGATCAGCCTTCTTTATGGTCCAGCTCTCACTTCCATGCATCACTACTGGGAAAACCATAGCTTTAACTAGATGGACCTTTGTTGGCAAGGTGATGACTAAGCACCCCTAAAAGGAAAGGTTTGGCCCAACTTTGCTGTGTTCTTTGTGTTCTGGCCCTGAGTACTGGCACCACATCACTGGCCAAGGTGCTCCTAAAGTGCTCCTGTCCTCTTTAGAAAATCAGGATAAATGCAAGGATGCAGACGTTCCCAGAACTGTGGTCCTCAGACTACCAGTGGTTGTAAGGACATAAGAACATAAGGCAAACCTTCTGGATCAGGCCAATAATAATAATAATAATAAATTATTATTTGTACCCCACCCATCTGGCTGAGTTTACCCAGCCACTCTGGGCGGCTTCCAACAAAGATTAAAAATACGTTAAAATGTCACACATTTAAAACTTCCCTGAACTTGCCTTGAGAAAGGGGGTTCTGACTTAGAATCAGTAAGAGCTGTTGGCAGTGGAGCAGAGTCCATCGGAAGGTGGTGGACTCTCCTTCACTGGAAGTTGTTAAGCAGAGGTTGGATGGCCATTTGTCAGGAATCCTTTGGCTGTAATTCCTGCAAAGCAGGGGGTTGGACTAGATGACCCTTGGGCCCCTTCTAACTCTACAGTGCCACGACTCAAAGCGCAAACAGCTCACCCAGCACGCTGACACTGACTTGGCCTGGGATCCACATGCTTTCACTGTGAACTCTCCTGGCCAGCCATATGGAAAGCTCATACACAGAATGCCGCGGCGAGACTCCTTATGGGGTCCTCGCCGCGGGATAACATTCACCCAGTGCTATACAAGCTGCACTGGCTCCCGGTGGAGTACAGGGTCAGGTTTAAGGTGCTGGTTTTAACCTTTAAAGCCCTTCACAGCCTAGGACCCTCGTACCTACGGGACCGTCTCTGCTGGTATGTCCCACGGAGGACCTTACGCTCTTCAAACAAAAACATCCTGGAGGTCCCGGGCCACAGAGAGGTTAGGCTGGCCTCAACCAGAGCCAGGGCTTTTTCGGCCGTGGCCCCGATCTGGTGGAACGCTCTGTCACAAGAGACTAGGGCCCTGCGGGACTTGACATCTTGACCTCAAGACAGAGCTGTTCCACCAGGCCTTTGGCCAAGGCACAGCCTGACCCCCTCCTTTGGTAATCCTCACAGAACTCAAGCCCAATGGTTGCCATCAATTTGATTCTGTATTGATTTTAGAATGAATTGATTTTAGAATATATTTCAATTAATTGATTGTGATTTTATGTAAACTGTGTTACTTTTGCTGTTGCTCTGAGCCCAGCTTCGGCTGGGGAAGGCGGGATATAAATAAAATTTTATTATTATTATTTTATTATTAACAGGCTGACTGATGGCATTGCTAACACCCCGTGTGCATGTATGCAATTGAAATTGCATGCACCATGCACTCACCAAGAAGCAGCCTCGTTCCTCCTGCCCTTGATCTCCATGCAAAAGCCATTATGCCTGTGAAGAAGCTCTTGGAGAGGGAGGGAGGGTGAACATGCCCCCTGGCCGTGCACAGGGGCCGGATCCAGCCTCTGAGGCCCGCCTACCAGGAAATGGAGACTCCACCCTAGCTGAACTACTTGGCTGTGTTGCCAGTTAACTGAGAGTAGCATTTGGAAATGGCATTTAAAGGTCACTGCCAATCTTTCTGCGCAGAGACTATGGAGAGAGGTTTGCCACACACACACACACACACAAGGAATGATTTGGGGACAAACTCAGTTGCCTAATGAGCATGACGAGGCCACTAGCTGCACATGACTAGCGGTTAAAGATGGAGAGGCAAGGAGGGGTCCCCTACAAATTGGAGGAGGTGAGGGGGCTGCCTTGGCTCATCGTCTCCCTGCCAGTTGGGATGAGTTCGGGGGGGGGGAATCAGGGTGTCTCCTCCTTCCTTTCCCTCTACCCCACCCAATTCATGTTATTTGTTTGTAAGTCTCCCCTAGGCAATCACTCATATTGCAGAGGCATGCAATGTTCGTTATTTATTTCTGGACTTATTTATAAAATATTTATATACCGCTTAATCACAAAAGAAATCAAAGCAGTTTACAACTTTTAAAAGCATGCAATAAAAGCATTGCATTTAAAAAACAACAACTAAGAGCAAAGATTATAGATGATAGATATAGATAGATAGATGATAGATAGATAGATGATAGATATAGATAGATAGATGATAGATAGATAGATGATAGATAGATAGATGATAGACAGAGATATAGATAGATGATAGAGATGATAGATAGATAGATAGATAGATAGATAGATAGATAGATGATAGATAGATAGATGATAGATAGATAGATAGATAGATAGATAGATAGATAGATAGATGATAGATAGATAGATAGATGATAGATGATAGATATAGATGATAGATAGATAGATAGATAGATAGATGATAGATATAGATAGATAGATAGATAGATAGATAGATAGATAGATAGATAGATAGATAGATGATAGATAGATGATAGATAGATGATAGATAGATAGATAGATGATAGATGATAGATATAGATGATAGATAGATAGATAGATAGATAGAGATAGATAGATAGAGATAGATAGATAGATGATAGATAGATGATAGATAGATGATAGATAGATGATAGATAGATGATAGATAGATGATAGATAGATAGATAAGATAAAACTTTATTCTCATTAGCCAATGGCCATAGCAACAGAAAAAACATTACAGTATACGCAGAAAAGGAAGTTTGATATAAGAGCACAATTTAAAGTCCTGAATCAGCCGTCAGTTAGTGGCCCTTATTCTGATTGCCCCTGCTATGAACCTAGCAACCTTTGCTGTTATCTGCTCATTTTGATGTGATAGAAGAAAGGACATTGTGCCAGTGGCTGAGCGCCCTGGGATGGTTAGTACGAGTGGGGTGATGATCTTGTTCCTCAGGTCTTTGTAGAGAGTACAGGACAGGAGGACGTGTGCCGCTGTTTCGGTGCTACCGTCTCCACAGGGGCAAAGGCGTTTCTCAGGCGGGATCTTTTGGAATCGACCCTCAAGTACTGCAGATGGCAAAACACCCAGTCTTGCAAGTGTAAAAGCACATCTGTATTTTGGGATAATAAGTTTGTGCAGTTTTGGGGCCAGAGAATGGAGGTGGAAAATGAACATACCAAGGGCAGAATTTCCTTATAGTGGCCAGGTTGTTCTGATGCTTGATATCTTTTAGACGTTGACCAGTTAGAGCAAAGATGTTAAAACCAAACACCAACAAACCACTGTGGGAGATGTGCTCTGAACTGCCTGCATAAGCCTGGCAGAATAGAAAAGGTCCCAGCAGGCATTTAAAAGTTGGCACAGACGGTGCCTGCTGGCTTTCTAGTGGCAGAGTGTTCCATAGGACCGGGCCAATTACACTAAAGGTTTGATTCCATCTTGCAGTCGAATGAGCCCTGCCAGCTCAGGGAATGACGATTGACGTTCCTGCAGATGGTCTCAGCGACTGAGCTGGGACAGGAGGGTTCAGGAGGTCCCTGAGGTAGCCTGGACCTAGGTTGTTCAGGGCTTTGTCAATTAATACAAGGACCTTGAACTCGGCTCAGCTGTGTCACATGTTGCAGTGCCCCTGATGTCACAGGTTTTTAGCCAGAAGTTCCCATTAGCACCACCTGGCTCTACCAAACCAGAACCAAGGGAAGCCCCACACAGAGCACATCACAGTAATCCAGTTTCTTGTGGTGTGGAGTGTGTGTGTTTGGGCACTGTTTGTGATATGTGTTATTAAAAACTGAGAAAGACAGTTAGGAAGAATAAAATAAATAAATAGAAAGACGTAGGCAAATGGAGCGGCTCAAAGCGGCAGGAGAGGGATCAATGAGTGCCATTGATTCACTACTACTGACTCTTTCAGGAAGGAGAGTGCTTGATATCGACAGGACTTCATGAGAGCGGCTTCACGGGTGCAGCATGTCTTATGTGTGATGTCCGTACGAGAGAGGATGTAACAAGGCAACGATTATCAATGGGACTTTGACACCGGGCTGCCTTCAGGGCCTGAGTGCGAGCGGAAGGGGCCGAGGTGGGCGCTTCCTTCCAGAAAAACTGAAGCAAACGGGTCTGACTTTCTTCCATCCCTTTCCAGCAGAGAAACAAAAGGCAAACATTGTATTCTGGCTGCCGTATAGACACAAAGGAAGCTGTCTTCTACTGAGTTGGAGCAGTGGTCTATCTGGGTCAGTACTGCATACACTGACTGGCAGCAGCAGCTGTCTAGGATCACAGGCAGGAGACATTCCCAGGCCTTCTTGGAGATATGACTGGGACTTGAACCTGCCCCCCCCCCCCCGCTTGCAAAGCAGATGCTCCAGCACTGAGCTACAAAGTCATTTGAGCTCCCCACTTCTCATTTTCTATAGGTCAACATTGCAGGGAGTGGGTGGCCTAGGCTGGGGAAGGTGTGGGGGGGAGAGATCATGTCAATCACGGTTCCAAAAGTGGATAGTGTAACCTGCTGGGGGGGGCAGAATTGAGCTTACTTAAAGGTAAAGGTAAAGGGACCCCTGACCATTAGGTCCAGTCGTGGCCGACTCTGGGGTTGCAGCGCTCATCTCGCTTTACTGGCCGAGGGAGCCTGCGTACAGCTAAGCCGCTTCTGGTGAACCAGAGCAGCGTACAGAAACGCCATTTACCTGTTACGATATAGAAGCAATGCAGCTGCAAACTGCTAGCTTGAAAGCAAAACATAATGGGAATGTTGGGACTGTTCGTGGGAAACAGAGGGACAGTCAATTCACAGTGCGAAGCACCGGAATTAGCTCAGAGTATAATATGAGCTCTTCCGTTTGTTCCTGTCCAGGAAGTGCAGGAAGTGTTTGCCACTACACTGCTGGAGTTTGAAGAGAGCAGTCATGTTTTTTGTAATGCTGCAAAGACAGAAATAAAGGCATGTAAATACGTTTCTGTCTATCTCTTTCCCCTGCCAGGGGGCAGGAAAGAGGGGGGGTGTTCTTCTCACATTTGAGAAGAATCGCCTATCGAGACCTCGCCTGGATCTTGCTGGGGAATGCAGCCAGGGAGGCCAACGGGAATCATGCCGGGTGCCTGGGAGAGTTGCCAGTTTCTCCTGATAAAGGCTTGATTTCCAACAAGCCAGAGCGGTACCTATTTATCTACTTGCACTTTGACATGCTTTCGAACTGCTAAGTTGGCAGGAGCCAGGGACTGAGCAACGGGAGCTCACCCCATTGCGGGGATTCAAACCACCGACCTTCTGATCGGCAAGTCCTAGGCTCTGTGGTTTAACCCACAGCGCCACCCACGTCCCTTTGAGCTTACTTAGGAGAGTGCAAAGAGGCAAGCAGTTGGCAGTGGGTTGCTGGAGGTGTAAATAAATATCAGACTTGGTATCGCTGAATCAAGTTCATCCGTTCTGTTGAATTCATTAGACTAAATGGTTTTAATGGGATTTTGAATAATTGTGCAATTAATTGTTACCATTTTGAAGCATAGAATTGTAGAGTCGGGAGGGACCCAAAGGATCATGTAATCCAATCCCCTACAATGCAGGAATCACAACTGAAGAATCCCTGACAGATGACCAGCTGAACTTTCAAGGTGGTCCATTCAATGTCAAACAGCTCTTATCATCAGAAAGTTCTTCCAAAGCTTAATCAGAATTTCCTTTCTTGTAACTTGAAGCCCTTCAGATATTTGAAGGTGGCTATCCTATCACCTGTTTTTGAATTATAGTGCTGGAGGAGACTTTTGAGAGTCCCACAGACTGCAAGAAGATCAAACTTATCCATTCTGAAGGAAATCAGCCCTGAGTGCTCACTGGAAGGACAGATCCTGAAGCTGAGGCTCCACTACTTTGGCCACCTCATGAGAAGAGAAGACTCCCTGGAAAAGACCCTGATGTTGGGAAAGATTGAGGGTGCAAGGAGAAGGGGACGAGATGGTTGGCTGGTCTTCTCGAAGCTACCAGCATGAGTTTGACCAAACTGCAGGAGGCAGTGGAAGACAGGAGTGCCTGGCGTGCTCTGGTCCATGGGGTCAGGAAGAGTTGGACATGACTAAACGACTAAACAACAACATCCTATCGCCTCTCAGCCCTCTCTTCTCCAGATTACACATACGTTCAGAATTGTGTCTAACTCTGGTTTTCTCTTCTGTTGTGCCAGCTACTCTTCATATTATCTGCTGATGTGATCAGCACCCCCTCCACTCCGTTAATGAGCCCTTGCTGGTATGGTTGCTCAAGCAGCTTCTGATTCACCTGTCATCAGTGTCATGCAGCTTAGGTTTTATCACCTTGTGAACAAGACTATCATGGGACAGGTTGCCCTGTGCTTTTCCTGAAATCCAAACGGGATGCTTCTCGTGGCATAACTCTACTGAATTAGTAATTCTATCAAGAAGCAAGATAAGGTTGGCCTGAGATGAGTTATTCCTGATAAACCCAGGCTAGCTCCTAGTGATCAAGTCATTCTTTTCCGGGTGCTCACACAGGGAACTTAAAAATCTGAGAATTTTGCCCAGTTCTGAAGATCAGTCCTTAGGTTTCTGTTTCATTCAGACTCCTGGGGCGCAATTAACTTGGGACTCATTGGATGAATGAATGGCCAAGAATCCTGACTTCACAAATGCACTAATGGGGTGGATCTGAGCTGGCAGTGACTTGTCAGGCAAGGCTCCCGGAGTCACAGAGCAAACATTTCCTCGCCTATCTTGCTTCTCATGCCTTCCTATCACCCTACACCACCACGTGAGGGTTGATATGGTCACTGCATCAATCTTCAAATGAGATTTGTTATCAACGATGCACAAAAAAAAGTCTATTAAATGTACAAACTGCAAAAGTGCATCTCCTGTTAGAAGCTAAACTTATCTGCTGAGGCAGTAAACAGCTTTTGGGAGGGGGGGGGGTTAAAAAATTTTTTAATCGTGCATCACAGTCCCTTCAGCTCTGAAGGCAACAGGCAGCTGTTCCTTTCTTTTTAACGAGATAAAACTTCTCTCCAGAACTAAAGGGCCCTGCTCAAAGCAGCCCAGCCTTTTCTTCTGTAGTCAGGCTCTATATATCCCTTTCCACCTTGCCTAGGCGGCTGAGGATGTCGGGATCCAACCTCTCTGATTGCTCTTTGATTTATTTCAGTGGCTTTTGAGGGATGCCTTGGCAGGCCAAGATTAACGATCCTGCCTTCTCCCCCCTCTCTCCCCCCGCCCCGCTGCAACCTGCCCACAATAGCTGCTTCTGAGTAAATACATATAATGGACTAGGAGGTCTCCGAGGGCGGGGGCAAAGCTTTTCTTCAGCTAGGGAAGTCACAGGGGAAAATATTCAGGTAAAAGTGGGAGCCTTGGTCCAGTCCTGGATACACACCACAACTGAAAAGGGCTGGGAAAGGGGTAGAGGCGGGCAGGCCAAATGATCAAGGGGTTGGAGAAATTCCAAGGAGAGGCTTTAGCATTTGGGGGCTTTTAAGTTTAGAGGGTAGTGATGTATGGAAGTGAGAGCTGGACCATAAAGAAGGCTGATTGCCGAAGAATTGATGCTTTTGAATTATGGTGCTGGAGGAGACTCTTGAGAGTCCCATGGACTGCAAGAAGATCAAACCTCTTCATTCTGAAGGAAATCAGCCCTGAGTGCTCACGGGAAGGACAGATCCTGAAGCTGAGGCTCCAATACTTTGGCCACCTCATGAGAAGAGAAGACTCCCTGGAAAAGACCCTGATGGTGGGAAAGATGGAGGGCACAAGGAGAAGGGGACGACAGAGGACGAGATGGTTGGACAGTGTTCTCGAAGCCACCAGCATGAGTCTGACCAAACTGTGGGAGGCAGTGGAAGACAGGAGTGCCTGGCGTGCTCTGGTCCATGGGGTCACGAAGAGTCGGACACGACTAAATGACTAAACAACAACAACAAGGGAAGGGAAGGGAAGGGTGGTAAGGGGTGGAATAGTAGAAACAGTGCCGGATTTATATATAAGCAAAACAAGCTATAGCTCAGGGCCCCACTCTCTTGGAGGCCCCCCAAAAAATTAAAGGGGAAAAAACTGGATGTACATTTCCAAAATATAAGATAGAAAACAAAAAAAATAAAACCTACATACAGCAACTGTGTTTTGTGTAGTGTAGGCTCCTATGATGTGAGTAATGGGCCCCGCCTGCTAGCCTGCTCCCTGAAATGTTACTGGTTTGCTCATTTCTATATACAGTGGTACCTTGGGTTAAGTACTTAATTCGTTCCAGAGGTCCGTTCTTAACCTGAAACTGCTCTTAACCTGAAGCACCACTTTAGCTAATGGGGCCTCCTGCTGCCGCCGCGCCGCCAGAGCACGATTTCTTTTCTCATCCTGAAGCAAAGTTCTTAACCCGAGGTAATATTTCTGGGTTAGTGGAGTCTGTACATTCTGCATGGACTGGTTGCACGGCAATATGTGCAAATGCCTTTAGATACCTATTAGCTCCATAAGTTACCATATAGCATATATTCAACACGAAAAATAGTGACAATTAGTTGTTGACAAAGCACAGCCCCATTAACTTCAGAAGCTTAGGGCCTCGTCAAACCTAAATCTGGCCCTGGGTAGAAATGTATACAGTTGTGCATAAAATTCTGAGACAGAGATGTTTTCTCTCTCTACCTAATCACAGAATCATATAATTGCAAAGCAGGAATCACAGGTAAAGAATCCCCGAGAGATGGCCATCTTTTTAGAAACCTCCAAGGAAGTAGAGTCCACCACCTCCAGAAGGAGACTGTTCCACTGTCAAATAGCTCCTACCGTCAGAAAATTATTCCTTATATTTAGTCAGAATCCCCTTTTTTGTAATTTGAATCCATTGATTTTGGTCCTCCCCTCTGGAGCAGCAGAAATGAAGATTGCTCCATCTTCCATGTGACAGCCCTGCAGATATTTGAAGATGGCTCTTATATCACCTCTCACCTTTTGTTCTCCATTTTGCTGCCGCATTCAGCTTTACCAGTTGAAATGTCTGTGAACATCCTGTTATATCACAGTGGCACCAGATTCCTTAGCAGCACACACTGTATTGATCATAGCAGCCACTTTCTTTTGTCAATATCCCTCCTATTCCCAAGACTCGGATGCAAACCCACAGGACTTGCGTCTCTTCCAAGAAAGCTTCTTACACCATAAATACATTTGCTAAAATGCAGGGCGAAGCATAATGTATAAAAGATTGAGCAAAGGATATATATTATGCAATCTAGCTGGCAGGAATTTATAGCTCCGATGCATTCTCTATTTTAAAAGGGTTTTGCCCGCTGGTGGGGGAGCTCAGTCCATGGATCTTCTGAAAACCAGCATTATGATTTAACCATTTAAATGGAATCAAAACTTGTTCAGTCATAATAACAAATGAATAGATGACACCTTTGTGGCCCTCTTATTTTTCAACCTTGTCTCTGTCAGAAGCCCGCTCCAGCAGGAAGGTAAACGGCACTGCTCTGGTTCACCAGAAGCAGCTTAGTCATGCTGGCCACATGACCCAGAAGCTGTACGCCGGCTCCCTCAGCCAGTAAAGCGAGATGAGCGCCGCAACCCCAGAGTCGTCTGCAACTGGACCTAATGGTCAGGGGTCCCTTTACCTTTACCTTTACCTATGAGATGTAACAAACAAATAGAAAGAGAACCTATCCAGTTGACATGGACACAAAACACCACACGTACATTATAAAAAAGAAAATAAGTTTCACCCCTCCTCTCTCCCCTTTTCCCTTCCTTTTTCTTTTTCTTCCCCAACCTTATACTGTACTCAACACAAATGTCTCACAACAATGTAACTGATCTGTACAAAAGACCTGACAACTTGAAAAAGAGACAATGCATGTGCTTTTGTAAACCCAAAAATCTTCAATACAAATTATTTTTAAAAAAAGAGAAGAAAGAAAGCAATCCAGTGCAAGTAGATAAATAGGTACCACTGTGGCGGGAACAACATTTCTGTGTGCTCTGACACTCATCACAGTGTTCCGTTGCACCATAAGCGGTTTAGTCCTGCTGGCCACATGATCTGGAAAGCTGTCTGGGGACAAACGTCAGCTCCCTCAGTCTGAAAGCAAGATGAGCGCCACACCCCATAGTTGCCTTTGACTGACCTTAACCATCAAGGGGTCCTTTACCTTTACCCTTAGATAAACCCCTAGCAGATGGGCTGGGGTGGAATAAATGAATTCACCCAATCTGATGCCAAACCATTCACATCTGTAACCAATAAAGTTGTAGCCTTTTGAAAACTGCTTTTAGTATTGTGTTTTAATGGCGTTACCTGCCCTGGGACCTTAGGTGAATGGCAGACATTAAATAAATATTCATAAGCATAAACATAAGCAAAATAAAGTCAGTCTCAGGGCAGATCTCCAGGAAACAGGAATGCACTGCTAAGCCCATGTTTGCATGTGTGCATGTTTGCATCAGTAGCCTTCTGCGCCCACTTCCACATACTGTATTTTTTGCTCTATAATGTGGGATGTAAACACAGGAGCAGTCAATGACAACATTCCTAGAGTGTACATGTTAGAACATGGGGAGGGATGTCTGTCCAGCAAGCAGGTAAACTTCCTGGGGACGGACTTCCTCCGCATGTGACCAGAGGTGGGTGTGGCCTCACCTGTGCAGGTAATGATAAAAGCACAGGGCAGGCAGCCATCTCTCTCTCTTGCCTCTTGCCTCTCTCTCTGCCATCTTCCTTCAATGAGGAAACATCTAAGGATGCTCTCTTGGCTCCCAGCCAAGAGAGGAGATAAGGACTATCTTGCTACAAGATAGATTCTAAATGTATTTTACCTTTTTAAGTCTGTGTGCCTTCTGGGATCATATTGTGAACAGAACGTGAGTAAACTCTTTTATACTTTTATACAGACTGTGTGGTGTCTTGTATTTTAAGAGGGAACAAAGGGGAAATTACCAGAGTAATTATTATAGAGGTTCTAGCGAACCTGAGCACACGTTACCGTTGCGTACTTAAAGGGGAATGTCTATAAACTCTGCTGATATTTTGGGAACTTGTTAGCACAAGTTGGATAAGGATATAATTAGTCAATATATCCTCTCCTGCACCCCAGAACATTCCCACATATAAGACTCACTTTTCCCTCCTAAAAAGTAAGGGGGAATGTGTGTGCGTCTTATGGAGCGAATGCAGGTTGCGCAGCTGTCCCAGAAGCCAGAACAGCAAGAGGGATTGCTGTTCTGGCTTCTGAGATTCAGAATATTTTTTTCCCTTGTTTTCCTCCTCCAAAAACTAGGTGCGTCTTGTGGTCTGGTGCGTTTATAGAGCGAAAAATACGGTACTTTGACATTAGCGATTCCAGTGCCTGAGTCAAATACTCTGCAAAATCTACTCTGCACAGCTGTCCTCTAAAGCGAACGGGATCAATCACTGGTGGAGTGGCAGAGCAGGCAGCGTGTGTGGCAGGATGTGTGCCCATCACACTTTCATCGCAGCGGAAGCCTACCCAAGCACCAATTCCAAAAGGCCATCAAAATCCCAGGGGGTGCATTCATTGTGCCTGGGAGCTTGATTGAATGTTTTGTCACCGCCTCTCAAAGGCTGAAAGCTGTAATGTGGTCCAACCTTACTCAAAACTAACTTCCGTTAAGCAGCGCCGAACTCAGATTCTGAAGATACAGTCCTAGGATCGCCCTGCAAGAGTTCTGTAACCAGAGATCACAGCGGGTGGGGAAAGGCGTGATTAAATTCACCCAGTCAACAGGATCATAAGAAGAACCTGTTGGATTGGGCCAAGGGGACTCATCTGTTGCAGCAACCAGTTTTCAAAGTTGCCAGCCAGATGCCCCGGGGGGGGGGGAGTCTACAAGCAGGATGCAACCACAAGAACGCTCCCCTCCTGCATCTTCCGGAAGCACGGCTGACTCCAAGCATGGAGACAGAACATAAGCAATAAGCATCCTGGCTTATGGGGAATGTCAGGGAACTGCCATCAGCTCAGAGGCGAGAGGCGGAAGGGCAGTTGGGTTGCGTGGCGAGTTCCCGCCTCCCCCCTCCGAAATAAAGACACGAGACACAAGAATTTGAGCTAATGGGGCAAATTAGGCCACAACTTTATTGATTACAGGAATTGAGCGGTATTGGCTTAGGCATTGCTCCTAACAAATAACCGGTTTCAGCCCGCTTGCTTGAAGACCAGTGAGGGTTAACCACCAGCTGAGGCACGTCAACTAGGAACTCCCCCCGGAGTTACCGCTTGGGGGTGTGCCATGGGCCCACACCTCCATAGGCTTAGGACAAGGCCACACCCCCCGGAATCCTTTAACGGACTACCCATATGATTGGGGGAAGGCGATGGCGCTTCCTTCCCCCCTTCCTCTGCATGACAATAGAATAACACCCCTACCAATGCCTAACCGCCAATACCGAGGAGTTGTGAAGGATTGCTACGAGGTAGGCGGAAACCAAGTGGCCGGTGCCAATCTGCCAAATGGAAAAATTCCTACCAGGCCCCTTGACTGCGACCGACCAAAGTCCATAGCATCGTCAAAGCCTAACCTGACGGGTGGGAGGGAAGGGGAAAAAACCTGGCTGGTTGCGGTACGGGAAAGAGGGAGACCCTCGGCTGCACCAGACCTAAATGCTGCGAGGCCACGCGTCCGAGGACTCCCTGGTAAAGCCCACAACCCCACCTCCTCCCTAGCTCGGAAGTGGCTTTACAGGGAGCCTCCAAAGATTGTGAGAAGCAGCACTTCTTCCGCGGAGGAGGGAAGCCACGCCTCCAGTGGGGGAGGGATGCAGGGCTCGGAGGATGCAAGAGAGCCAAGACACCGTGCATGAGCAAAGCGGGGGGAGACAGGTCCCCCTTTTCCCACGCCCTCTCTGAGCATTCGTTTTACGCACAGGGAGGGGAGGCGTAGGATGGGGTCAAGAGACGACTATGCTGGGGAAAGTTTAAGGACCGCCCACTCCCAGATTCTGCTAGTGACTGAGCCAGACATGGAATTGAGACGTCCTGCATTGTGAATAATAAATAATAATAATAATAAAATATTTATATCCCGCCCCCCCAGCCGAAGCCGGGCTCAGGGCGGCTAACAACAATAAAATAATACAACATTCTAAAATCATTTCATTACAAAATCAATTCAAAATCAAATTAACGGCAACCATTGGGCTAGAGTTCTGTGAAGATTGCCAAAGGAGGGAGTCAGGCTGTGCCCTTGGCAAAGGCCTGGTGGAACAGCTCTGTCTTGCAGGCCCTGCGGAAAGATGTCAAATCCCGCAGGGCCCTAGTCTCTTGTGACAGAGCGTTCCACCAGATTGGGGCCACAGCTGAAAAAGCCCTGGCTCTGGTTGAGGCCAGCCTAACTTCCCTGTGGCCCGGGATCTCCAAGATGTTTTTATTGGAAGACCGTAAGGTCCTCCATGGGACATACCAGGAGAGGCAGTCCCGTAGGTATGAGGGTCCGAGGCCGTATAGGGCTTTAAGGGTTAAAACTAGCACCTTAAACCTGATCCTGTACTCCACCGGGAGCCCTGGCTAGCAGGACCAGTGGTCAGGGATGATGGGAATTGTAGTCTCAAAACATGAAGTCAGCTGACCAACCAGATGAGAGAGTAGCGGCCTCAGTTGGAGGCTGAATTCCTGCCTTAGCTCTTAAAGAACCAGGCACTGCTGCTTAAGGTCAGAGAGCAAGTTCATGGGATTCTCCTCTTAAGGGAGACCCGGCCCATTTCTCTGTTTTCCGATTGTCCGCATTCCTTCGGCTGCATCGCTGAGCCTGACTGAACCCTCCTTATCCAACAGTGCTCCTCTGATCATACCACACTTTCTCAAGGTGAATAAATAAGCCTGCAGACAGCCATCGATTTTCTAAAAATGAAACCTATACACAAACCCCAACATATCTAAAATACTCTGCCTCCTGGGAACAAATGGCTGTTTCTCAAAGCCTCCAAAATCAATTGCAACAGCGCGTGTAAAAATAGCACGCTGCTAAAACTCCAGAAAAATTAGGTAATTGTGCCAAGTGAATGTCTTATGCAGGACGTATTTAGGAGAAGGCAGGAGAAGCAGCAGTTTCTAGGTGAGCAAGCAAGAAAATGCTTCTGCTTTTTAAAAAATGGAATAATTGGAAGGAACGGCTCAGGCGGTCACAAGAGCCACACGCAGCCATCATTTTGCCCAAGAAGAAGAAGCAGCAGTATACCAGGGGAAATAAGGGGCACAGGTGGCGCTGTGGGTTAAACCACAGAGCCTAGGGCTTGGCGATCAGAAGGTCGGCGGTTCGAATCCCTGCGATGGGATGAGCTCCTGTTGCTCGGTCCCTGCTCCTGCCAACCTAGCAGTTTGAAAGCACATCAAAGTGCAAGTAGATAAATAGGTACCACTCTGGCGGGAAGGTAAACGGCGTTTCCGTGCGCTGCTCTGGTTCGCCAGAAGCGGCTTAGTCCTGCTGGCCACATGACCCGGAAGCTGTACGCCGGCTCCTTCGGCCAATAAAGCGAGATGAGCGCCGCAACCCCAGACTTGGCCACGACTGGACCTAATGGTCAGGTGTCCCTTTACCTTTATACTGGGGAAATAGAGCCACAGGTACCAGACTGCGGAGCAAAGCCACCTTACAAGGGGAGGGATGTGATTTCTGAGGGCAATAAGCTCCAAAGGAATCACAGAATCATAAAAATGTAGGGCAGGGATTCAAAGGGTCATGTGGTTCAACCCACTGCAATGCAGGAACTACAGCTACAGAATGCCTGACAGATGGGCATCCAATCTTTGCTTAACATCCTCCAATGAAGGACCACCCACTACCTTGCAAGAAAGTGTGTCCCGCTGTTGAACTGCCCTTACCATGAGAAAATTCTTCTTAAGGAATTCTTAAGGTTTAGTTAGAATATCCTTTCTTGTAACTTGAACCCACTGGTTCAGGTCCTCCCTTCCGGAGCAGCAGAAAACAAACTTGCTCCATCTTCCATGTTACAGCTCTTCAGATATTTGAAGGTGGCTCTCATAGAATCATAGAGTTGGAAGAGACCACAAGGGCCATTGAGTCCAACCCCCTCTCCTATCACCTCTCAGTCTCCTTTTCTCCAGGCTGAATAAATCCTCTGCAGTGTTGGAGATGGCACTTGGGAATGGGCAGGATCTCCTCTGAAGCATTGCACAGGGAGACCAGGACCTTCACAGAAGTGCTGGACTTGGCAACCCACGAATCCAGAGAACATTCAGGAACCACCTGAATTCCATCCAGGGGCAGATCCTCCTAACAGGTTCCCAAACAAACATTGCAGAGTGGTGTGGGCTCCCATTGTCGACTCAAATCTGATATAGGCCATGACAACAGGACTGTTAACAAACCCAACCTTCCTCCGTCCTAGAGCAAGCACCAGATCTGCATTGAAAGTACAGTGGTACCTCGGGTTACATACGCTTCAGGTTACAGACTCTGCTAACCCAGAAATAGTACCTCGGGTTAAGAACTTTGCTTCAGGATGAGAACAGAAATCGGGCTCTGGCAGCGTGGCGGCAGCAGGAGGCCCCATTAGCTAAAGTGGTGCTTCAGGTTAAGAACAGTTTCAGGTTAAGAACGGACCTCCAGAACGAATTAAGTACTTAACCCGAGGTACCACTGTATCATAAATTGAGAGCGCTGTGGGATGTAATCCATTGGAGCAGTCAAATACAACATTCCATGTTTCTCTAGAGTGGGCATCGGCAGGGGGATGTTACTCCAGTCTGTATAACTTCTTGTTCCACTACTCTGGAGCGTCCTCCCCCTCTATGTGACCTGGGAGATGGGCTTGACCCTGGCTGACTCCATAAAAGAGCCGAGTCACACAGCCATCTTTCTCTCTTGATGCTGTTCTCTTAATGTAATTTTGCTGTCTGCTGGCTCTCAGCCAGCAGCACATGGGCTCAGTCCCCATAAGGGATTAACTCACTGTGCTGCTCCCGGGGGGAAGGTTACCATTGGCGTAGTCAAAGTCCGGTCCTGGGTCACTAGCCTGGAAACAGTTCACAAGGAGCGGGGTGAGGTCCGAAGCAGGAAGCCGGGCGGGGACAGGAACACTGGAGGTTCAGGTCTGGGTCCGGGCAGGAACAGGTACCCAACAACGACGTTGCTCCCGCAACCTGGGACTGGGCTGACTGGCCTTTATCTTCTCTGAGACCAGGGGCGGTCCCGGCCCCCAGGAGACCCGCCTCTCCTGGCCTTAAGGCGAGCACTCCTCCTGGGAGAAACCAGTTCCCTTCGCCTCTCTGCCCTGAGCCTCTGCAGTTCAGGAGAGGCTGAAGGGTTACTGGGCCCAGGGGGAGACTCACCTGTAGGCACTGAGTCCTTAACCACCTCTGGACCCAGAGTGGATTCACCTGGTGCCTGCTCCTGAGGATCCGGCACAGGTGCAGGCGCTTCAGAATCAAGGCCCTGCCCCAGTTCAGCCGGCCCTGGAGGCGGGGACTCCTGTGCAGGCTGGGATTCCTCCGGTTCAGCCTCTGAATCGGATTCCCAGGCCATCACACTCACACTGTGTTCTGTAACTACAGTTGTACCTCGGGTTACATACGCTTCAGGTTACATACGCTTCAGGTTACAGACTCCGCTAATCCAGAAATAGTACCTCGGGATAAGAACTTTGCTTCAGGATAAGAACAGAAATCATGCTCCAGCGGCACGGCAGCAGCAGGAGGCCCCATTAGCTAAAGTGGTGCTTCAGGTTAAGAGCAGTTTCAGGTTAAGAACGGACCTCCGGAATGAATTAAGTACTTAACCCGAGGTACCACTGTACTAGCTAAAGTCTGCCTTCAGGGATCATACTGTGAACTGAATGTGAGTAAACTTATTGTAACTTTTAAGGAAAAACTCTTGTATCTTTATTCTTTTAAGAGGGATCAAAGGGGACACCAGGAATAATCCAGTACGATCAAGCCAGACTTGATTGCTCAACTAAAGAGATTCAAATGAATCTGCAAACTAGCTTCCTGCTGTATTGAGGGGAATCTGCTCTGCTACGTTACCCACTAGCGTGAGTGAAGGAAGGATAATATTTAATCAATATATCCTCTCCTGCTATCCTTAACATTCCCACAAGAGCCATGTGGTTGTCATGGCGGTCATGAAGTACCTAGCTGGATTACCATATACAGTGGTACCTCAGGTTAAGTACTTAATTCGTTCCGGAGGTCTGTTCTTAACCTGAAACTGTTCTGAGGTACCACTTTAGCTAATGGGGCCTCCCTCTGCTGCCGTCGCGGCCACACAATTTCTGGTCTCATCCTGAAGCAAAGTTCTTAACCTGAAGCACTATTTCTGGGTTAGCAGAGTCTGTAACCCGAAGCGTCTGTAACCTGAAGCGTATGTAACCTGAGGTACCACTGTAATGAAAACCACTATTCTGAATAATCCTTTTTTTATAGGGTAGGGGGGCACTGGGGATGAGTTTATGGAACCAAGGAGATGGGGACCCAAAAAACATTGGAGACCACTGCCTTTTATGACCCTCCATAGCCCCCCAACCTCTGTCTGAGTAGAAGCCTGGGCAACACAGCTGTATGTGCCAAGCTCTCCCTATGACACAGATGGGTGGGGCAGTGATCTGCTCTCAAAATGCTGCTTTCCCTCACCCACTCCACCCCACAGGCATTCTTCCTATTGGAATGGACATCAGAGGCGGGACCCATGTCCTTCTGCTTCCAAGAATTGCCTTCATTCATTCATTCATTCACTTATTTATAACACTGAGTCATTTTTCTGACTCAGAGGACGATGCTGGCGTACAGAAATCACAACCTAAGTAAAAAATACAAAGCAGAACTCGAATGATTAATGCAAATAAGCAGCATAGGCACTCTCCGGAAGCGTTTTTCTCCCACTCCAGGTCTCCTGCAGGATGTCAACAGGGACAGGAAATGCCACCACATTTGGAAAATTGTGTCCATTTCAGGACTTTGTGGTGTTTCAGGAGTCGTTTCACTGGGGGTGGGCTTGGTATTGCCACAAAAGACTTAATATTTTCTAAAGCTCTGGGTTTTGTGTGTGGCTTTGCTGTGGGTTAAACCACAGAGCCTAGGGCTTGCCGATCAGAAGGTCGGCGGTTTGAATTCCTGCGGCGGGGTGAGCTCCCGTTGCTCGGTCCCTGCTCCTGCCAACCTAGCAGTTCGAAAGCACGTCAAAGTGCAAGTAGATAAATAGGTATCACTCCAGCGGGAAGGTAAACGGCATTTCCGTGCGCTGCTCTGGTTTGCCAGAAGCGGCTTAGTCATGTTGGCCACATAACCCAGAAGCTGTACGCCGGCTCCCTCAGGCAATAAAGCGAGATGAGCGCCGCAACCCCAGAGTCGTCTGCGACTGGACCTAACAGTCAGGGGTCCCTTTACCTTTACCTTGATGACCCAGGAGCAGGAATGAAAGGCTTCCCGACTACCACAGTGGCCGTTCTAGAAAGGCGCTAACAACTTTTTATGTGATTGAATGGCAATTATTGCTACTTTATTTTTAAGTACAGAAGAATCTAACAGCTTGCTGGATCAGGCCAGTGGTCCGTCTAGTCCAGGATCCTGCTCTCATGGCGACCAATCATTTTTTTAAAAAAAAAAAAATTATTAACAGTTTAAAGATTACAGAAAAAAGCTAAAGAATTAAACAAAACAATACAATACAAAAACAAAGACATTACATAACACTAACACTAAAACATTGAATTAACAAAACAAAACAAAAACAATTTAAAACACATCCAATAGTTTCAATATCTTATTTTTCATTCACTTGTTTCAACGACCTCCTCACACCTCCCTTTTTGTATTCCACTTCAGTTAACTGTTTCAGCAGTTCCTTTCCTTCTTCCTCTGTTTTCTGTCCTGTAATTTTTCCTAACATGTTCTAACCTTATTTTTTCCCTTTAATACATTAATAATCTATTTGTACTTAGTTCCTTATAACATTTCTACTAAAGCCATATAACTTCATTCCAACATTTTCTAACATTCATTGATTTTACAGTATTTCTGTAAATAGTCTTTAAACTTTTTCCAATCTTCTTCCACCGATTCTTCTCCCTGGTCTCGGATTCTGCCAGTCATTTCCGCCAGTTCCATGTAGTCCATCAACTTCATCTGCCATTCTTCCCGGGTGGGTAAATCTTGTGTCTTCCAATACTTCGCGATAAGTATTCTTGCTGCTGTAGTTGCATACATAAAAAAAAGTTCTGTCCTTCTTTGGCACCAGTTGGTCGACCATGCCCAGGAGAAAGGCCTCTGGTTTCTTCAGAAAGGTATATTTAAATACCTTTTTCATTTCCTTATAGATCATGGCGACCAATCAGATCCCCCAGTGGGAAACCAGCAAACAGGATTTGAGAGCAAGAGTCCTCTATCCTGCGGTTTCCAGAAGCTGGTATTCAGAAGCATTGCTACATAGCCATCCTGGCTAGTAGTCATCGATCACTCTCTCTTCCTCCATGAATTTGTCTGATGATCCTAAAGCCATCCCAATTGGCAACCATCACTACACTTTGTTTTGTTTGTTTTTTAAAGATATTTATTAAAATTTTCAATATTAATACAATAAAAAAGTCAAAAAGAAAAAAGAAAAAATAACAAAAATACAAAAACAAAAAATAACTTTCAATAACTTATTTTTCATTAACTTATTTCCCAGACCTCCTCATACCTCCCTTTTTTGTATTCCAATTCAAATTGTTAGTTCAGCAAATCCTTATCCATAAGTTTTAGCCTGCTTCTAAACCTTTTTTCCATATTCTCTTAAAACATTACAGCTGGAAACCGCTTAATTTCTATCCGACATCATTCTAACATTCATTAATTTTGCAATATTTCTGTAAATAGTCTTTGAATTTCTTCCAATCTTCTTCCGCTGACTCTTCTCCCTAGTCCATCACTACACTTTGGAGCTACCTGACTATTGACATCAGACAGGCACCTTTGCTGTACTCTTTCTGGCACCTGTTAAAAGCATTCTTGTTTAGGTAGACAAACCTACCTGCAGTGGCAGCCGACTTTGGGCTCTCAAATCTTTGGGCTCTCGCAGGGATGCCCCTTGCAGTGCTGGTGCCCAGTGCAGACCAACAAGTCGCGCTGCCCTAAAACTGCTTCTGCTGCCTGGATGTTTAGAAAGCCGATACGAGTTTTCATCTGTTTTAGTCGATTTTTTAAAGAGTGCACGGAGTGTGTGTGCAGCTCTTTAAAGGGAGCGCTGAGCAGAGCCTCCCGCCTGCATTCGCTCCATAAGACACACACACACATTTCCCCTTACTTTTTAGGAGGGGAAAAGTGCATCTTATAGAGCGAAAAATACGGTATTTCCGGTGCACAACCGGGTCAGAGGAGGCCCATGCACATGCACACAAGCTATTTCCGGTGCTCCTCCGACCCAGAAGTGCACTGGAAATAGTGTGTGTGCACGCGTATGGGCATGCGCTCCCCCGCCCTCCGACCTGCCACGCAATCGGCACTGGAGACACCGGCCCGAGGCACGGTAAGTTTGCTGACCCCTGTTCTATGCACATGCCATCCTTTCTCTGAGCCCCAGGCAGCACAGAGTCGCTTCTCTGCTCCAGACAGTAGAGAGGTGATGCTGATGTGACTCTGCCCTGGGCTGCCCAAATCTGGACCAGCATCTAATGTTCATGATGCCAGGGCTTGGCTAGGAGCGATAGTCAGAGGTGAGCCAAGGCTAGAGCCACAGGACAAGCCAGAAGGCAGGGTCAAGGCTGTCTGAACGCTCCAGAGGACAGGAAGCTCATGTCGCTCAAACAAAGCTCAACTGAAAACTGGGAGCTTCTGTTTTTGGCAAGAGGATGCTGGCCTGATGGCCTTTACTTTATCGCAATAATAGCATCAGTGGCAGGTTTAGGCAAGCACAACCGGTTTGGTCACCCTGGGTGCAGAGCTGTGGGCTGCTGCAGAGGGTGCCGCAACTATGACGTAGAATGGAAGGTGAGAGGCAGGGGGCGCCACTGAAAATTGAGACCTCAAGGTCTGCCACTGATAGCACAACACACCACCTCAGTCTCTGAGGGGTTCAGACACTCCTCGGGTTCAAGGTGCTTATCTAGGTTTTGGCTTCCTTACCATGAAGATCTACAGAGACTGGTGTCTTTAGGATATCTGGTTTTATTTACACAGCTCATAGAAGCTGCTAGTGTGCAACGGCGGCCACATCCCAGGAATGGCTTTGACTGCCTAGCTAAACCAGGTGAGGGTAGCCAATGGGTCTCAAACCCTTACTGAGTTAAAGACTTCCCCCTGCATGTGAAGACAGGCTCTGGCAGAATGACCAGATAAGCCCAAGAGTCAGTCCAACTATAAAGAAATTGGTTTCTGTACACGATGTAGAGGGAGGTGAGGGGCAGATGTGACTCATCAACCTAGGAGAAGGAAAACGCTGGTCCCAAACCTCCCCTGCCATGTGGGATATCTTTGGGATAAGAAAAAGCTAAGGAGTGTAAGGTAAAGGTAAAGGGACCCCCGACCATTAGGTCCAGTCGTGACCGACTCTGGGGTTGCGGCGCTCATCTCGCTTTATTGGCCGAGGGAGCCAGCGTACAGCTTCCGGGTCATGTGACCAGCATGACTAAGCCGCTTTTGGCGAACCAGAGAATTGCGCGGAAATCACCGTTTACCTTCCCGCCGGAGTGGTACCTATTTATCTACTTGCACTTTGACGTGCTTTTGAACTGATAGGTTGGCAGGAGCTGGGACTGAACAACGGGAGCTCACCCTGTCGCGGGGATTCGAACCCCCGACTTTCTGATCGGCAAGTCCTAGGCTCTGTGGTGTAACCCATGGCACCACCCGCGTCCCCTCCAGATAGGGTGGACTACAAATCCCATCAGCCCCAGCAAACACAGCCAACAATGGGGGGGTCAAAGGTGTACTCCATGACTACATTGGTTATTCCTGTTTTAGGTCATAAGACCATAAGAACATGGATGCTTTAGTTGAGATTTCTGCATTGCAGGGAGTTGGACAAGATGAACTGCTAGGTTGGCAGGAGCAGGGACTGAGCAATGGGATCTCACCCCATCGCGGGTATTCGAACTGCCAGCCTTCTGATCGGCAAGTCCTAGGCTCTGTGGTTTAACCCACAGTGCCACCCGTGTCCCACTAAGGAGTGTAAGTCATACACAAATCCAGAGGGGAGTCCCTAAGGCGGTTGGATGGTGCCCTTGTAACACCTCTTCCAGCAACTCCTACAGCCAAGCTGGTGCTAAATGTATTGCTCTGCTTTCCTATGGACCACATCAGTGAGGTCTTGTCATTTGGGCAGACCAGGATGTCTTGTGCCCCAGGGAGGTCACTTTGGTGCAGCTAATGCGGCAGTTTGCTTTCATCCCTGGAGGCGCACTCCATTGCCCCTTGAGACAGATGCTGACAACACACAACCTGAGCATAAGACTGAGGTGCTCACAGCATTCACACCCCGACATATACCGTATTTTTCGCTCTATAGGCTGCACCTAACCATAGGACGCACCTTGTTTTAGAGGCGGAGAACAAGAAAAAAAAATCTCCCCCTCTCTGTTAAGCGCCCCTTCAGTGAAGCAGCAGGAGAAATTGTGCCCCTTCCATTTCTCCTCCCGCTTTGGGAGGTGTGCTGCACAGCTCTCCCTCTCTGCTGAAGCCGGGAGAGTCTTGATCTCCCGGCTTCAGCAAAAGGAACCCAAAGCCTCCGAAACGCAGCGCAAGTTCCCGCTGCGTTCCGGAGGCTTCAGGCGGCTATCCCTGAAGCCTGGAGAGCGAGAGGGGTCGGTGCGTTCTCCAGGCTTCAGCGAAAGCAACACGAAGCCTCCGGAGCACCAAGGAGCCTGCATTTGCTCCATAGGACACACACACATTTCCCCTTAATTTTTGGAGGGGGAAAAGTGTGTCCTATAGAGTGAAAAATACGGCATTTCTTCTCCATTAGTTGCAGCTTTGGGTTCAGCACAGAACTAGCATGTCTCTGTGTCTCTAGCTGCCAAACTTCTTCCAGCTCAGCTCACCCCCACTCTCTCTGGCTATTGTTCTCCTTCCTAGCAGCTATGAGTGCTTGTGGAGGGAAGACCCATCCAATTGTCTGAAGGATGCCATCACTTGGTTGTAGCTCTTACAACCTAGCTCATTCTTTTGTGATGCTGATGAGGACCCTCAACTGGCAAGCTAAGGTCGTTGTCTTGCAAAGAAACCCCAAGCAGTTCAGCCTCCGCCCAGTATACCTGAAGGATATCGTTCTGCCCGGACACTGAGGTCCAGCACCGAGAGCCTTCTGGCGGTTCCCTCACTGCGAGAAGCAAAGCTACAGTGGTGCCTCGCAAGACGAAAATAATCCGTTCCGCGAGTCTCTTCGTCTAGCGGTTTTTTCGTCTTGCGAAGCAACCCTATTAGCGGCTTAGCGGATTAGCGCTATTAGCAGCTTAGCAGCTTAGCGGCTAAAAGGCTATTAGCGGCTTAGCGGCTTAGAAAACGGGGGAGCAAAAAAAATTGCAAGACTCACAGGACGTTTTCGTCTTGCGAAGCAAGCCCATCGGGAAATTTGTCTTGCGAAGCGCATCGAAAAACGGAAAACCCTTTCGTCTAGTGGTTTTTTCGTCTTGCGAAGCAACCCTATTAGCGGCTTAGCGGATTAGCGCTATTAGCAGCTTAGCAGCTTAGCGGCTAAAAGGCTATTAGCGGCTTAGCGGCTTAGAAAACGGGGGAGCAAAAAAAATTGCAAGACTCACAGGACGTTTTCGTCTTGCGAAGCAAGCCCATCGGGAAATTTGTCTTGCGAAGCGCATCGAAAAACGGAAAACCCTTTCGTCTAGCGGGTTTTTCGTCTTGCGAGGCATTCGTCTTGCGGGGCACCACTGTACAGGGAACCGGGCAGAGCGCCTTCTCAGTAGTGGCGCCCACCCTGTGGAACGCCCTCCCATCAGATGTCAAAGAGATAAACAACTACTTGACATTTAGAAGACATCTGAAGGCAGCCCTGTTCAGGGAAGTTTTTGATGTGTGAGATTTTAATGTATTTTTAATCTTTGTTGGGAGCTGCCCAGAGTGGGGCTCTCTCTGGGAGCCATTTAAATACAACTTGAGCACTAATCTCTAAACAAAGAGACCATTATTCCTGTAAAGTGCAGCGTGTTTTTTTATCAAGACAAAGTCAAGTATGCAAAGGAAGCCATGTATTTTCTATTGCCAAATGCTAATGAAGACCGGAGTTGCTGCTGAACAAGGTCACTTCTCAGGAACACACATGAATAAACACACCACTGTTTGAGCAAGGCTAGTTTCATGATTACATAGTTAGACCTTTGTCAGCCTGGGCTAATTGGACAGGAGGCGAGCAAGAAAGGGATAAAATGTTCTAGGGATGCAGACACTCAGCAGGAGGCGTCATGGTGGGTGTTGTGTCCTTCATGTGCAGTATACATAGAATCATAGATAGGCAATACAGGAATCGCAATACATCCTTTATTTGGTCTGCATGGGGGGGAGCAGGGACCTGTGTGAAGTCAGTGCCCATCAGAGAGTGGGATAAAAGTCCGTGGGGTAGGGAGGGTTATCCTGATTAATCACTGTGAAGTGTTTTCCATCTGGAGGGCCCTAGATATTTTTTTTCTTTCTGTATGCTGTTAGTGAAAGGATCTATTCTAGGGTCTTAATAGAACACAAGTTTAACATGGGTCAATAATATGATGCAGTAAATGTAACTCTAGGCTGCGTCAACAGAACTCTGGTGCATGGGTAGGCAAACTAAAGTCCGAGGGCCGGATCCGGCCCAATCACCTTCTCAATCCAGCCTGCAGATGGTCCGGCAATCAGCGTGTTTTTACATGAGTAGAATGTGTCCTTTTATTTCAAATGCATCTCTGGGTTATTTGTGGGGCATAGGAATTTGTTCATTCCCCCCCCCCAAAATATATATATAGTCCGGCCCCCCACAAGGTCTGAGGGACAGCGGACCGGCCCCCTGCTGAAAAAGTTTGCTGACCCCTGCTCTAGTGTCCAGATTAAGGGAAGTAATAGTACCTCTCTGTTCTGCCTTGGTCCGACCATGCCTGGAGTACTGTGCCCAGATAGAATCACAGAATTGTAGAGATGACCCAATGGTCCTCTAGTCCAAACCCATGCGATGCAGGAATCTCAGGTAAACCCTCCACCACCTCCCAAGGAGTCTGTTCCACTCTCAAACAGATCTTACTGGGCACTACAATATAAGAGAAGGTTACCAGATTTTTTCCAAAGAATCCGGGGACACTTTTGTTTTTTTTTAAAAAAAATTATTTTTTAAAAAAAATAAAAATTAAGAAGTACAGTGGTACCTCGGGTTACATACGTTTCAGGTTACATACGCTTCAGGATACAGACTCCGATAACCCAGAAATAGTACCTCGGGTTAAAAGGGGTGGACTCCCCTTCACCACAAGTTTCCAGCAGAGATTGGATGGCCATCAGCCAGGGATTCCTCATTTGTGATTCCTGAATTGCAGGGGGTTGGACTAGATGACCCGTTGGGTCCCTTCCAACTCTGCCATCCTATGATTTTAGGAGGGAGAGGAGCCATTTCCATGCCACAACCTCCTTCTCGCTCCTCCCTCTTTCAAGTATTAAAGACCATGGCAGGTGGAGGCTTTTCAAATCAAATGAAGTATTTGGCCACTGGCGGCTGCAAGCAGGAAAACTTTTGGATTTATTCATGGACACCTGTCAGAAGCTGTCATTCCCTCAGCTGACGAACAGTCTGAAGTTTTCAGTTCCATAAATCAAGGCCTCTTGGACATCGTAAGTCTTCTTTATGGGTTCTTTCCCTCTCATAAATAAACCTCATTCCATATGTACATACAGCAAGCGGCAGCAAGGCTGATTTGCAGTGTGCCTCGGCTTGAGATGGCAGAAAAGCTCAGCAAAATGACCAGGGAAGATTTTGAGCTGCTTGGCTACGTTGTGGAGGAAAGAGGCCTGGTCCTGTTGAGAACCTAAGAACTTGATTCCCTCCCTCTCTTTCTTTTTTCCTTCTGTGACGGAACTCCTACTTGGGGAACTCCTACTTGGCTTTTTTCTGGCCCACGTAGGAGCAGTCTGAATAGTTAGCATGGTGACTACTACTACTACTACTAATCATAATAATTTATTATTTATACCCCGCCCATCTAGCTGGGTTTCCCCAGCCACTCTGGGCAGCTTCCAAACAGTAAAATACACTAAAATACAATAACCTATTAAACATTAAAAGCTTCCCTAAACAGGGCTGCCTTCAGATGTCTTCTAAAAGTTTGGTAGTTATTTTTCTTTTTGACATCTGGTGGGAGGGCATTCCACCGGGCGGGCGCCACTACCGAGAAGACCCTCTGCCTGGTTCCCTGTAACTTGGCTTCTCACAGTGAGGGAACCACCAGAAGGCCCTTGGCGCTGGACCTCAGTGTCCGGGCTGAACGATGGGGGTGGAGACGCTCCTTCAGGTATACCGGACCAAACGTCCGACTCGGACGAGGATTAGACAAATTCATGGAGGAGGAGAGGCCTATTAGGCATGATGGCTATGAATACCAGCTGCTGGAAACTACAGGAGGAGAAAGTTGCTATTGTGCTTGATCCCTGTTTGTTGGTTTCCCACAAGGGTCTGGTTGGCCACTGTGAGAAAAGGATGCTGGACCACTGGCCTGTTCCAACAGGCTCTTCATATATTCTTACCTCCTCCATGAAGCCCCAAAGGGCTTGGGGCACCTTAACTGCCCTTCGGAGCTAGGTGACTCATGCACAGTCATGGGGGTTCCCTGACTGAGATAGCCACAGACCACCCCCAGCTTGCAGAGCAGGATCAGACCACAGTCCATAGAGCTAAGAATCTGAGCTGCCTGGAGCACAGCAGGGTAAAGAAAAAAGCTCTCCAGACTTCCAGTGTGCAGATGATGCACTTGTTTTCAATGGACTATGAGATCATGGCCAGGTTGGGTCACGGGAAACTGGGCCATAAAGTTTTATGGCAACCATATTTCCATGCACAGAACGTATTTGCTTGTAACTTTCACCGCAGCTGAGGAAGAAAGATGGTCTTCCCAAGTCTTCTTCTCCAGCGCCTGTGGGCTGTTCTGCAGGTGTGAGGAGCTCTGGTGCCTTCAGGAGGGCTCGAGGCTTTTCTAAGCTTCAGTATGAGTCTCTGGACACCAAGCCAGGTGCGTTCACACACACACCCTGCTTGTCCTCTGAGAGGGGTGTGGCGAGATCTTCTTCTTTGTGCTTTGTTTCCTGCAGGCACGGACTCACCTGCGCAAGGAGTCCCAGGCTCCCTAATGAAGCACACATTCCTGGCCTCAGCTGGATCTTGATGCTTGCCATCAGCAGGGATGTGTCCAGGGAGGGAAGGGAAGCCAAAGACCTTGCCCCCCTCCCACTGCTCAGCTCCATTCTGGTTCAGTTCGCTCCTTGCAACTTCCTCTCAGAGATGAGATAATGCCTCCATCTCTCCTTTCCCTCGGTACAAATGCATACCTGCTTCTATAGCTCAGAGCCATAAAAAGACCATAATTTCCCCAGGTTCTTTCTCTCACGCTTTACAATCTGCCTGCAGAGATGGATTGGAAACTCTGGAATTCGGGACTACCAAAGAACACTGATGAGGCCGGCTCTGTTAACTCGGAGGGGCCTGGACAGCTGCTCTTGGCTGCAAACTCCTGGCTCTAGAATTTCCCAGAGTCACCTAAAACTTGGAAAGTAAAAGAAAGTTCTTTTTCACACAGTGGATAGTGCCTTTTTGTTTTATTCCTTTTAAAACTACTACTACAGTGGTACCTCGGATTACATACACTTCAGGTTACACTCTGCTAACCCAGAAATAGTACCTCAGGTTAAGAACTTTGCTTCATGATGAGAACAGAAATCGTGCAGCGACGGTGCAGTGGCAGCAGGAGGCCCCATTAGCTAAAGTGGTGCTTCAGGTTAAGAACAGTTTCAGGTGAAGAACAGACCTCCAGAACGAATTAAGTTCTTAACCCGAGGTACCACTGTACTACTATTATTATTATTATTGCAGTCATAAAAGGTAAAGGTAAAGGTACCCCTGCCCGTACGGGCCAGTCTTGCCAGACTCTGGGGTTGTGCGCCCATCTCACTCAAGAGGCCAGGGGCCAGCGCTGTCCGAAGACACTTCCGGGTCATGTGGCCAGCGTGACATCGCTGCTCTGGCGAGCCAGAGCCACACACGGAAACGCCGTTTACCTTCCCGCTAGAAAGCGGTCCCTATTTATCTACTTGCACCCGAGGGTGCTTTCGAACTGCTAGGTTGGCAGGCGCTGGGACTGAGCAACGGGATTCGAACCGCCGACCTTTCGATCAGCAAGCCCTAGGCGCTGAGGCTTTTACCCACAGCGCCACCCGCGTCCCAGGGATTGCAGTCATACCTCGGGATAAATACGCTTCGGCTTAAATATTTTCGGGTTGTACTCCACGGCGACCTGGAAGTAACGGAGCATGTTACTTCTGGGTTTCACCACAGATGACATCACACGCATGCATGGAAGCAGCGAAACGTGACCCGCGCACGTGCGGATGCGCATTCACGTCTTACATTCGCTTCAGGATGCGAACGGGGCTCCAGAACGGATCCTGTTCACATCCAGAGGTACCACTGTATTATCATTTTTTAATAGCATGTAGACACTGAAAAAACAGTTAAGTGACGCAGGTGGCACTGTGGTCTAAACCACAGAGCCTAGGGCTTGCTGATCAGAAGGTCTGCGGTTCGAATCCCCACGACGGGGTGAGCTCCCATTGCTCGGTCCCTGCTCCTGCCAACCTAGCAGTTCGAAAGCATGTCAAACTGCAAGTAGATAAATAGGTACCACTCTGGCGGAAAGGTAAACGGCGTTTTCGTGCACTGCTCTGGTACGCCAGAAGCGGATTAGTCATGCTGGCCACATGACCCAGAAGCTGTCTGCGGACAAACACCGGCTCCCTCGGCCTATAGCGTGAGATGAGCCCCACAACCCCAGAGTCGTTCGCGACTGGACTTAACAGTCAGGGGTCTCTTTACCTTTTAACAGAGGAAAAGTAATACAGAGCTGTGGAATCAAATAACAACAGCAAACCAGTGTGCCAAATTACAATCTTGTTTTACTGAGTGGCATTTATCAAGACCTCACCTGGAGTACTGTGTCCAGTTCTGGGCACCACAGTTCAAGAAGGACACTGACAAACTGGAACGTGTCCAGAGGAGGGCAACCAAAATGGTCAAAGGCCTGGAAACGTTGCCTTATGAGGAACAGCTAAGGGAGCTGGGCATGTTTAGCCTGGAGAAGAGGAGGTTAAGGGGTGATATGATAGCCATGTTCAAATATATAAAAGGATGTCACATAGAGGAGGGAGAAAGGTTGTTTTCTGCTGCTCCAGAGAAGCGGACACGGAGCAATGGATCCAAACTACAAGAAAGAAGATTCCACCTAAACATTAGGAAGAACTTCCTGACAGTAAGAGCTGTTCGACAGTGGAATTTGCTGCCAAGGAGTGTGGTGGAGTCTCCTTCTTTGGAGGTCTTTAAGCAGAGGCTTGACAACCATATGTCAGGAGTGCTCTGATGGTGTTTCCTGCTTGGCAGGTTGGACTCGATGGCCCTTGTGGTCTCTTCCAACTCTGATTCTATGATTCTATAAGTGGTATTTAAATACCCCTGCTATGACAAGGAATGAGAAGCCAAAACGCAGTCAGGAAGCAAGTTTTGTTGAGTGGTATTTGATATAAAAGAAAGCACCCAGGATCAAAATTGGTTAACCACCTTGCATTCCCACCATATACACAAGAAATGAGCCTTGGTCCCTACATTTTCTCCAGCAGTAAATGGTCATGGACTTCATTCTTTGGTAACATCTCTCGGAAGTCCAGTGCCTTCTCAAAAAAAGTTTTGGGAGTGGCCTCCTGGATCCAACCCAAACAGACTTCAAGGGAGGCTTGGACCGGAGACTATTCCATAGTGTTCATCCATGTTTCTTTGAAGATTGGCTTCTCACATAATGCAAAGACATTGCTAGTCACACAGCAGATAATTAAACTATGGAAGTTGCTCCCACAGGAGACCATGATGGACATCAACATGGATGGCTTTAAATGAGGTTTATAAGAAATAATAATAATAAATTTTTATTTATACCCTGCCCTTCCCAGTTTAAAAACTGGGCTCAGTTCAGATAATAGCAAATATAGAACACTGATTAAAATGTGACTTTAAAACAGCATAAAATACAACATAAAATGCAGCATCAATATCAATAAAATTCAAAAATTCAGGGGTCATTATTTTGACGGGGACCCAGTCAGTAGACATCAAATGATCACCAGGGCTAACTGGCCAAGTTGGTCCTACTAGGACCAGCAAGGAGACCAGGGAAGAATTTAAATGTGGGGTCCCAGAAAGGGTTTCTTCATAGAAGAGGAAAGGGGAAAGGGAATAGATGATCAGGCTAATTCAGATTGAAGGCTAGGCAGAATAGCTCTGTCCTACAGGCCCTGCGGAAGGAGACCAAGTCCTGCAGGGCCCTAGTTTAGACAAATTCCTGGAGGAAATGACTACCAATGACCACTAGGCATGATGGCCATGTTCCACCGCCATGGTCAGAGGCACCAATGCTTCTGAATACCAGCTGCTAGAAACCACAGGAGAGAGTTCTTGTGCTTAGGTCCTTCGTGAAGGTTTCCCCTTTGGGACATCTGGTTGGCCACTGTGAGAACAGAATTCTGGAATTGATGGAGTTGATCCAGCAGATGATTTTCTCGGGTTCTGATGACTAAGTGATGTGACTAGACCAGTTCCATTAGCCCATAGTAAGCCAGAACAGCCAAAGGGCATTAGTTGTTTGGAACCCATTTGGGACCACACCACCCTACACCTTCTGACATCCACGGAAGTCCCTTTCTGCCTCAGACCTTTGCCATTCTGCCTTCTCTCTTCCCTTTCTCCCTTAGCCTTCCCTTGCTTCTTTCCAACATTATGGCACCCACCTCTGTTGCATTGTTCTACATATTGTCTACACTGACTGGGAGTTTCTGACAGCGAGTCTTTTCGAGCCACAAATGGAGATGCTGGAGATTTAACCAGGGGGCTTCTGCATGTCAAAGAGAACCTATTTGTACAAGTCTCTCAAATCCACACCATTGATTCCTAGATCTGTGTGGTGCAGATCTCCATGCCCTCTCGGGGCCAGCCCTGTGGGAACCATGACAGCTAAACCACTCAATTCTGTATCATAGATAGAATTTTAGAACTGAAAGGTTGGAAGGGACCAAAAGGGCCATCTAGTCCCCGATCGTCACACCCTTCATAAATCCATTGTAGAGTTGGAAAGACTCATCTGGTTGTAGGATTCGCAGCTAAACAATCCCTGAGTCATGTGCCCCGCAACTTCTGTTGAAAACTTCTGATGAGGTTGTCTGTTACATTGTCAGTTTTTTTAACATCAGTAAGTTTTTCCTAAGGTTTAGTCAGTCTGTTTATAACCCTCCAGCGGAGCTCACCTCCTTCTGAGTGAGTCCGTTCCACTGTCTAATGGCTCTTGCCGGCAGAAAATTCTCCCTGTTTATTCACACTATCCCTTCTTGGCTAATTCCTTAAATCATCCTGGCATGGCTACAGATTCTGAATTAGACAGAAAGTAAAGACGGGACGCGGGTGGCGCTGTGGGTAAAACCTCAGCGCCTAGGGCTTGCCGATCGCATGGTCGGCGATTCGCATCCCCGTGGCGGGGTGAGCTCCCATCTTTCCCATCCCAGCTCCTGCCCACCTAGCAGTTCGAAAGCACCCTTAAGTGCAAGTAGATAAATAGGTACCGCTTTATAGCGGGAAGGTAAACGGCGTTTCCGTGTGCTGCGCTGGTGCTGGCTTGCCAGAGCAGCTTTGTCACGCTGGCCACATGACCCGGAAGTGTCTCCGGACAGCGCTGGCCCCCGGCCTCTTAAGTGAGATGGGCGCACAACCCTAGAGTCGGACACGACTGGCCCATACGGGCAGGGGTACCTTTACCTTTACCTAAAGTATTTGTGCTGCACGTTTGATGGATTGGGATTGGGAGCTGCCAATCAGCCCCTTTCACAGACAGCCAACTTGTCTCATGGCCTCTCCTTTAAATCCGGTGTAATTGTTCTTCTTGAATATCCACATGTGGAAAATACACAGTGGAAAGACCCATCTGAATGAGAGCAGGAAGCCCGATCAGCAAGGAAATCGGATTCGTTCGCCTTCTGGGCAAGGCATAAGAGGAGTCTCTTGTACTTAATGCTGCTCACAATAGCATCTTGAGGGGAGGGCTTTTCCAAGAGAGAAATGATTTTTCCAGCCATTTCTCAATTTATAGTGGGCCGTTCAGCAGCAAACAGGGAAAGAATGAAACAGATTCTTGTTATCTATTTGCCAAAAAGTGACATGCTGGACGGGGAAAACAGATAATTTCTATCTGGTATTTTTACGCGCTTCATAAAATGCATTGTGCAGGCAGAGAAAATTTATGTGCCTCGGTGGAAAAGCATGGAAAGAAATGTATGGGAGATATATATTTATAAAACCACCATCCTGTTCACATCATTTGGAAAATACACAGCGTAACTCAGTTTCTGTTAGGAATTTGATTAACATTTAGGAGGATATTCTATTTCTATTGAAGAAGAGTACCATTCTTTTGAAGAATCTATTTGCCTGGGCTTACAACAGGGAAACTGAGGCATGGCTCAAGGTCCTGGCAGCTGGAATGACTGGGGCATCTCATCTAAAAGTGAGGCGAAGGAGTTCCCTTTACAAAATTAGCCACTGGACTATGTCTATCTGGGATCCACTTATTGGTGGGCTAGCCCCACCCCATCCTACTAGAATTTGTTTAATCCTCTTTTAAAGCCATCCAAATCCATGGTCACTAAGGCCTCTAGTGGGATGGAGTTCCATTGTTTAATTCTGCACAGTGTAAAGATGTCCTTTCTTTTATCTGTTCTGAATCTTCCAACATTCACCTTCACTGGAGGTCTGCAAGTTCTAGTGTTTCCCCAGGACCTGCTTTGTGGCCAAGACAGAATAGAGTAAGTACTATTACTTTCCTTGACCTGGACACTAGACATCTCTTGATGCACCTTAAAGAGCCTAGAGAGGTCTCATCTCTTTTCGCCTCCCCACTTAACACACCCACCCCTTCTGGATTTATATAGGCTGCATTATTGCTTTGTCTTATTTTGTTTTCAAAGTGATTAGACCTGTTTTTTACATTTTATTAGTTCCATATTAAACTGCAAAACCTGTGAAAAAATGAAATTGGCATCACAAACATGAACGCAATACGTCTGCTAGCTCTAAGATTTAATCATTTTAGAAAACCCCAGCTCCTGATAAATTTCATGATGCAGAAAAAAAAACAACCCAGCACCATCAATATCCCAATTACTAAATACAAGAATTGCAGGTAGCTGTCCTGGTCCATAAGAACAGGTGGTAAGATCTGTTTGGCAATGGAATGGACCAACTCAGAAGGTGGTGGACTCTCCTTCACAGGAGGTTTTTAAATAAGAGTTTGGAGGGCCATCGGTCAGGGATTCTTTAGTTGCAATTCCTCCATCACAGGACAATATTGTTTGACTATATGAACCTTGGCTTGCGGTCTCTTACAACTCTTCCAAGTGGACACTGGGAAGGCAGAGACCTTCAGGCCTCGCAACTGCTTCAGCAGGGCAAGAACTCCTAGAAAAAGTTGCTGACACCACTAGGCGTTGTTAGGACCGTCCTACTCGTGTGTAGGACCCTGGCAGAGACACATGCCCAACTGGCATGATCTCTCCCTCCTGGTCGGTTGTTCAGGAGCTTCCAAAGCTTTCTTCAGCCTGAACATCACAGCAACAGATACCTTAGCACGCTTAGGAACAGCAGAGTGTTAGCAGTTTGCATAACAAACTCAGTAGCACAGCATTTGGCTAGCAAAGAGAAAGAACAAAGGACAATAGTCCCACATCACGGAAACACAGTAATACCAAAACATCCTGTCTCCGTCACTTCCCACACTGTGGAATGAAAACATACACCATCATGTGATAGACGACAATCCCATGACTGCAAACATGGAGCAAGAATCCTAACAGGCATGAGCTGTGGTTTGTTTCCTTGAATAAAGATTTAACTGCACTGCCTCAAGTGATTTATTGCTTTTGTTGCTGACGTAAGCCTGACTCCAACCCTGACAATAGCATGCAGATATGGAAGTCCCATATAGTCTTCATGGCTTCTTCTACCCATCTGTCTATCCCAGCCTGCTGCCATTTAAGACACTGACTACCACCCCATCATGGCGCTGTGGGTTAAACCACAAAGCCGAGGACTTGCCAATCAGAAGGTTGGCGGTTCGAATCCCTTTGACAGGGTGAACTCCCATTGCTCAGTCCCTGCTCCTGCCAACCTAGCAGTTCGAAAGCATGTCAAAGTGCAAGTAGATAAATAGGTACCACTCCAGTGGGAAGGTAAACGGCATTTCTGTGTGCTGCTCTGGTTCGCCAGAAGCAGCTTTGTCATGCTGGCCACATGACCTGGAAGCTGTACGCCGGCTCCCTCGGCCAATAGAGTGAGATGAGCGCCGCAACCCCAGAGTCGGCCATGACTGGATCAAATGGTCAGGGGTCCCTTTACATTTACCTTTACCACCCCATCCAGGAGTGGATCCCATCCATCGGCTATGCTGGCACACAGAGAGGCTGTTCAGAACATCAGAACAGCCCTCCTGGATTAGGCCAATGTTCCCATGGTGGCCAAGCAGATGCCTGTGGGAACCCCAAGGGCCGGATCCAAGCACAAGAGCCTTCTCCCCTCCTCTGGTTTCCAGCAACAGAGGACCACGGCGTGTGGCACTGGGGCTGGTTTGTGCCTGTCCTTGGATAAACCGCGCAATTTGGAATTTCTATGGCAAGCCAGGCCAGCTTGTGTGCTGTCTATGTTTTAAATTGCAGCGATTGGAGAGGATAGAGAAAGTGGGGGGGGGGGAGAGTCTGTTCCAAGCCCAAAAGTCCACCAGAGAAAATACTCCAGTATATGCGAGAGAGATAAGGAGGAGAGCTCTACGTTCCCTGGGTGGTGGCGTGAGGCCTTCCTTTGAAGCAGATAAATCTCTGCTGGTAATACAGTACTTAAACCAGAACTGACACCTTTTTATATCAACTGCAGAGAATTGCCTTTGTGAGGCGGATATAAAGGCTGCTCTAAGGCTGCCTGGCGCATACAAATGCCCACCTTCTGATCTGCAGGTGTTAACCCTTCCCTTCCGCTGCCACAGGCAACAAGGCACATAAACCAGCCGGGTGACCCATGCCTCGTGCCTCCTGCAAACTGCTAATCTGCATAATTGGGATGGCCTGGGAATCCGATTCAGAGGCTGAACTGGAGGAATCCCAGCCTGCACAGGAGTCCCCGCCTCCAGGGCCGGCTGAACTGGGGCAGAGCCTTGATTCTGAAGCGCCTGCACCTGTGCCGGATCCTCAGGAGCAGGCACCAGGTGAATCCACTCTGTCTCCAGAGGTGCTTGAGGACTCAGTGCCTACAGGTGAGTCTCCCCCTGGGTCCAGTAACCCTTCAGCCTCTCCTGAACTGCAGAGGCTCAGGGCAGAGAGGCGAAGGGAACTGGTTTCTCCCAGGAGGAGTGCTCGTCTTAAGGCAAGGAGAGGCGGGTCTCCTGGGGGCCGGGACCACCCCTGGCCTCAGAGAGGGTAAAGGCCAGTCAGCACGGTCCCAGGTTGTGGGAGCAACGTCGTTGAAGAGCTGTTTCGGCCAGCATCCAGTCCTGTTTCCCCTAGAGTTCCTGTCCTTGCCCGGCTTCCCGCTGTGGACCCCGCTTTGCCCAGGGAGGACTGTCTGCCGACCCTCAACTCAGGTCCTGGACCTCGCCCCACGGTAACCTCCCCCCTGGACCAGCACAATAATGCTTTTCATAGGGTAGGGGGCACATAACCTCCAACATTCCTCAGGGGGAAATAGGGACATTTCTCACTCCCTTGCAACTGACCCTCTTTGACCCCCTCATTTTTGTCTCCCCTGCATTCAAGACATAGCATACATGCCCTCCACCACCCAGGTAATCCCCTTAATCCCTATTTTTTTTATTCTTTGGTAGATTTACAAAAAGAAAAGCACACACCAATAAAAAAAAATGGGGGGGTTGGGTTTTCCCCCAAAGATTTTATTGGATTTTTACAATTTATATTCAATCAAACACATAGCTGTCAACTTTCAGATTTGAAAATAAGGGATCAGCAGCCTCACCTGTCCCACGGACAGTCTACAGGATATCTAACAATCCAGGATAGCAGTGGGAAGCAGCGGGAAACGGCGCTGCAATAAAGGAATTTCCCGCAAAAAAAGGAAAGGTTGACAGCTATGATCAAACAACACAATATCACATTTGTCATATAAAAGAAAGAGAGAGAGAAAAAAATTCCTCCCATGATGTCAGGGAACTGCCATCGGAGCTAGAGGAGGAGGGAAGGCTCCAGAGGGATGCCGGAGAGGGTCCCAGTAGGGAGAGAGGCAGCCCATCTGCTGGGGAAGGAAAACAGCGTAACACCAGTGGAGAAGGGGGGCAGATGGGGGAATCGGAGAGGAGGCTCCAGGACTCTTCACCAGAGACCAGCGGGGAGAGCACGGGTACTCCGCTGCCCACACCCTCCCTGCGCAGAAGACCTCCGCGCAGGGAGAGTAGGAGGAGACTTGGCGTCAAAGAACTTCTTTGCTGGAAGAAGCTCAAGAAACGCCCACTGACAGATTCTGCCAGCGACTGAAACAGCCACGAAGTGAAGGGCTGTCCAGACAGAAAGGGTTCAACCAGGTAACCTAGCCAGGAGTGGCGGCAACTTACGCACGAGCAACCCCAGAACCATTACACATGACTTCCCTCAACTTCCCCTTCTGGTTCTTTAAATATTTACTACTTCTGCTTGATGATTATCTTATTTTTAAAATCTTATACCTTAGTACTCTTATTTTCTTATCAGTTTTGTACCAAATTTTCCTTCAAGTTTACATCTTACAGTCAATTTCATTCCATGCTGTCCTTACTTAACCTTTGAGCTCATTTTCTTACTTGTAAGTGTTTAATCAAACAAATCAAAATTTGCCAGAAGCCCCCCCAGAAACGAGGAAGGGACCTCGTAAGAGGCTCCGGAACGTGAACGGGGGAGCGGCGCTGTGAGTTCATCGCTCTTTTCGCGGAAGTGAAGCCGCGCTGCTGTTGCTGATGAGCGTCGACCTTTCTTCTTGAAAATCATCGTAATTGGCTGCAATTTACCCGTGAGTAAGGGGTATTAAAGATTGACTAAAGATTGATCTAAATTCGTTTAATTCGGCTGAAAACGGGAGGCGAGTAACAGGAAGTCCGCCTTCCGGTCCTGCTAATCAGAGCAAAGCAAAGAACCCGATGTGGGCTGAAGCGCTCAAAAGAGACTTTGAAATTAGTATGAAGGGGCATTAACAGACTGTGTTCCTCTAGAAATTAAAAAGATTGAAGGATTAAATCTGTTGGTTCATTGCGCTAAGGAATCTTCCCCCTATTGTGAAGGGACGTGGAATTGAAAGGGATAACCGAGCTATCGGACTGCCAGTGTTGCAAAGGAGTACTGTCAGGCTGCTGAAACTTTTTCTTAAGTACAAATTGTTGCATTGATGGATACACTATCGCTTTAATACTGATATTGGAACCTTTCCGTTACCTTGTGGCACTATTTTGAAACAGAACTATCTGAAAGCCTCCTTTTTGAACTTGGGGACTATAAAAGTTGAAATAGGAACTTTGATGGCGGAAAAGAAACTTTCTTTCTTATGAAAACCCCCCCTAGTGGATTTGCGGAGGCATAGAGGTCTGGGAACTGTACCTTATTGGGATTTTTTGTGGTTTAATTGTTTACATTCTGGACTTGCCTTTCTCATGGATTGAAAGACTACTTGACCTTGAACAGAGGCAGCTGGGGAATGAGTGGCCCAGGGAAAACAAGAGCATCTAAAGCTAAGGAAGCTTTAGCTGAGGAAGCTAAAGAAAAGAAAAAAGATAAGAGAGCTGGGCAGCTTGTTCAAACAACGTTGACTCATCAACGCAGATCTTCGGTACCAACTGTGCCGACGGCGCAGGAGGAAGAAGTTGAAACGCTTGCAACAGAAGATATGGCAACTGGAGGAACTGATCCAGTCTTGAAACAAATTTTGGAACAACTGGCACTTTTGAATAAGAAGGTGGACGATCAGTCATCTAAAATTGACAGAGCTACATCTACTATCAGCAAGTTAACAGATCAGGTTTCCCAGCATACTCAGGCTATTGAGAAACTGCAAGGAGCTACGGCGGAGAACTACAAATTAGCTGCGGAAGCCAATCAAAAAGCGGAGCAAGCGTGCAAAAAGGTGGAGGAGATCAAAGGGGAAGTAAGACCTCTGAAAAGACAGGTAGGAGAACAGCAAGCCTACCTGTCAATGGTGGAACTGAAAAGTAAGGAATGCAATCTTAGGCTGAGGGCCGTCCCAGAGCTGGAGCAGGGCAACCTAGAGGAATTTTTGACGCAGTTGTTTTCTAAATTTTGGGGGGTTGAGGAAGATAAAGACTTCAAAATTGTGACGGCCTTCAGATTGGGAAGATCGGTTAAGAAAGACAAGTCCAGAGACTGTTTGGTTTGTTTGAGAACAAGAGAGGAAAGAGACAAGATACTAGGCCAACATTTTAAAAAATCTCTGGAAGTTGAAGGCAAAAGGGCAGAAATTTATAGAGACATTCCTAAATATCTGTTGGATCTTAGAGCCTCATATACAGACTTGGCAAAATTGTTAAGGTACAACGCAATCCCTTACAGGTGGGAATTTCCTCAAGGTCTATCATTCACCTACAAAGGAAAGAAGGTAAGAATTAAAACACCAGAAGACCACCAGAAGTTCCTACACGACAACGAGGAGGACCTCCAAAAGAGAGCTGCAGATTCTTGGCCTCCACCACCGGGATCACCACCAAGACCCGTACCATCTGGAGGCGGACCGGCACCACAGCCTTCGGGAACGGAGGACAAATTAGATACCCAACTGTGATATCTAAGAAGTAGACCAGGATGTCTCTACAGCTTCTTAGTTGGAACATAAATGGCGGGAATTCTCCAGAAAAACGGAGAAAAGTATTTCATATTTTGAAAAAAGAACAATTGGACATTATTTGCCTGCAAGAAACACATGTGACAAGACTCCACAGAAAAGTGTTAATTAACAAAAGGTTAGGCCAAGAATTTATCTCATCGGACAAAGTTAAGAAAAGAGGAGTGGTGATATATGCAAAGGAGAACTTGTCACCAAAATTCGTATTTAAAGATGAACAGGGTAGAATTTTGGCAATTGAAATTCAGACACAAGGAGAAAAGTTTTTAATTCTAGGAATATATGCCCCAAATGATGGAAAATCGGAATTTTTTAAGAAGCTGCATGAGACTATGCTGGACTATTTGGATTACAACAACATTATCATGTTGGGAGATATGAACGGCGTCGCCTCAGTGAATATGGATAAGTCGCAAAGTGCTAATATAACGAAAGACGGCAGACTACCAAAAACCTTTTTTGAAATGACTGACAATTTGGATTTGATCGATATATGGAGGATCAAGAACCCTCTAGGGAAAGAAGGAACTTTCTTTTCTGAGGCCCACATGACATGGACGCGAATCGACCAAATATGGATAACTAGAGGGCTGGCACCTAAGACTAGAAAAGTGGAAATCTGCCCAAAAACCTGCTCCGACCACAACGCTTTGAGAATGGAACTGAGATTAAATACAACCGGATCTTTCAGATGGAGAATGAACGACGCTTTGTTAAGAGATCAGGAGATTGTTAAGAAGGCCCAAAAAGTTTTAAAGGATTATTTTGAAATAAACTTAAAGACAAATGTGGAAAAAAGAACAATCTGGGACGCAAGTAAAGCAGTTATGAGAGGGTTTCTAATACAGCAGAATACGATTAAAAAAAGGCTCTGGAATGAAAAGAAGGAGAAGATTTTGGAGAAAATAAGAGAAGGAGAGAAAAAACTGAGATCCAGGCCTAAATCAAAGGAAGTATTGAGAGAAGTGAAGTTTTTCCAGGCACAATATTCGAAACTGATAAATCAAGAGGTGGAATGGAAAATTAAACAAATGAAACAAAGATCCTTTGAATCTGCTAATAAGTGCGGGAAGTTGTTGGCTTGGCAGTTGAAAAAGAGACAAAAGCTTAACACAGTTACAAATCTAGAGATTGAAGGGAGAATGGTTCAGAAACCCGAGGAAATTAGAAAGTGTTTCCAGAGATATTTCAAAGAACTTTATTCACAAAGGCCACAAAAAGGCTCGGAGGTGGACCAATTTGTCACAACTAATGGATTACAAAAAATACCCCAGGAAATGAGAGCAACCCTGAACTGTAATATTACAATCCAAGAAATTGAATGCGCCATTCAGAACCTCCAACTGGGCAAGTCTCCGGGACCTGATGGACTTACTTCCAAATATTACAAGGCATTGAAGGAATCATTGATACAACCATTGTGGGAAGTTTGTAACCAGATTATGGAGGGGAGGAAGGCACCGGAAACGTGGAAAGAAGCTTTCATCACGTTGATACCAAAATCAGAAACTGAAAAGACTCAACTTAAAAATTACCGTCCTATCTCACTCCTAAATGTGGATTACAAAATCTTTGCAGACATTTTGGCAAGCAGGTTTAAGAAAGTATTAAATGAAGTGATTCATAAGGACCAAGCAGGCTTTCTCCCTGGCAGACATCTATTCGACAACACAAGAAACATCATTGACATTTTGGAATTTTTACAGACTAACTCAAATACAAGAGCGGTGTTGATCTTTATTGATGCGGAGAAAGCCTTTGACAACATTTCTTGGATGTTTATGAAGAAAAATTTGGAAAGGATGGGAGTAGGGCGGGGGTTTGAAAATGGAATAGAAGCAATTTATTCAGAACAAAAAGCTAAATTGATAGTAAACAACGTGGTGACAGAGGAGTTCAAAATTGAAAAAGGGACACGACAGGGGTGCCCTCTATCTCCTCTGTTGTTTATTTCATTTTTTTTTTTTTTTAAATAATCTTTATTGGTTTTCCAAAAAGGTTACATCAAATATATCAAATAAACATGCAGTACATCAGCAGAAAGAAAAAATAAAAAAGAAAAAATATTCTCCTCTTCACACTTATTTTCAATAGCTTCTTTTCAGGACTTCCCCACGTCTCCTCCTATTGTTTCCCAGCTCCAATTTATTTATTCTAGCAAGTTTTTCCCCTGAACATCCTGTACCTTATTTTGTTAAAGTTACTTATCCCTAATTTAATTAAATTCATTTTAGTTATAAAATCTATACTTTGTTTGTGCTCTGACATTTTAGTTGTAAAATTATACTTTATTATGCTTTTGACGTTTCATTAACATATATCCCTTAATCCTCTATATAAAAATGAAGGAATAGACAGAAATATAAACATGGATCTAAAAGAAGAAAGAAAATACCTTTCCTAAATTTGCCACCATTTCCCTCCCCCGGATTCCCCATTCTTATAATACTAGTCTTTGTTCTATAAAAATTAAAAAGAAAAAAAAGAAAAAAAAAAGAAGAGAAAAGATCCCCTTCGGACTGTTAATTCCCACCCTTCTCCCCCCGGTTTCAATCCTTAACCAAAGTACATTTAGTCCATCTTTTTAGCCTGGCGATCTCACGTCCGAGGCGCGCAAGTCTCTCACAGTTCCATTCAGCTGATTTCTTTGAAAGTCTCTCATGCTTAACTCCCAGGATCGGTGACTTATTTTCTCAGTGCTGGCAGTGATTCTTTCAGTTGGACCTGTTCGCTTATACCCAGTATTCCAACGCTGTTTCCTGAATCTATATGTCCCAAATAATCCTGTTTTCACCTTGGTCAGTTTGAATTTCTTTTTAACAGGTCTTTCTCTCTTATGCAGTGTCTCAGCCTTCACTTCTTTTGAATCCTTTTGTTTGGCAGGTGTTTTTTCCTCCTCAGTCTTGAGTTCTTTTCCTTGTCCAGCTGCCTGTGTTTTGCGCAACGAGTCCCTTTCCAAGTCAGTTAGTGTATTTTCAGATAGTTTCAGGTCTGATGGGCTCGTAGACAAAACATGGCCTTTCTCATTCTTCTGTATCAATTTTCCCACGAAAAGGATCAGCTCTTTCAAGTCAGCACGTATTTCCTGTATTCCTTGTTTTAGTTCCATTCTTGCAATGTCCGAAAGTCCCCTCTAGAGGGATTCTGGTTACTTAGTAATCTTTCCTTCTCCGATCCCAAAGTCAGATTTGTTTGTATCAATCTTTCCTTATTTGTGATATTTTGTAGCGATTTAATCAATTAGAGTTTCAATTTCAGTCCTTTCAACTTTGACAGCAAATTTGACAGCTGTCAAAAATATCTATATCTCGGCAGGCTCTTAACTCAGATTGCTCCCGGGCTTGAGTAGGGTGGTATTTTACTTCAGACAAAATACTCTCTTGTCCTCCAGCACCTTAACTTAGTTCTTTTAAATCCGTGAGGTTTATATCTTTTATCCAATCACACAAATTTTTCCCGCAATTTTAGTTGACGAATCCTTGCTTGCACTGTTAACAATATGGAGGAGGCGGACTTCCTTTTTTTTCGTCTCCCCCGTTCGTGCCAAATCCAAACCAAAAAATTTGTAATCCAATTTTCAAGTTACTCACGGGTTGTTGCTCTTGCTTTTAAGTCCAAATTTAACAGGAAGAAGTCAGCGCTGACTGAAGAATGGCATGCGGCTTCGCCCGGCAGGGGTAGCAGAAGACTCACAGCACCACGCCGCTCCCTGGCACCCGATCCTTAGCCTTTAAAAAGGCTCTTTCACGAGTCGGGGGGGCGCTTACGGTGCCCGCCGAGTCACCATGTCCACGCACTCCGTGTGCGTGGTTTATGAGGGTCCCCGTGTCGCCGGCACGGTAAGACCCGATCCCCTGCTGAGCCGATTCCCTCCGGAGCTCGGAGGGAATCCGCCATTAGCCAGACGCGCTAACCCGGAAGTTCCCTCTGTTGTTTATTTCAGTCCTGGAGGTGCTATTGAACATGATTAGAAATGACCGGTTGGCACAGGGAATTGTGGTCGGAGAGAAACAATATAAACTGAAAGCATTTGCAGATGACTTGGTATTAACATTACAGGAGCCAGCCTCTAGTACTAAAAGAGCGTTAGAATTAATTTCTGACTTTGGTCGGGTGGCGGGATTCAAGCTGAATAAACAAAAAACTAAAGTTTTAGCAAAAAACTTGACAACTACTGAAATAGAGGAGTTCAGAAAAGAAACAGAACTAAATGTGGTTAAAAAAGTAAAGTACTTAGGGGTGCACCTGACCTCCAAAAATTTGAATTTGTTTAAGGACAATTATGAGAAATGTTGGTCAGAGATCAAAAGAGACTTGGAAATGGCAGAGGGATATATCTAAATTTGTCTGGCAGGGCAAAAAGCCCCGAATAAAGTTTAAAATACTAACAGATGCGAAAGAAAGAGGGGGGTTTGCCCTGCCGGACTTGAAGTTATATTATGAATCTGCAGCCCTCTGCTGGTTGAAGGATTGGATTTTGTTGGAGAACACCGATGTCCTCGACCTGGAGGGATTTGATAATGCTTTTGGGTGGCATGCATATTTGTGGTATGACAAGGTTAAAGTTCATAAATTGTTCAAAAGCCATATTGTCAGAAGGGCAATTTTTATGGTCTGGTCAAAATATAAAGACTTATTGGAGAGTAAAACTCCGAGGTGGCTCTCACCGATGGAGGCCAAAGCACGTAAAAGACTCAATATGGAGGCCCACTGGCCTAAATATTGGGAAATAATTGAAAAAATTGGAGATAAATGGAGGTTGCAGAGTATGGAAAAGTTAAAAAACAAGGTGCGAGATTGGTTGCATTATGCTCAAATTCAGGAAGTTTTTAAAGCGGACAAAAAAGTGGGTTTCCAGGAGGAAAAATCGAAACTAGAGACAGAGTTGCTTGAGCCAAAATCTAAGCTAATTTCGAGAATGTACAACTTGCTGCTTAAATGGAATACACAGGATGAGATTGTTAAATCCTCTATGACAAAGTGGGCGCAGGACTTGGGGCATAACATTATGTTTGAAGACTGGGAAAGGTTATGGAACACCGGAATGAAATTCACGGCATGTAGTGCCTTGAAGGAAAATATTATGAAAATGACATACCGGTGGTACATGACCCCAGTCAAGCTTGCAAAGATATATCACCTGTCTGATAATAAATGTTGGAAATGTAAAGAAGAGGAAGGGACATTTCTACACCTCTGGTGGACCTGCCCGAAGGTGAAGGCCTTCTGGGAGATGATACATAATGAACTAAAAAAGGTGCTTAGATTTACCGTACCCAAGAAACCGGAGGCCTTCCTCTTGGGCATGGTAGACCAGAGGGTGGCCAAGAAAGATAGAACTTTCTTTATGTACGCTACTACAGCAGCAAGGATCTTGATGGCAAAGCACTGGAAGACACAAAATCTACCCACACTGGAAGAATGGCAGACGCAGCTGATGGACTATATGGAACTGGCTGAAATGACTGGCAGAATTCGAGACTCGGGAGAAGAAGAAACGGAGGAAGTTTGGGAAAAATTTAAGGACTATTTGAAAAAGCATTATAAGTTGTATGAATGTTAAAAAAATGCTCCTTTCTAGGAAAGTACAGCTTCAGTATCGGTAAATTTTTGAATTGGTAAATAAGGCACAACAAGACAGAAGTGGTGTAATGAAATAATTTTATTGTGTTGAAATTAAAAATTAATGGATTTGGATTGAAATGCTTAGAGACCAGATATCACGATAAAATGGAAGATATATTATTATGTTTAAAATAAGTCAACAAATTGCTGAGGTTTTGGATTTACAGAGAATGCAGTGCTCGGAAGATGGGGGGAGCCCATTAGATTTATGGAAATATGTTTTTGCAATTTGAATTTTGTATATTATAAACCTAATAAAAATTATATTAAAAAAAAAACAAAATTGTAGAAACGGGCAAGATTAGATGTGGATGCACAGAGCATTTTTTAAAAAAATCAAGACTCCTTGTGCTTCCACTCTGCTCCTCCTTTCTTCCCATCCATCTGCCCTGTAGTAAGTGAATGAAGCAAGTGGGACAATTCTGGAGTAAACCCCTTGAAATATACTCAGAGTCGCAAAGTGATTTCATGCTCTTTATTCAGCTCATAGTGGTGAGGAGGAATGAATGAATGTCCCCTCAAAGTATCTGCTTTATATACAATATTTACACAATGGGCTGCACATGATTGGCTAATTCCGGAATTCTACTGTAAGCCAATCAGGTTGTGGATTCCCTTCTATCTGGAGCATGATTGAACCAGAGGCCTTTCTTCTGGGCATTGTCGACCAGAAGGTGTTAAAGAAAGATAGAACATTTTTTATGTATGCAACAACAGCAGCAAGGATACTACTCGCTAAGAACTGGAAAATCCAAGATCTACCCACACTGGAAGAATGGCAGATGCAACTGATGGACTATATGCAACTGGCGGAGATGACTGGCAGAATCCGAGACCTGGGAGAAGAAAGGATTGAAGAAGATTGGAAGAAATTCAAGATTTATCTACAGAAATATTGTGATTTAGTGGAATGTTAAGAAGGATGCTTGGTTATAAATAATTGGCCATCACTAAAATAGATCAGGAACTGGTGATAAGAGAGATTAAGAGAAACAAATTTGCAGGAGAATTTTTTTATTGTATTTAAGTAAGTGGTTACAGATTTGGAAATAAGATGATAATTTGCTGGACAAAAATTTATTAATGATGTAAGTGGGAGCGGGAGACGTGAGGAAGTTCAAGGATATCATGAAATTTTGTCAAAACATGTTTATTATTACTGTATTCTTTTATTCAAAAACCCTAATAAATATTTATATAAAAAAAAAAATATCTGGAGCATGATTGGGTGGCTCCTGCCAACCAATCATACTGCTGCATTGTTCTTGGACCAATCAGACTGCTGCATTCTGAATCCTATTGTTCTAGGACCAATCAGACTGCTGCCTTTTGGATCCTATTGTTCTAGGACCAATCAGACTGCTGCAGTTTGGATCCTATTCAATTCAGTACATAACACCCCTATTATTGTTAAGGCGCATGAACTGGCAGTGGTCCTGTGGGATAAAGATGGCTAAAGATGCTGCTCCAGAACCATGGAGAAAGTGGGTCCGATCCTCCAGCAGCTTCACAGCAGCGGATATTGAGTAAATACTGTTCCACAGCACCCCAATCCACAATGTTGAGAGACTCCAGGGTTTCCAGGCAATTACAGTGGTATCTCGGGTTACAGATGCTTCAGGTTACAGACTCCGCTAACCCAGAAATAGTACCTTGGGTTAAGAACTTTGCTTCAGGATGAGAACAGAAATCATGCTCCAGTGGCAGCAGGAGGCCCCATTAGCTAAAGTGGTGCTTCAGGTTGAGATCAGTTTCAGGTTAAGTACGGACCTCCGGAACGAATTAAGTACTTAACCCGAGGTAGAACTGTATAATGTTTTTTGATATCTGACGAAAACAAAGAAAGCAAGACAATAATTTGGAACTGTGTGTGAAAAAATTGTAGAAATAATAACACAACGGGTCTAATCAAAAGTCAAATGTGTTTATTTTGTTTTGTTTCCTTTTCCTCAGTGGCGTAGCGTGGGTTGTCAGCACCCAGGGCAAGGCAAGTAATTTGCGCCCCGTAACCCTGAGTGAGCCAGGTAGGAGCAGAGAGCTGCAAGTGCGAGCGCGCCCCCCCCCCAGATGTTGCCCCCAGTGCAGCCGGCCCCCACTGCACCCCCACGCTACGCCACTGCTTTTCCTCCTCCCCCCTCCTCCCCCCTTCTTCTTCCTCTTTTTTTTCTTTTTTGTGCCTCCTTTCTTGGTCTTTCTCTTTGATCTGTTAAGAAAGAGATAAAGAGATAAAAGTGTAATATGAAAACTTCAGTAAGTTCAAAGTGATGTGTCATTTTTTCCCTTACTATTTATATATTGTTAAAAATGGTTAATTGTAATGAATTGATGTGGGGTTTTTTCTTGTTATTGTTGAATTCTAAATAATTATTCTTTTTAAAATAAAGAATTGGAAGGGACTTAAGGCATGTTTCAGACTAGCACAGCCCACCTCAATAATCTACTGTTAGCTACAGACTCCGGGAAGGGGGCGGGGGGCTCAGGTATCTCTTGGCCAATTTAGAGCATCTTCATTAGCGCACTGCTGCCCCCTCCTTCAATTATCAAAAAGCATCACATGGTAGGAGAGAAATGTCTCATTTAGTTGATAACCTGGGCTGTAATGAAACACCATTTTAAGTACGACAAGCTCCCAAGGGTACAAAACATTGAAGCAAAATAAAATTCCGCTCCAAAACATCTCCTGGCTAAGTTAGCCTGGTGACAAATACCAGGCTGCAGCATCGTCAACTGCGCATTTAAAAGTCCTTAATGCTGCTAAATACCTGATCTCATTCTGATCAGGGATGCAGCTTATTTCAGGCCCAAGGGACAGTAATTTAGGATTCTTCAAGGCTATTAACTGCGGCAGATTAGTACAGACCACTCAGTTATTCTTTTCTCTGCCTGCCCCACCCCCTTGCCTATTCAGGAATGCATTTACTGTTCATGGGAAATCAAGGAAAGAGTCCAGCCTTTTGGCCAAATGAAGACATCCAGAGTTGAGCTATATTATAAGGGGCAGAGGAGGACTATGAAAAAGCAGTTTGAGAGGCTCTGTAAATGTCTCTGGTAGATAGCACTGGCGAGGAGTCAGGGGCTTCTGGTGCATGTTGGCACCGATGATGAAGTGAAAATGTAGTTCTGAGGTCCTGGAACCACAACTTAGGTTGCTAGGTCAGATGCTAGAAGCCAGGGCCTCCAAGGTATAATCTTTAAAATGTGGAATGTTCAGGGATGCAGGAGAGGATACATTGTTTGATTATAGCCTTTCCAACTTAGAATCATAGAATCATAGAGTTGGAAGAGACCACAAGGGCCATCGAGTCCAACGCCCTGCCAAGCAGGAAACACCATCAGAGCACTCCTGACATATGGTTGTCAAGCCTCTGCTTAATGACCTCCAAAGAAGGAGACTCCACCACACTCCTTGGCAACAAATTCCACTGTCGAACAGCTCTTACTGTCAGAAAGTTCTTCCTAATGTTTAGGTGGAATCTTCTTTCTTGTAGTTTGGGTCCATTGCTCTACCCTGCAAGCTCTGATAAGCTCCTCTCACAGCTAATCACCTACCTCAACAGAAACCCTGCCCCTCAGACCTTTGCACAGGGAGAGCAGCTAATCAGCCACAAGATTAGCTTGTTAACTTGTGTTAGCAAGTTCTACAATTTAGCAGAGTAACATTCCCCTTTTAAACTCGCAGCGGATGCATTTGCTCAGGCTCACTAAAGCCTCTATAATAACTGTTCTGGTATTTTCCCTTTATTCCCTCATAAAAGATAAGACACGACACAGTCTTCTATAAAAGTATTAAAAGGTTTACTCACACATCATTCTGTTCACAATAGGATCCCAGAAGGCAGACTTAGCTTAGAAAAGTAACATATACCTAGAAACTATCTCATAAGGAGACAGTCCCTTTGTCCTCTCTTGGCTAGAGGCCAAGAGAGCATCTTTGGCTAAGCGGATGTTGCTTCTTCGATGCATGTAGTCAAAGAGAGAGGGATGGCTGCCCTGCCCTCTGCTTTTGTCGTTACCTGCACAGGTGAGGCCACGCCCACCTCTAGTCACATGCAGAGGAAGTCTGTCCCAGCCCAGAAGGAAACAGGAAGTTTGGCTGGACAACCATTCCTCCCCATGTGTAAACATGTTCCCTCTAGGAATGTTGTACTTGACTGCTCTTGTGTTTCACATCCCACATAAAATGCTAGCAGTTCCACACACAGGAGCAGCTAGATGGGCACAGCTGTGTCTTCTCAATGTGTGGATGAGACAATGATGTCGGGCGGAGGGATCTTTACTTGTTAGGCACTGGGGAACATTCTGAGGCAAGCAGGGCCTATGCAAAAGAAATGGGTGGAACTTGACCCAGGCCATAACGGTTGCAGAGCAGATTTTTTAAAAAAATTATTTATTTATTTATTTATTTATACAACAAGGAAAAAAACACACACAAAAACACAAATACCAAATTACACACAAATTACAAAAATAGCCATAGACACATAATTTTCTTGGCAAACAATAAAACATCTATTGGTCTTAACACTAAAGACCCAACTTCCCGTCTGTTCCATATTTCAAATTCATATTACTTATTGCCAATACACATTTTTTTCATAATTAAACTTATTCTCAATAAATCTAATTTCTTCTATCTACCTAGCAACTATTACTGAAGTTCCTCAAATGCTGCAACAGAATTTAAACTACTATATTTATTTTTCAGATATTCTTTGAAAACCTCCCATTTAGAAACAAATTCCTGTTTTGATTTATTCTTTATTTTTTCTGATAAACCATCTAATTCGGCATATTCTGTCAGCTTTTGGATCCATAGAGGGGATTTCATTACTCTTCCATTTTGCTGCAATCAAAACTCTTGCTGCCGCCGTCGCATATAAAAAGATACCCTTCCTCTTTTGTGGAATATCCAAATCTGTTATTCCCAGGAGGTAGGCCTCTGGTTTTTTATTGAAAGAGATCTTTAGCATTTTTTGCAGTTCGCAGAGCAGATTTTAAACTCTTTGAAGGGAGGCACCCAACAAGAACCTGCATTGGAACCTGTGCTTTGAAACTTGTTTCACAAACCATCTAGAGCCAGAAGTGAGCAGTGAGGAGGTAGACGAGTTTGCTGATGATACTACGTAGTTCAGGGTTAAACAAATTCATGGCAGGGAGGGTTGTCAATGGCTGTTGGCCATGTTGGCTATGGTCTGCCTCCATGGTTGGGGGGCAGCAATGCTTCTGAATATCCGTTACTGGAAACCACAGGAATGCTCTTATGTATTCTTGATCAAACCTATCCATTCTGAAGGAAATCAGCCCTGAGCGCTCACTGGAAGGACAGATCGTGAAGCTGAGGCTCCAATACTTTGGCCACCTCACGAGAAGAGAAGACTCCCTGGAAAAGACCCTGATGTTGGGAAAGATGGAGGGCACAAGGAGAAGGGGACGACAGAGGACAAGATGGTTGGGCAGTGTTCTCGAAGCTACGAACATGGAGTTGTTACGGTAAAAATCTGGGTGTGAGGCTGCTCAGCCACCCAGCTCGTTGGACTAAGTCCGCGGGTCCCTGCGGAGGAAAATGAGCTCAGACGGAGACAGGAGCAAGCTGCAGAAGATCCACGTTTATTGTGCAACAGGTTCAAGGCGAGATTGAACCGCGAGAAAGGGGTGACATAAACTTTTGAAACTTCCCTCCATGTCCCAGAATACAGTGCAAAATACATCCCAGTTACATCATGAATACATTAAAGAGAGGTTGGGTTGCACAGATTACATCATGAATACATTACGAAGAGGTTGGGTTACACAGGATTAACATTGGAGGAGGGAGGGGGGAATATGCAGAGCTAGAGATATGCGTAGATAAGCACATCCTGATGAGAAGACAATGGTCCATGTACTGGCATTTCCTGGAGGAAAGGCTTGGCAGAGTGATTTGACAGGATTAGGGTCTTGACACCTTGCTTGAGGGATTATGGAGGACAGGGGAGGTGTCATGGAGTCCTAGAGAAATTGAGGAAATTGGCAGGTTGATTTTCTATGAATTTTATAGATTTTAGTCCCTTTTGACATTGACAATTGGAAATAAATTGATATATTGTAGCGAAGAAGAAGGTGAAGAAGACATGCCCCCCCTTCCGTATCAGAGTTTGACCAAACTGTGGGAGGCAGTGGAAGACCGGAGTGCCTGGCGTGCTCTGGTTCAAGGGGTCACGAAGAATCGGACACGACTAAACGACTAAACAACAACAACAACAATTCTTGATCCCTGCTTTTGGGTTTCTATCACATCATTCACATGGTACAGAGTAGAAACCCTCACGGCAACTTTCCTTCTCCTCAATTGGTGTCACTTCTGAATGGGCAGGCGAGGAACCCTTTCAGAGTGCCCTACACAGTCAACTCCTTCAGCTGTCCCATCCTCAGCCCATAAAAGGACCAGCTGAGCTTCCACTGCGTCATTACAGAGCCTCAAGGATGCGTTGCGTCCTTCTGCTCCTCTTCTTAGGCAAGGAAGGTTGCGCTCTCTCGTTGTGTGTGCGTGCGGGCTTATATGGGGGCTGGAATCTGTCAGGATTCAGCAGCTCTGCACATCTTTTGCACACACGGCCTGACAGGGGCCTGCGAAGGTTCATGACTCACATTCTGCTTCAAAGCTCATGGCTCAGATTAGATCATCTGTAGAAGCTCATGGCTGGGAGGAAGAGACATCCAGCTGAAAGCCTTTCTGTTGACTGACAGGGAGCAAATCCATTCAAGAGCCAGGCTGTGGGTCATCTCAGCAGCCAGCCAGCCAGCCTGCGCCCCAGTGTGACTCCTGCCATACCTTGAGGGAGGTGAGCACCACCCTGGCAGTCTGCTCCAGCCCCAGCCCTCAATGCAGCCAGGAAAACCTGCGGTGACAACTCCATTTATAATAAGAAAAAGACATTTTTATTTATACCCCGCCTTTCTCAGTTCAAAACCCGGGCTCAGGGCAGCTAACAACAAATTTAAAATACTTCATTGTAAAAGCAGCATAAAATGCAGTATAAAAACATGAATAACAATAAAATTCAAAAATCAATTTAAGGGAAATAAGTATTAGATAATCCCCAGAGCTAACTGGCTGAATTGATCCTACTTGGGCCAGCGAGGAGGCCAGGGGAGAATTAGCTGTGGGGTCTCAGAGCGGGTGATCTTCATAAAAGGGGAGGGGGAGGGAAGAGAAGGGAAATAAAAGATCGGGTTGAATTCAAATTAAAGGCCAGGCGGAATAGCTCTGTCTTACAGGCCCAATGGAAGGAGGTTAAATCCTGAAGGACCCTAGTCTCAAGGGACAGAGCATTCCACCAGGTTGGAGCCATTACTGAAAAAGCCCTGGCCCTGGTGGAAGATAGTCTGACTTCCTTAGGGCCCGGGACCTCTAAACTATGGTTATTCATGGACCTTAAGGTCCTCCGTGGGACATACCAGGAGAGGCGGTCCCATAAATTCGAGGGCCCTAAGCCACAAAGGGCTTCAAAGGTCAAGACCAGCACCTTGAACTTGACCCTATACTCCACTGGGAGCCAGTGCAGCTGGTATAGCACTGGGTGAATAAGCTCCCATGGCAGGGCCTCCAGACTCTTGGCGTTGGATTGTTCCATTCCAGCTCATGTTTTCCCAGTGCCATCGCTGTCTATTAGGACTGGAATTGGGAAGTGAAGGATGGAAGGGGAGGATGGGAGGAAAGAAGGAATAAAGGAGGTCCTAGAAGCACAGCCTGTACCTGGAAGAGATTGCAGAGTGACCAAGAGCCCGGTGGGCTCTATGTCAGGAAAGATCTGCATCAAAGCCTGCATTTTGGCCTTGAGATCCCTGGGTGACCCCCAAGCAACCCCGCTTGCCTTGCCTTTCTCTGTAGGAGCAGAGGAAACTGCCTTAGCCAACTCTAGAGTTGCCACGTTTAAAAAAGTGAAAATCCGGACACAAAAGTTGGGGGTTTTTTTTGACAAACTCAGTTGAAAAAATGACGTTTTGGAGCTATTTTTCAGGTAAATCGCCCAAAATGACACTGCCGACATGGGTGGCCATACATCCGGATTTTACCGGACATTTTAGCAATTTCCGCCCAGGCGCTGCTTCCAGCTGCAGTATTCCAGGTATTTCTGGGAAATTCTGGATGCATGGCAACCCTACCAACTCCGACTAGTGCTCCATCTAATGGTGCCTGACCTGTAATTATATTGTTATTTATTTATTGTATTTCTATCCTGACCTGCGGGACGCGGGTGGCGCTGTGGGTTAAACCACAGAGCCCAGGACTTGCCGATCAGAAGGTTGGTGGTTCGAATCCCCGGGACGGGGTGACGGGGTGAGCTCCCGTTGCTCGGTCCCTGCTCCTGCCAACCTAGCAGTTCGAAAGCACTTCAAAGTGCAAGTAGATAAGTAGGTACTGCTCCAGCGGGGAAGGTAAGCAGTGTTTCCGTGTGCTGTTCTGGTTTGCCAGAAGCAGCTTAGTCATGCTGGCCACATGACCCGGAAGCTGTACGCCGGCTCCCTCGGCCAGTAAAGCGAGATGAGCGCCGCAACCCCAGAGTCGGTCACAACTTGACCTAATGCTCAGGGTTCCCTTTACCTTATCCCTTTACCTTATTACCGTATTTTTCGCTCTATAACACGCACCTGACCATAACACGCACATCGTTTTTAGAGGAGGAAAACAAGGGAAAAAACATTCTGAATGAAACAGTGGATGTATCATTTTTGTGCTTCATGCTGTGGCCACAGACATGTGATCTGATGGTGAATTTGGGGTGACCCAATGCAAAAATCCTGAGAATCCCTGTGGATCCATGCTTTGTAACCACGTTTTTGCACCATTGCAGCCCCAGGCAACAGTGGGTGTGTGATTTTTGGGGGGCAGGCTGTAGCCATGGACATGCTATGTGCTCTAATGGTGAATTTGGGCTGACCCAATGCAAAGATCCTGAGGATCCATGTGGATCCATGCTTTGTAACCACGTTTTTGCACCATTGCAGCCCTGTTTTTGCATCAGATCATTGCTATGTGATCTGATGGTGAATTTGGGGTGACCCAATGCAAAGATCCTGAGGATCCATGTGGATCCGTGCTTTGTAACCACGTTTTAAGTGGGGAGGGAAGGAAAAATATAGAAGGGACAAGGAGCACGAGAGGGGTGTGCGGAGAAGCAGCTGGCTAAGAATGCAGGAGAGGGGTTTAAAGGGGGGGGGGAAGGAAGGCAAAAGTCCACCCACCCACTCAAGCCAGCCCTCTCTCTCTCTCTCATCTGCATGTTTTCCGCTGCCTGCCGAGTCCCCAGATGCAGCAGCAGCAGCACCGGAGCAGGGACGCTCTGCTTTCCTCTCGTTCCGTCTGAGCAAACAGCAACCGAAACAGAACAGGGTGGGCAGTAAGACCCTGAGGCAGAATGCAGGAAAGCAGCAGCCTCCTCTCTCCCGTCACAATTTTTGCCTGATTTTTGCCATGCACTTGGGACAAACGGCTCCAGGGACCACACATTTGCTCTATAACACGCACAGACATTTCCCCTTACTTTTTAGGAGAAAAAATCTGCGTGTTATAGAGGGAAAAATACGGTAACTTGAGTTAAACCCACTGGCCCAAGGTCACCCAGTGAATTTTATGGTGTGGATTCAAACCTTGGTGTTGGTCCTAGTCCTAGTTCAACACTGTAGCTGTCATGCACATTTAATGCACTTTTTAGAAAACATTGTTGGTTTTATCAATTCTCTTTTGAGAACTGGTATTACTGGTATTCAGAAGCATTGCTGCCTCCTCCATGAATTTGTCCAGTCCTCTTTTAAAGCTATTTAGGTTGGTGGTCATCCCTGTCTCCAGTGGGAGAGAGTTCCATAGTTTAACTCTGTGCTGTGTGAAGAAGTCCTTTCTTTTCTCTGTCCTTTCTCTCCCCGGCGCACAAGTCTTGAGAAGATTGCCTTAATGGTCTCCACTTTTGCTCATAACCTAAGAAACTGGACCCCATGACATCACAGGGTAATTTCGGTCTTTCCTCGGGCTCTGAGGGCAAAAAGGAAACCAAAAGAAAATATTGGGCCCCCCCCCCTTAAAATTCCATTTACTAAGTAGCTGTCTTCAGCTTGAAAACATCGCCTTTATTAATAATGCAGCCATCCTAGAGGGGCTGTATTGATCTTCAATATATATAAATCTAAACTCCCTATGAATAAAAAATGTGAGATCAGATCTTAAAAATAGACCAAATATTATCACATGGCCTAAGTGACAGGGATAAACTGCTGCGCTGGCAAAATGACTAATGGACGGCTGGCTGGCTCTGTCAGCCCCAGAAAGCTCATCTCGCCAGCAAGAGTCAAATGATGAAGCCTCTGCTTGAGGGTTCGGTCTCAGCTGCATCTCCCTTTTATAGATTCAGATCAATAAAAGGATCAAGTGTTGATGGATTTCTGTTGTACTTCACTCCTTGCCCCTCCAAATTGCTTTCACCTGGGGCATGTCTGAAAGCACCTGATGTTGTCGGTGGGAAGCAAGCGACATGGATCTTATGTAACCACACAGAGCAGCCTTGCGGCAAGCAATCGAGCCCTTGGCGCCTCTAACCTGGGAACGTCCATCATGGCTGGCAGAGGCCCTCCAGAAACGCGGGCTCAGATGTCCCCCACCCTCTGCCCCACAAGCCTGTTTCAGCTAGAGGTCTTGGGAAGCCCTGAGCCATGGAGCCGCGTCCAGCGGAAGAGCCCTCGCCAGTTTATTCAGAGACCGCATTTCCCACAGAGATGTCTCTGCGCCAGGTGGGTTACAGGAAACGGTCTAAATGCAGTACTGCAAAAAGCATAAATCCAGCCCTGCTGGCAGGGGCGTAGGAAAGGGGGGGGGTCCGCCTCAGGTGCCATCATGGAGGGGGGGGTGACAAATTATCAAGGAACAATTACTGCCCTACTAGGGTGGTTCAATGGGACGTGGGTGGCGCTGTGGGTTTAACCACAGAGCCTAGGACTTGCCAATCGGAAGGTCGGCGGTTCGAATCCCCGCAATGGGGTGAGCTCCCGTCGCTCATGAGGAGATTTCACCCCTCCCATATCCAAGAATCTGCTGATGAGTCTGGTGATTTTCCAGAGAGGAGGGGGCGGTGTTCTGCTCTCTACTTATTCTGCTCCAGCCTAACATATCTGAAGAAGATATGTTACACATGCACACGAAAGCTCATACCAAGAACTAACTTAGTTGGTCTTTAAGGTGCTACTGGAAGGAATTTTTTTTGTTTGGACTATGGCAGACCAACACGGCTACCTATCTGTAAATAAAAGAGTCAGTCAGTCAGTCAGTCAGTCAGTGTGTCGGAGAGAGAGAGATTGAGTGTTTAGATAAGGTTGCTGCTAAGAGCAGCTGCAGACACTCAGTGCAGTTCAGCGTTTAGACCTCATTTAGCTCTGTACATAGTTGTGTATTATAGCTGTAGATAGAATAAAGAAGATATTCTACAGAGCTGCTCTCCGAGTCGTTTATGCTCTGCTATACTCTGCTGTACTCTGCTGTGTGACGACTGTCTTCTTTTTGGAGTGAATCCGGTGCTCACAACTCGAAGCTGTGAGTCCACAGCACTTTGACCTGTTCCTGTGCAGAAGGTGGTCTCTGGAAGTGCTACCCAGCTCGCCTGGCCCAGTCGGGGCTGAAGTGTGTGAGTCCAGTTGGTGACACTGGCTCAGGGGTGATGCTGACAGCTCGGTCCCTGCTCCTGCCCACCTAGCAGTTCTAAAGCACATCACAGAGCAAGTAGATAAATAGGTACCGCTCCGGCAGGAAGGTAAACGGTGTTTCCATGCACTGCTCTGGTTCGCCAGAAGTGACTTAGTCATGCTGGCCACATGACCCAGAAGCTGTCTGCAGAAAAACACCGGCTCCCTCAGCCAATAAAGCGAGATGAGCGCCACAACCCCAGCCACGACTGGACCTAATGGTCAGATGTCTCTTTAGCCTTTACCTTTTTAGGGTGCTTCATAAAAAACTTTTTTTTTGAAAACACCTGCTCCAGAGGTCTTTTCTTACTACACTAGGGATTATATAGCTATATATGAAATTTCATAGAATCATAGATTTGGAAGAGACCACAAGGGCCATCGAGTCCAACCCCCTGCCAAGCAGGAAACACCATCAGAGCACTCCTGACATATGGTTGTCAAGCCTCTGTCAAGCTTCTTTCATGCATATCAGTTAATATCTTGACCCTCCTCCACAAAAATAGCTGTTTAATTGACTGTTTTCCTATGTCATGAAGGCTGAAATTTCAATTCAGGAGAGCAGGCATTTTTTTAAAAAAATAAGTTCACTTTGCAGGTTTTTAAAAATATTTTTTATTAAATAAACAATAAATATAAATAAAATAACACAAGCCAAAACACAATCCATCCTGTAGATTTAAGTATCTGTCCATAGTCGCCTACTTGTTATCAGAGGCCCAGAATCCAGATTCCTTTGAAAGAAAATATGAAATAACATAAAACCATTTTTGCGGGGGGGGGATCAATGGGGCGTTCTAAAACAATTAGAATATCGCTCCAATACTATCAGTTCAACAGTTAACGTTATTTCTGAGAGTATTTTATGAAGTGCCATTAGAAATATCACAGGAGCGTACAATAAAATCATTAACGTGGCATGACGTTATATAGTCGTAAAATACAGAACAAATGACTAGCCCTGAATCAAAGGAATTCTCTAAAAATAACTCACTTAAAATAGATCAAGGAAACTTAAGTGAGCGTAAATCTCTTCAGCAGGCCAATTTATAGCCCAAAGTAGCCCTGAAAATTGATGGTGTCAATAGAGAATGAGACTTCAACTTAGGGCCATGGGTTCAAGCCCCACGTTGGGTAAAAAGATTCCTGCAATTCCCATCATCCCTTGCCACTGGTCTTGCTAGTCAGGGATGATGGGAGTTGTAGTTCAAAAACAGCTGGAGGCACAAGATTGGGAAACACTGGACTAGAAATTCAGTGTTTCCTAACCTTGTGCCTCCAGCTGTTTTTGAACTACAATTCCCATCATCCCTGACCACTGGTCTTGCTAGCTAGGGATGATGGGAGTTGTAGGCCAAAAACATCTGGAGGCACAAGGTTGGGAAACACTGCACCCTCAGGCCGGGCCAGCCACTAGTCAGAGTGAGGCGACTGCCTTAGGCGGCATAGACTGGGAGGCAGCGGGAAGACTCAAGCAAGCGGCAGCCTGCTCCTTCTCTCCTTAAAGGCTTTCTCTGCCGCCCACATCCAGGAGAAGCAGTCTGCTCTCGCCTTGTGTGCAGATGTTGCCCAGGCAGGCCTAGAGGGGCATGCAGACAGGCAGTGACCTCCACAGTGAGCCAGGTGGGCAGGCAGGTGAAGTGCAGGACTTGGGTGAGGGCACAAACTCTCTAAGGCAGTCTGGCTAGTGGAGGAAGGAAGAGATTTGATTGTTTGCATTTCTGTGCCCGCTTGTTATCCGAATGAATCTGAAAGCAGCTTTAAAAAGGTAAAGGGACCCCTGACCATTAGGTCCAGTCGTGGGCGACTCTGGGGTTGCGGCGCTCATCTTGCTTTATTGGCCAAGAGAGCTGGCATACAGCTTCTGGGTCATGTGGCCAGCATAACTAAGCCGCTTCTGGTGAACCAGAGCAGTGCACGGAAACGCCGTTTACCTTCCTGCCGGAGTGGCACCTATATATCTACTTGCACTTTGACGTGCTTTCGAACTGCTAGGTTGGCAGGAGCAGGGACTGAACAACGGGAGCTCACCCCATTGCGGGGATTCGAACCGCCAACCTTCTGATCTGCAAGCCCTAGACTCTGTGGTTTAACCCACAGCGCCACCCACGTCCCTCTCAAAGTGGCTTACAAACAATTTTTTAAAAATAGCATGATTGAACAGAACAGCACAAATCATATAGAATAATTAACAAATAATCGATTACAAACTATAAGGTAAAGGTAAAGGTACCCCTGCCCGTACGGGCCAGTCTTGACAGACTCTGGGGTTGTGCGCCCATCTCACTTAAGAGGCCAGGGGCCAGCGCTGTCCGGAGACACTTCCGGGTCACGTGGCCAGTGTGACAAAGCTGCATCTGGTGAGCCAGAGCCGCACACAGAAACGCCGTTTACCTTCCCGCTAGTAAGCGGTCCCTATTTATCTACTTGCACCCGGAGGTGCTTTCGAAGTGCTAGGTTGGCAGGCGCTGGGACCGAGCAGCAGGAGCGCACCCCGCCGCAGGGATTCGAACCGCCGACCTTTCGATCGGCAAGTCCTAGGCGCTGAGGCTTTAACCCACAGTGCCACCTGCGTCCCATATTACAAACTATACAACATATGACTTTTGTTGTAATTGTGATGTTTAGCTTGTTTTTTAGTTGCTCCTTTGTTAATAGTGTTGTATGGTATTACAAACTATACAACACTATTAACAAAGGAGCAACTAAAAAACAAGCTAAACATCACAATTACAACAAAAGTCATATCATATGAACATATGATATTTATGGTCTATAAAACCATATTAGCAATGTTAACAAAACAGCGAACTAACCAGAAAAGCTAAGCATTGTTAAGCTCATACACACACATTCTCCATGCCTCTGGGAGCCTTGATGGACAGAGGCAGACAGGTGGGAGAGCGAACGAGAATCAACCTGGTTCTAGGAGGCCCCCGCAGGTGGGCAGACAAGCAACTCACTCGCTTGAGCTTGGGGAGCCAAGGGGAAATAAATAGAGCCTTCAGGTTCAGGGGCAGTCTACCTCCGAATACCAGGTGGAGCAGGCACCAGTTTGCCTCAAGCGGCAAAATGTATTGGGCCAACCCTGTTCAAGTGCCTCATCAGATGGGGAGACCCTTTTGCAGCAGAACCATCGCAAGCGGATTCACTGGCTCTTGACAAAAGGGGATTTTCTCTCTGCAGTGCTGTGAAGATGCTTCCAGGAGCTCCTAGGATTCCTATGACTGCTGTTTTTGCCTGCAGACTTAACAAAACGGGGTATTTATTTCCTGCTGACTGAGCCTTGTGCTGCGAGAGGCCTCGTGCTGCGTTGTGCTTTCCGCAGCTCCCTCCCCAAAATGCACACGCGTTAAAATCGATGGTGTTTGTTCACTGTGTGGAATGACAGCTCATTTTTCTGGACAGGCTGGCTTCACAATTGCTTGTCCAAGAGGAAATCTGAGGAGGGACAATGGGCTTGTTTGAAGGAGCGCCGGAGCGCCGCATAGCAATCCCAGCTTCTGCTGCGCTCGTCGCCGCTTTCTTTTCGCTCGCCTTCCTCCTATCGATTTCCACGTTTCCACTCTCCCCACGTCATGCCAAACAAAAGCCAGAGAAATTGGGTACAAATCCGTCAGTTTAAATGTTTCAAGAGCCAAGCGCAACCCAGGCAAGCGTTGAACGGGCAGCCACAGGGCTCAAACTAACGTGGGCAGGATGTCTGCAGCTGCCTTAGGCCACATCATAGCTGTCAACCGTCCCTTGTTTGGCGGGAAACTCCCTTATCCCAGCGCCGTGTCCCGCTGCTGTCCCTTATTGAAGATGCCCCTTAAATTTCCCAGGTTTCATGCTCGCCCGGATCGGGAGGGAAGCAGCGGCTCGGGGTCCTCCGCCACGAGCTGCCGTGTCTCCGTCTCTCCCTTTTCCCCCTCAGGGGCACGTCGTGAAAAGACGGGTGGTGGCGGGCGGGCAGGAAGCCCCTCTCTTGCGAGACTTCAGCGGCGGCTGAGGAGGCGGCCGGAGGGAGGAGGAAGAGGAGGGGATGGGGAGAGTCGCAGAAGGGTGGCACTTCAGCGGCCGCTGCGGCGCCGCAACTGCCTCATGCTGGGCTCGCGGGCGGTGTGGGTCAGTCTCCCTCCCTCCCTCCCTCTCTCTCGGGTGAGGAAAGGCCGATGGAACTCCCCGTGCCAGGACGACGGCAGCAGCCCTGACGTTCAGCTTAGCATCCCCTCCAACCAGTGCAGCATCTTAATGCAGTGATTTCCCCCTCTGCATCCCTTTCATAACTCTATTTTTATAAATCATTTGTCCATCCATAGTTCAAGTTTTTACTATAGGTTTTCTGTCAATCCTACCAATGTATGTAACTCTTTACAATAGCTTTTCAAATAAATTATAAACTTTCCCCATTCTTTATTAAAGAGGTCCTCTTCCTGGTTTCTAATTCTGCCTGTAAGCTTTGCCATCTCGACGTCGTTCATCAGTTTTGCCTGCCCCTCTTCTTTGGTCGGAGTTGTAGACCCTTAGGATCATCTAGTCCAAATAATTGAAGGCAAATCCAAATTATTATCTAAAATGTATAACATATTATTAGAATGGGACACCAAAGATGAAGAAATAAAGGGGGTTATGACAAGATGGGCAATGGATCTGGGATATAATATAGAATATGATAAATGGTTGAAATTATGGACTAGTGGAATGAAATTTACAGCATGCATAACACTCAGGGAAAATTTAGAAAAGATGATGTACAGGTGGTACATTACACCAGCAAAATTAGGGAAGATGTATAAAACAGGAAATAATAACTGTTGGAAGTGTAAAACCAAAGAGGGTAATTTTTTCCATATGTGGTGGACATGTGACGAAATGAAGAAATATTGGGAACATATTTATAATGAGTTAAAAAAAATATTTAAATATACATTTCCTAAAAGACCAGAGGCATTCCTACTAGGAATAATTGGGGACGAAATAAAAAAAGAAGATAAGACTATATTTCAGTATGCCACAACCGCTGCCAGATTATTAATTGTCCAAAATTGGAAAAGTCAAAACACCCCATCAATTAGTGATTGGCAAACAAAATTATTTGAATTTGTTGAACTCGCAAAAATGACACAAAAAATTAGAAACCAAAAAAACACAAAGTTTATTAACGATTGGAACAAATTTATGATATACATCGAAGGGAATTATAGAAACTTAAAAACTATAGCAGGTCTGATATAGATCTTACGATGTGCAAACCATCAACAATCACCAGCTGCAGGAAAAATAAATTATGTAGCCTGAAATCGGGAGGGATGGAGGTCAATAGGGAGTAGAAGAATGAGTTAAGTTCCTAAAGATATAAAGAAACAAATGTGAAGACAAAGAACTGTAATGGAAACGGACAATATTTTTATGTTATGTTTAGACATTTTCTATTTATTTTTTATTTTTTTGTAACTGTGGATTTGTTTTTCCTTTTTGGTTAACTATATGAAACTCAATAAAAAGAAATGGGGGGGGAGGATCATCTAGTCCAACCCCCTGCAAAACCCAGCAGCCTGGCTCCATCAGTGGCGGATTTATGTATAAGCTAAGCAAAATCCCTTATTTTGACTGCTGATTCCTTATTTTTGAGACTGCTGGTCTCTTATTTTCAAATCTGTAAGTTGACAGCTGTGCACCACATCAGCCTCGGGAACTTGCAGCAGTTTCACCCCAAACCCCTTTTGCTTTTCGTGAAGGGCATTAAAACAGCCCCTCCCTAGAATAATAGAACTGTAGTGTTGAAAGGGACCACAGCGGTCATCTAGTCTAACCCCCTGCAACAAAGGAACCACAACGGAATAATCCCTGACAACCTCTGTTTAAAAACCTCCAGTTAAGGAGAGTCTACCACCTTCTGAGGGTGTCCATTGCGATGTAAAATATTTCTCACTGTCAGAAAATAACTCCCAGTGTTCAGTCGAAATCTCATTTCTTGTCATTTGAATCCATTGGTTTGGGTCTTCTCCTCCAGAGCAGGAGAAAACAAGCTACCTCCATCTTCTGTGTGAAGACAGCCCTTAAGATATTTGAAGAAGGCTCTCATGACCTCTAGGGATGCGGGTGGTGCTGTGGGTTAAACCACAGAGCCTAGCACTTGCTGATCAGAAGGTTGGCGGTTCAAAGCCCCACAATGGGGTGAGCTCCCATTGCTTGGTCCCTGCAGCCAACCTAGCAGTTTGAAAGCACATCAAAGTGCAAGTAGACAAATAGGTACCGCTCCAGTGGGAAGGTAAACGGTGTTTCCGTGCGCTGCTCTGGTTCGCCAGAAGCAGCTTAGTCATGCTGGCCACATGACCCGGAAGCTGTACGCCGGCTTCCTCAGCCAATAAAGCGAGATGAGCGCCGCAACCCCAGAGTCGGCCACGACTGGACCTAATGGTCAAGGTTCCCTTTACCTTTACCTCATGACCTCTCAGTCACTTCTAGGCTCAACTTCCTCAACCGTTCTTGCTCATTAAATTTGATTTCCGACCCTTTAGCATCTCAGTCCCTCTCTTCTGCACATCTTCCAGCTTGTCAATATCCTTCTTTGGGGTCCAGAATTGTTCTCTGTACTCCACTTATGGTCTGACCAAGGCAGAACAGAATGGTACTGTGAGTTCATCCAGACTAACCCCTGACTCAAAACTCATAACAATACAATTCTATTAAAATGTGGTGTCCTTCTCTCTGCACAAACAGGGGACAACCATACAGTGGTACCTCGGGTTAAGAACTTAATTCGTTCCGGAGGTCTGTTCTTAACCTGAAACTGTTCTTAACCTGAAGCACCACTTTTGCTAATGGGGCCTCCTGCTGCCGCTGCACCACCGCTGCACGATTTCTGTTCTCATCCTGAAGCAAAGTTCTTAACCTGAAGCACTATTTCTGGGTTAGCAGAGTCTGTAACCTGAAGCTTCTGTAAGCTGAAGCATCTGTACCCCGAGGTACCACTGTATACATCACTAGATTCCTGCTTTTATCTGTTTTTGATTATAATATTTTACTGCTTTGATTTGTTGGTACATGACTTAGAATTTCAAAAAATGTTAAGCTGATTATCATCATCAGCCAAGATTTTTGAGGGGTGGCGGTACTGCGTACCAGTGAGTACTGCCAGGAAAAAAAGCTGTTTTATTTATGTATTTATGTACAGTCAGACCTCTGTTGTAGAACATAATTCATTCCAGAAGCATGTTCGGCTTCCGAAATGTTCGACAACTGAGGCGCGGCTTCTGATTGGCTTCCAAAAAACATTTGAAAACCCAAACACTTACTTCCGGGTTTTCGGCGTTCAGTATCCGAAACATTCCGAAATGGAGGCATTTAGAAAACCGAGGTTTGACTGTATACCCCACCTTTTTCCTTAACAGGTGGCTTACAGATAAAATAGGAACAGCTAAAAGCACAGAGGAGGGAAGAATTAAAAACAATCAAACATTAATGGAATTAAAACTGTATATAAATACATATTTTTTAAAAAAACATAAAATTAAAACAGCACAGCGCTAGCCCTTTCATTACTGTAATATTTTGGGGGAAATTAAATAAATAAAAAATATAGTGGAAGGAAAAACTGTGATTCCAAATGTCCATTGGGGACCCCATCGATTCTTTCTAGCACCAACAAAATTAGGAATATGATTCTGGGTGCCCTGAGTGGCGTCAGTGTCAATCCCTGGCTTTTTCCAGCTGCCTGATACCAGCAGAGCTTCCTCACTTGCATTCCAAGATTCTGGACTTGGGACATGGCTAAAAATACAAAAAGATATGATATGATACAATACAATACAATACAATATCTTTATTGTCATTGTCCCATACAGAACAATGAAATTGAAAAATCTACATAAGACATTCAAAAACCCCTAAAAACTCTGAAACCCCATTTAAAAATACAATATACTCCTATAGAGACTCCTTATACTGCATTTAAAACCAAAATTGCATTTGGGTAGAAACTGTTTCTCAGGAGGCTAGTCCTGATCTTTATAACCCTATACCTTCTTCCAGAAGGCAGAAGCTGAAAGAGATCATTTCCGGGGTGCGCACTGTCCTGCGCTGCCTCTGCAGCTTTCTTATGGCACCTGGAAGCATAGATTTGATCCAAGGTGGGAAGAGTGCACCCAATTAGTCTCTCCGCAGTCTTTACAACCCTGGACAGAATTGTTTTTTCCCTGGCCATGCAGCTCCCAAACCAAACACCTAGAGCATAAGTTAATACACTCTCCACAGTACAATGGTAAAATGCCATCAACAGGTCCTTTGAGAGGAGGATTTTCCGGAGGATTCTCAGAAAATATAACCTCATTCCTTCTCTCTGCCCCCACCCCACTCCCCTTCATTGGACTCCACGTGCTGCTAATTCTTCCCTTGCAAAATGACAAGCTTCCCTTTTGAATGACAAGTGGCTAACTCTCCCCGGGAAGCTCGACTGGGGCCGCCCCTGCCAGGCAAGAATAATGCATGAATTATGTGCAGGGAGCTGGGGGGAACACGAAAGGGGACTCATCTCTCATTTGTGATAAATGGGACATAATTGCCTTGGTAAACACCTTCATTATAAAGCAATCACTTTCTGCTACTCAAGACTTGATGGACACACAGGCTGAGTCCCGTTTCCCTGGCAGCCCCACGCAGAAGGAAGATCCTCAAAGTAATAGTGTCATGACTAGTCTATAAAGCCCTTAACAACCCTTCTCAGGGTAAGAGCTGTTCCACCCAGAAGGTGGTGGACTAACATTTCTTGGAGGTTTTCAAGCAGAGGTTGGATGGATATCTTCCAGGCATTCTTTATCTGTAATTCCTGCATCGAAGGGGTGAGACAGATTATCCTTGGGGGTACATTCCAACTCCACAATTCTATGATTCCTTTAGAAAAGCAATGACAAACCTAGACAGCATATTAAAAAGCAGAGACATCACCTTGCCAACAAAAGTCCGTATAGTTAAAGCTATGGTTTTCCCAGTAGTGATGTATGGAAGTGAGAGCTGGACCATAAAGAAGGCTGATCGCCGAAGAATTGATGCTTTTGAATTCTGGTGCTGGAGGAGACTCTTGAGAGTCCCATGGACTGCAAGAAGATCAAACCTCTCCATTCTGAAGGAAATCAGCCCTGAGTGCTCACTGGAAGGACAGATCCTGAAGCTGAGGCTCCAGTACTTTGGCCACCTCATGAGAAGAGAAGACTCCCTGGAAAAGACCTTGATGTTGAGAAAGATGGAGGGCACAAGGAGAAGGGGACGACAGAGGATGAGATGGTTGGACAGTGTTCTCGAAGCTACTAACATGAGTTTGACCAAGCTGCGGGAGGCAGTGGAAGACAGGAGTGCCTGGCGTGCTCTGGTCCAGGGGGTCACGAAGAGTCAGACATGACTAAGCAACTAAACAACAACAACAACAAAGCAGCCACGGCGGTGCTAGGGCCCCATTTGGCTTCCTTCCAACAAATGATTCCTTTCTCTTTTTTTCAAATAGTTTTATTTGGTTTTACAAAACAAAAAGTTGTAACACTACCAACTATATAACCGTCTGTTGAGATTTCTCTGAATCTCCCAACTTCCCACCATCCCCTCTGTGGGTCCAAATCTTCTTCTTCTTTGGTGATCCCTCGTAGCTGAGTGAGATTGTCTTCCATAAACACGGTTTTAACAGTGAGTCCGTAAGTGACTGCGGAGGCCAATTCTGGATCAACACGTCCTTCCACAATGAGGACATTGGTTTCCGGGCAGGAGTCGATCACAGTGTGGATTTGCCAAGCATGCCTTCCTCCATGACAAAAACCCATGACACGTTTGGTGAGGGCTGTTCTCCAACTGGAGCACTCACAGGCCAGTGTTTCCCAGTTGTTAGTATTTATTCTACATTTTTAAAAATTTACCTTGAGACAGTCTTTAAAACTCTTTTGTAGACCACCAGCATTATGCTTTCCATTTTAAAGTTCGGAATAGAGTAAGTGCTTTGGAAGACAATAATCAGGCATCCGCACAACATGACCAGTCCAACAAAGTTGATGTTGAAGAATCATTGCTTCAACACTGGTGATCTTTGATTCTTCCAGTACACTGATATCAGTTCGCCTGTCTTCCCAAGTGTCTTCTTTTGAGGAGTTGGAGAAGTATCAACCTCTTCAACTACATATTATTTCATAGTCCATGTATTATAACTCTCCTTATTATCCATAATATTTGTTACATTTTGTAATATATCCCACACAAGTGTTATTAAAATCCTGCTAATGTTTTTATCTGCCATTCTTTCTTGAAGTTTTGTCTTCTTGGTTCCTGAACTTTCTGGTCAGTTTCACCATTTCAGTGTAGTCCATCAGCTCGATTTGCCATTCCTCTCTGGTTGGGACTCTTTCTTCGTTCCAACTCTGGGCTAATAACATCCATGCAGCTGTTGTCGCATACATAAAAAGTATTTTCTGTTCCTTTGGAATATCAGTACCTAGAATTCCTAGTAATAAAAGTGTGATGGGATGATGAGCTGCTTGTGCGTAAAAGTTTAGTCCCTCAGAGCTTGGGCATGGTTCTCAAAACTCTGTCTTAAGCGAAGCCCCTTAAACATGACTCCCTTAGTCGCTAGCAGAATCCAACAGTGGGCGTTTGCAGAATCTGCTCCAACATAAAAGTTCCTTAACGGAAACGCGTCTTCGGGATTCTCGGCGCGACAGTTTCCGGCAAGGAGTGGGTGTACCTATGGGGGGTCCTGAGACTTCTCCGCTGTTTTCACTAGCAGTCTCTCGGAGCCCTCCCTCCGACTCACTTTCTCTCTGAGCTCTTTCCCTCCCCCTGCTGGTACCTTCCTCTGCTGCCGAGTCTCTCTTAGCGTCCGAAAACCCTTCCACCGCCTGCCTTTCCGATGGCAGTTCCCTGACAAAAAGCTTCTGGTTTTTTAACAAAAGTTATTTTAAACATTTTTTAACTCATTATATAGCATTTCCCAGAAAGCTTTTAGCACCTTACACAACCACCAGACATGATTAAAAAATTCTAACCTCATTTGGGCCATGACTCAGGTGAGGAGAGAGAACTTCAAATTGCCCCAACGATGACCTGCCATTTCATGGGCACACCTGCAGCTGCGTGTTGGCATTCTGTCTCTTTGGGGCACCCAGGACAGAGGAGGCTGCCCTGTGAGAAAACGCAGTCCTTTTTGCAGGCACTGTGGCACCTTGTCCTTCTTGCTCCAAAGCTCATTTACACAGGACTTCTCATTTTTTTCATAGCACACATTTCGCCATAACTCACTTTCCTCCTTGGGAATAACCTTTCGAGAGAGACGCGCGAGGAAAAGGTCTGTACATTATGCTTGCAATCTGAAGTGTTTGCAGAGTGGCGGGAAGGAAGGAAAGCTCACACAATTCTCTGGGTTTTTCCCCCCACCCCTTAATAACATCTTACCATCTGACATGCCACCTTTTGTAACAATTGCAAATCCAGCTTGGCAGCTTAATCAGATTTTGTTTAGTGGCTCAGACAAGGCCATCTTTTATGTCCTTTGGCGTTCCTGGCAGCAGGAAGCAGCCACAGGAGAACCCAGATCTTGAAGGGGTGATGCTGTCCTGGGACAGAATCTTCATTTCTAGAGAGCCAAAGGAGGGCTCCTCTCCTCCAGCCTCTGGGCATCGCTTTACATTCTGTCCTCGCCTCCTCTGAAGGTTTTTGCCCACGGGCTGCAGTTGCCTTAAGCCTTTACCTCTTGTCTGTTCCCCGCAGTGTAGCAGCATAACAGCCTGAAGCTTTGCACAGCCTGCAGCTCTGCCCTGCAGCACATCATACATGCAGGGGTTGGTCGGGGACAAGATAGTGTGGGAATGTTCAGGGATGCAGGAGAGGATACATTGTTTGATTATATCCTTTCCACCTTGTGTTAACAAGTTCTGCAATTTAGCAGAGTAACATTCCCCCTTTTAAACTTGCACAGCGGATGTGTTTGCTCAGGCTCGCTAAAGCCTCCAAAATAAGTTACCTGGTAATTTCCCCTTTAAAGGTAAAGGTACCCCTGACCATTAAGTCCAGTTGCAGACGACTCTGGGCTTGCACGCTCACCTTGCTCTATAGGCCAAGGGAGCCGGTGTTTGTCCGCAGACAGCTTCCGGGTCATGTGGCCAGCATGACTAAGCTGCTTCTGACGAACCAGAGCAACGCAAGGAAATGCCGTTTACCTTCCCGCCGGAGCAGTACCTATTTATCTACTTGCACTTTGCCGTGCTTTCAAGCTGCTAGGTTAGGGACCGAGCAGGGATAGAGCAAGGGGAGCTCACCCCGTCGCGGGGTTTCAAACCGCCAACCTTCCGATCAGCAAGCCCTAGGCTCTGTGGTTTAGACCACAGCGCCACCCACGTCCAATTTCCCCTTTAGTTCCTCATAAAAGAAATAGGCACAGCACAGTCTTCTATAAAAGTATGAAAAGAGTTTACTCACTCACTCATTCTGTTCACAGATGGATCCCAGAAGGCAGACTTAAGTTACAAAAGTAATATACTTGGAATCTATCCCATAAAGAAATAGAGAGTATCTTAGGCTAAGCAAATGTTGCTTCTTTGATGAAAGTAGTAAGAGAGAGAGAGATGGCAGCCAGTCCTATGCTTTTGTTACCTGCACAGGTGAGGCCACGCCCACCTCTGGTCACATGCAGAGGAAGTCTGTCCCAGCCTAGGAGGAAACAGGAAGTTCTGACTGGCTGGTCCAGACATCCCCTTTTTATGTCCACTCTAGGGATGTTGTACTTGACTGCTCTGTGTTTCACATCCCACAGATAGCTGATAGAAGCTGGTAACCTCAGAGCTAATGGGCTTTTGAAGGTGCACTTCCAGACCAGCTGATGGTCCATGGATGAGAGGGCTATCGGTGGCTCCTAGCCATGTTGGCTACGCTCTGCCTGTGCTTCTGAATACCAGCTGCTGGAAAGCACAGCAGGGGAGAGGGCACTTATGCTCAGATACTGCTTGGGGGTTTCCCATTGGGCCATCTGGCTAGTCACTGTGAGAAAAGGATGCTGGACTAAACGGCCATTGGCCTGATCCTGCAGTCTTATCTTGTGTTTTTAAGAGCCATGGATCCTTCAGGCATTCTCACAGAGCATTTCCGGATCACATACCAGCAAATTTAGGTTTGTGAAATGAAGTGGATTAAAGTGCTGGGGTGCAAGAAATTCACTTGGGGGAGGAGCAGCCTTTTGCAGTAAGGAAAGCCAATGCAATTCTGGGCTGCATCAATAGGAGTATAGCATCTAGATCAAGGGAAGTAATAGTGCCACTGTATTCTGCTCTGGTCAGACCTCACCTGGAGTACTGTGTCCAGTTCTGGGCACCACAGTTCAAGAAGGACACTGACAAACTGGAACGTGTCCAGAGGAGGGCAACCAAAATGGTCAAAGGCCTGGAAATGATGCCTTATGAGGAACGGCTAAGGGAGCTGGGCATGTTTAGCCTGGAGAAGAGGAGGTTAAGGGGTGATATGATAGCCACGTTCAAATATATAAAAGGATGTCACATAGAGGAGGGAGAAAGGTTGTTTTCTGCTGCTCCAGAGAAGCGGACATGGAGCAATGGATCCAAACTACAAGAAAGAAGATTCCACCTAAACATTAGGAAAAACTTCCTGACAGTAAGAGCTGTTCGACAGTGGAATTTGCTGCCAAGGAGTGTGGTGGAGTCTCCTTCTTTGGAGGTCTTTAAGCAGAGGCTTGACAACCATATGTCAGGAGTGCTCTGATGGTGTTTCTTGCTTGACAGGGGATTGGGCTCGATGGCCCTTGTGGTCTCTTCCAACTCTATGATTCTATGATTCTATGAAGTGACAGGAAAATGCCCTAGGAAGTGTGGAATGATGATTGATTCAGGGGAAGCCATCCAACGTCCACACAAGTGTTATGAAAACACATAAAGATGAAAGCTCAATGAACAGGTTGTCTGGAAACCAGGCAGATTCCTGTTCCTGCAAACACCTTTTCCCAACAGCACCCCAACTTCAGCTGCAAGCCTATCCCATGTCCCTCAGTGAGGAGTCAAGATACTTCAAAAAGTAGCTATGGAGGGGTGGACCCTCTGTTGCCTTCTCCATGATCTACTGCTTGGAGCACACCCAGTGGAAGTGCGGACAAGCCCTTACTGCCAGAAAGTTCTTCCTAATGTTCATGGTGGTCTTTACAGAATTGGGGCCTCTTTTCTCTGCAAACAGCATTTGCACAGTGAGCCTAGATTCCCCAGAGGAGCCCAAGATGCTATCTTCTCCTCGTCTTCACCCCCAACCAACTGCTCATTTGTGCCCTTACAATGTCACTCATGTGCGAGAAACAGCACCCTGTCCTCTGCCCACACAGCAGAGATAGCTGACAATCACTCTTTTTGGGGAGCCATTCCATTCCTGAGATAGGGACTCAGAGAAAAGGAAGGGTTGCTTGACAGAACCTGTGGCCAATTGCCAGCAAGGGAAGCCCCTCAGGAAGCAGACTCCGCTCTGCAGGCTGGTCCAGATGCTCTGGATTCACACACAGACCCCTGATGTTCACCGATACAATAGGAACAAATATGCAATTATATAGTTCAGTGATGCAGCATCATATTGGCAGCTGGGGAAGAGCTGGAGCTGCCCCTTCTGGTTCCAGAGGAACATCCTTGGAATAATAACTCAGAGCAGCGAGATGAAACTCCGCTCAGCCAGAGTCTCCAAGCCCACTCCTGCGCCTGCACAGAGCCAGCCTCGCCGGGACAGGATGCCAGCAGTTGCTGGGGAGTTAATTAACTGCCATGTAGCATTAAGCAAGACACGAGCCCTCCATTCCTCAGCTTGCATTTGGAATGATGAATGACGCCTCCTTGATTGTTTCGGATGCTGCGCTGCATTTCTTAGGAAAGGGGAAAGTCTTTTAGCATCATTTCAGAAATTGTTCCTGGGCCAAAATCTGCATGTCAGTCATCGAAGCTTCAATCGTGCGCTGCAGTCACAGGGTATCTGTGCTGGTCCCGGGGGGCGGTGTTACCGTGCGGCATGGTCTGAGTCTGGTCCTAGGTCAAGGGTATGGAGGCTGTCCGTCAAGGGCCAAGGCCAGGAGCCGGGCGTGGTCAGGAACTCTGAAAGAGCAGGACAGGGTACTGGCAGGAACAGGTAACCAATGATGTTGTTCCTGCAACCTGGGACTGGGCGACCTGGCCTTTATCTCCTCTGAGGCCTGTGGCAGCCCCGGTCCACAGGTGACTCGCCTCTCCTGGCCTGGAGGCGAGCACTCCTCCTGAGAGAGCTTAGTTCCCTCCGCCTCTCTGCCCTGAGCCTCTGCAGCTCAGAAGAGGCTGGAGGGTTACCGGACCCAGAGGCAACCTCACCTTCCCCTGACAGGGCTGGGAGAGGAGCACCTGCAGCAATGGGTCCTCAATCACCTCCGGAGCCAGAGCGGATTCAGCTGGTGTCTGCTCCTGAGGATCTGGCACAGGTGCGGGCCCTTCAGATTCAAGCCCCTGACCTGGCTCAGCCGGCCCTGGAGGCGGGGACTCCTGTGCAGGCTGGGATTCCTCCGGTTCAGCCTCTGAATCAGATTCCCAAGCCACCACAGTATCCAAGCCAAGCTGAGCTCCACCAAAACCCTGGTCCTCTTGATCTTTGGTTAATAATAGGCACCTGAACAACAGAAGAGCCTACTGGGCCAATGTTTTTCTCCCTCTCTCATAACAGCAGAAATCTCGGACATCCAATGGAGGTGAGTGCTGGGAAATTCAGGAGAGATGAAAGGAAGGACTTCTTCATGCAGCACATATTAAACTATGGAACTCGCTCCCAGAGGAGGCAGTGATTGGCACCAACTTAGATGGCTTTAAAGGGGGAATAGACAAATTCATGGAGGAGAGAGCTATTGATGGCTACTAGACAGGATGGCTGTGCTATGCCTCCTCAGTCAGAGGCAGCATTGCTTCTAAGAGCTGCTGTGGTCTAAACTGCTGAGCCTCTTGAGCATGGGTAGGCTAACTAAGGCCCGGGGGCAGATCCAGCCCAATCACTGTCACGGTCTGGTCTATGGGCGATCGAAGTCCCGGCTGAGGACATTGGGACAGGGGGCAAGATGGCGGGGTGGGAGCAGGAACGAGAGTCCAGAAGTCAAGGAGCCGAGGGTCAAGAAGCAAGGAGTCATGAAGTCAAGGGTCCAAGGGTCAAGAAGCAAGGAGTCAAGGAGCCGAGGTAAGAGGATCAGGAAGCAAGAAGCAAAACTCAGCAAGGCAGGAAAGGTGTTGCTGTGGCAAAGAGCCAAAGGGAAATACTGACCTTATATCCTTTCCCAGCTCTTGCCACCAGGTGTAATGAGCTACCAAGCGGCCTCACCTGTGCAGCCGCACCTTGCCTCTCCAGAACAAACCTTCCTGCCCCAGTTCTGCAAAGCCCTACTAGTCACAGGGCCTGGCTCCTGCACACACTCCTGACAATTGCCTTCTAAATCCGGCCCGCGGACAGTCTGGGAATCAGCGTCTTTCTACATGAATAGCATGTGTCCTTTTATTTAAAATGCATCTCTGGGTTATTTGTGGGGCATAGGAATTTGTTCATTTCCCCCCATAAAATATAGTCCGGCCCCCCACAAGGTCTGAGGGACAGTGGACCGGCCCCCTGCTGAAAAAGTTGGCTGACCCCTACTCTTGAGCTTGCCGATCAGAAGGTTGGCAGTTCGAATCCCCGCGACGGGGTGAGCTCCTGTTTCTCTTTCCCAGCTCCTGCCAACCTAGCAGTTCAAAAGCATACCAATGCGAGTAGATAAAGAGGTACCACAGCAGCGGGAAGGTAAATGGTGTTTCCATGCGCTCTGTCACTCGTCCCAGTGTCATGTTGCGCCAGAAGCGGTTTAGTCATGCTGGCCACAGGACCCGGAAAGCTGTCTGTGGACAAACACCGGCTCCCTCAGCCTGAAGCGAGTTGAGTGCTGCACCCCATAGTCACCTTTGACTGTACTTAACAATCCAGGGGTCCTTTACCTTTACCTTTGTGGAAAACCACAGGAGAAGAGAGTTTTTGTGCTTGAATCCTGCTAGCAGGTTTTCCTTTGAAGCATTTGGTTGGCCACTGTGAGAAAGATGAGCCATTGGGCAGATCCAGCAGGGTCTTATTATGTACCTAATGCTTGGCTGGCAGACCCAGGCCATCCTCACTGTTCCTGCTTCCCTGATAAACCTCGCCAACAAACTGTGTTTCAAAGGACATTCCAGAGCAAGTAGAGACTACCTTGTACTGCTTCTCTTCCCTGAGAGCCCTGAGGCAGCAATTCATTGAAATCCTTCCTTTGGTATATCATAAATTGCTGTCAGGTTAAATATTGTACCGCTTTAATACCTGATCCTTTGCCGTTTGGAGGGTTCCATCCTGAACCTGCAGCAGCTTCTTAACCACGTAATCCGCCGGGGTTTTATGTCTCTGTTGCAACAGTTAGCTCTATTTGCTGTCTGAAAAATGCAGCAGGGTTTTTTGCAACGTGCCAAAGAAAGAGAAGGGAGCCGCGTTCGCCCCCTGAAAAGGGCTTTTCTCTCTTGCAGCCTCCAGCCGTACACAGATGGGGCAGGGAGGGAGGGGAAGAGGAGGAACAACCAGCAACAAACATAACCTGCTCTCCGTTTCATGTGTGCTGATGTTCAGCGCAAAGCATGATAGTGACAGCGCAGAGAAGAGAGCTCAGTGTTTGCATCCCCAGATCAAATGGAGGACAAACATTCCTCCGTCTCTTTGCCTCAGATGTTTGTTGTGATCCCTAAGCAGCACATTTATCCTCACATCTGTGCCAGCTGAGTGGGCTGTTCTGCAAACAGGGAAACTGGATCACAGAGGCTTACAGGGTGCACAGCTTCTATGCAGGGGGGGGGAATGGCGGCAGGAGGAGGGGAGATGGAAGCAGGCGCAAGACCACCCACCTACCCATGGCAACAGCAGTAGCAGCAGCAGTCACCTTCACGGGAAGCAGAGAGGTGTGCAGTGGGAAGGAAGAAGGAGCCAAGGGACACAATATAATGATGGAGGACTGGGAGAAGTTATGGAAGAAAGGGGTTAAGTTTACTGCATGTACGATATTAAAGGAAAATATTATGAAAATGATATATAGGTGATACTTGACCCCTGTCAAATTAGCTAAGATTTACCATAACTGATAATCTATGTTGGAAATGTAAAGAAAAGGAAGGTACTTTTTATCACATGTGGTGGACCTGTCCCAAGGTGAAAGACTTCTGGGAAAAGATTTATAATGATTATTTAAAAATGATGAAATATACATTCATAAAAAAACCAGAGGCCTTCCTACTTGGAATAATAGGTTCTGAATTGCCCAAGAAAGATGTAAAGGTAATTTTGTATGCCACAACAGCTGCTCGAATTTTAATAGCCAAAAAATGGAAAACACAAGAATTACCAACTGTGGAAGAATGGCAGATGAAGATGATGGACTTCATGGAGCTAGCTGACCTCACTGGAAGAATCCCCGACCAAAAAGAAGAGGAATATCAAGAAGATTGGAATAAATTTATAGACTATCTGAATAAATATTGTAATATTAAAAATTAGAAGTTACTAGAAAGTACCAAACAGGCCTGGAACTAATTTGTAGATAGTTAAATAAAATAGATTTAGATTGTTAAGAAAAGTTAAGAAATCTGATTATAAATGGTATATTGTTTTTGAATGATGATATTGGAAACTGCTACATTCAGATACAAGGAAATTCAGATGGGAAGGACTAGAGGAAGTCAAAAAATAGGTTTATGAGATTAGAAGTTTAACCAATTAAGCAATTTGTGTTGTTGAAGTGTTTGTTATATTTTCTGTTTTAATTTGTTTTATTAATTTTATTGGTTTTTCTTTTTTTTTCTTTTACTTGTTTCACAGTAGGTGTGATATTTGTATAAATTCAACAAACATTATTGTAAAAAAAAGGGGGGGAGAGAAGGAGCTGAGGATATTTCCATGCTCTGGTGACTTCCAGGCTGGATTACTGCAATACCCTCTACATGGGGCTGCCCTTGAAGATGATGAAGAAACTTCAGCTCCAAAAAACGCCGCAGCCAGTTTATTGGTTGGAGTTCCATTTAGATCTCATATAACGCCTGCTTTAAAACAGCTCCGCCGGTTGCCAGTTTATTTGGGGCCCAATTCAAGGCGTTCATATTGGTGTTTAAAAGCTTTAAACCACTCAGGCCCCAAATATCCGAAAGCTTGCCTCCTTCCTCTCAGTCCCTGTTGGCCAGAGGTCAGCAAGCTTTTTCAGCAGAGGGCCCGTCCACTGTCCCTCAGACCTTATATTGGGAAATGAATGAATTCCTATGCTCCACAAATAACCCAGAGATGCATTTTAAATCAAAGGACACATTCTACTCATGTAAAAACACACTGATTCCTGTACTGTCCGCGGGCTGGACTGAGAAGGCGGTTGGGCTGGATCGGGCCCCCAGGCCTTAGTTTGCCTACCCAGGCTGTTGGATGCTGAGTTCCTCCACCCTCAGAGGCTTGAGTGTGGTGGCCCAGGAGGAGAGGGCCTTCTCTTTGGTGGCCCCTAAGCTGTGGAACTCCCCCCTCAACTTATTTGCACAGCTTCCAGAAAATGCTGAAGATATACCTCTCTACTCTGGCTTTTGAGACTTGAGGTGTATGCTTTTAGGATCCACCTTATTTTTTTATGGTTGTAAATTGTTCCAAATATTCTGTTGTAATGCTGAAGCCCACCCTAGGACCTTAGGGTGAAGGGCGGGAAATATATAAAAAAATAATATCTGCTAGGGGAAATGGATCATGGAGAAAGCCACAGAAGAGATTTTGACAGGGACCGAATGCAAAGTGGTGCAAGACTCCAGCTCTATAACATTCCCAAGGAAACAGTGGTTAGCTCAAGGGCCATTGTACAAAAAAAACAACAGTCACCAAAATATGAGGGCCAGCCCTCCATGTTGCAGAGGAGGGCAGCTAAAATGACTGAGAGTCAGGAAAACAAACCTTATGGGGAGGAGCGGTTGACGGAGTTGGGGATGCTTAGCCTGGAGAAGAGAAGACTGAGAGACAATATCATCAGTGGTGAAGCTGCATGCTCCGGCACCGGGGGCAGAGAGAGAGCAGATGGGGCGTGGCAGAAGGCACTTGCATGGTCAGTTCACAGCAAGTCCAAAGAAATGAGAGATTCCATGCAGTATATATATCCTCCAAGCACCCTCTCCCCCCTTCCCCAGGAATCCAGCCACGTAAGCTTATACATGTAAGTTGACATCACAGATGTTCCTGCTCCTGTACTCTTGACCATAAAAGGGTGTTCCTGTTCCTGTATTCCTAATCTTGGGGTAAGAAGGTCACCAACTCTAAGAGTACTCCTGGTGCCGTTCCCAGGGGGGCTGACAAGGTCTGTGCGTCAGTGTGGTCAGGGGGTAAGATAAGACCCAGATGTGTCATCCCTGCTCCATTTTGGAACTGACAAGGCCATTCATTAGGCGTCACGGACTGATAAAGGAGAGAACTTTGTTTATACAGCTATAATCTTGTTATGCATTTGCTCAAGTGCTCAAGTTAATGGTTTTTAGCTAATGCACCCTTGGAGAAGGAAAAATGAGGATTTGGGGGCCCATTTCAGACTGCCTGCACAGTCAGATTTTAGATTTTGGAAACCCATTCCTTCAATGTTAAATGACTGTTGGAAATGATATGTTAAAAATTAATAAAAATGTTTATATATAAAATAAAAAATAAAGCTCTGTGTCCAAACGTGTGTTTTTCCCCTTTTCGTCCCAGTGTTTTAATCGGAACAAACGGCAATTCGGAAGTCTGGAGCAGCCCCAGCAGACAACAGCACATTGCAGAACGGAAGTGCATTGCTACATATACTTGTAACTTGTTTTAAACTCAGAATTGGCAACCAGCCTTTTCTTTCTGATCAACCAGCCCATTCCTTTAGCGCAGTCTTGATGGCAACTGGGAAGCTGGTTTCATCAAATGTGATCCTATGAGTCCACGATGTCAATGAAAAGCTCAGTCTCCAATCCCTCTGGTCCCCCAACCACTTTACTCTGAGAGCGAGAATACGACAAAACCCGTTTGTAATTCTGGGGAAATGTCAGTTTCCAGCAACTCACGGTAGAAAGGGTGTTTAAACAGGATTGAGAGGGCTTTGCTGAACAAGCAAAGAACTTGGTTTCTGTTTCCTGTCGAGAATAAGGGACCCACGAGAACAAGTAGAAGACCAAAGCTCTCTTAGGCCCTAATAAAACAGCAATAAGAACATAAAAGAGCCTGCCGGATCAGGCCAAGGGCACATCTAGTCTAGCATCCTGTTCTCACAGGGACCAACCAGATGCCTCAGTGGGAAACCAGCAAGCAGGATTTTTTTTTTTTAAGTCATCAACATTTTATTAATTTCCACCGCTGAAATTGTACAAGAGAGATAGAAAAGACACAGAGCCTGCCTGGACAGGAAAGAGCCCCATGGTCACATGCATCCCCTCCCCCCATGTGTTTCCCACTGCACATGAAAAGATGCCTCAGTGATCTGCACCTAGATCTCACCACAAAGCATTCAACTTTAGCAGCACAAAGCATTTTAAATACAATACGCAGTATACTGGGCTCAATGTATCTGATGTCTCCATCTCTCCGCACAAGAACCACAAGGCCCATTTGGATGAGAATGAAGCCGTGGTTGTGAAGCAACGTACTGGGGCTTTAGGATGGAGCTCCAAGCACATTCTGAAGATCTATGCGGTATTTGTGTTTTGTGAGAACATTGAGAATTGCAGTGCAGCAAGCAGGATTTGACCATCAGATGCCTCTCCCCTTCCATGGTTTCCAGCAACTGGTATTTGAGAGCATTGCTGCCTCCAGCAGCAGCCATGTTAAGAATTCTAGCCCAGTCTTGAGGTATGTGCCTATCTGTACAGGCACCGGCTGAATTCCTTAGACCTCCCTCCGGCGACTCCCGGCAGGAATAAACATACTCGAGGTCCGTACCGGCGATTTTCCTCAGGCTGTGAGGAAAACACACCAACTGCTTCTCCTCCTTCTCCTCCTCCCTGCATATCCCCAGGGAGGGGAATCAGACACAGTCAGAAACGTATCTACATGTCTTTATTTGTGTCTTTTAGCAGTCATACAGTAAAGATGTCTGCTCTCTTCAACAAACAGAGAGAGACTCCACCTCCACCCATGTACATCCTGTACAGGTCATATGACAAACCCACTGAGCTAACATCCGGTGCTCAGTACAGAATGGACTGCCCCTTTGTTCCCATGGCAACAGTCACAAACTTCCTGTTTGGCTTTCCAGCCACAAGCAGCAGACCTGGCTGCTATTGCCTTTGCTTGCTGCAGCTTTGGTGCTTTAGAATAACATACTCCCCCTAAAGTATCAATGCGTGCAGCGAGCAAAGCGTCATCCAGAGAAGAAAACAAACAGTTGTTATACTTATAACATTCCCCTGTTGTTTCAGTTCCACCCTTGGAACTACCCGCCACTGGTTTTACCAATGTACCTCTCTGGTTGTGTGACTTCCAAGGAATGAGTGCTTCTGCATTACCTTGGTTAGCAACTCTCTGTTGTGCCTTTGTCTCTGACTCAGACACAGCTTCAATCTGACCTTGGTCGTTTACAACAGCAACAGCTATGTTAGCAAACTCTTGTGAATACCTCTTGGGTGGTACACCCTTCGTTGCTCTCTCAGACCTACGTAAGAGGTGCTGCTCTTCTCTACTTTCTGGTTCAGCCTTTGGACTCTCTGGAGAACCAGTACTAAGCTTAATCAGTGGTTCATCCTCCTCTTCTGAGGATCTAGTCATTATCTGAGATTTCCTCTCAATGACTGTGACAACTGAGCTGTCTGAGCTATCGCTGTCATCATCAGTACTACTGAACTCAATAAGATCAAACTCATCATCATCATCATCAGAATCATCACCAGTGGGAAATGTGTGAACAATCACTCTCTCCTGTTCAGGAGCACTCTCTAGAAATTTTGTGAGAATCACCTTTCCAGATTCAGACAAAATTACTCTGTAGAGACCCTTTTCATAACCCACAAAAATGCCTCTGGCATTCTTTACTCCACCTGGAGCTTCTGTCCTCACATGAGACCCAAAAACTTTGAAATGGGCAACAGAAGGTTTTCTGTGGAACAGTTTCTCAAAAGGAGAACATCCCAACTCTTTTGAAAACTTTCTCAACCACGTGTAACAGAATGACATTAGCGACTCAGCCCAGTACTCATGTGGCAGATGTGAACTAAGCAATTGCGCTTCCATTCCCTTTTGCAATTCTTTGTTCACCCTAACACAAACACATTTGTTCCAAGCTTCTTCGGAACTAGCAATTTTGTGTCTTATCCCTTTCTTCTTCAGGAACCTCTGGAACTCCTGTAAAAGAAAAATTTGCTTCTAATCTGTGCAAAGACAATCTATGTCAGCATCATGCATATTTTTAACCTTGTCACAAAACTCTTTAAACCTTTCTAAGGCTTCTTTCGGTCTCTCCAAAAGATAAAGCCAGACAAAACCTGTGAAAGAATCAACACATATTAGGTAATACTTTGCATTGCCTCTAGAAGGTGTTAGAGGACCAATCACATCAGCATACACCCGCTGAAATGCCCTGTTGACCCTTGAGGTCACCTGCTTGGCGTTTTTCTCAGCTACACCTGTAAAAGAGATCATGTTAGAATCACAAGAATTACATTCCATGTAATCACTTTGATCAAAAGTCAACAAATACAGTCCATCTTTCTCTTTGGCAGAAAGATACAACTCTCCATCTTTGTAGATCTCACAGCTCTGATCATCATAGGACAGTTTTAGTCCCTTCTTGGCAATCTGAGAAACACTGAGCAGATTAAACTTCAAATCTGGAACCAAATAAACATTGTTTATAGTCAAGTTCAGACTTTTAAGATACACAGTTCCAATTCCGGTGGCTTCCAGCTCTTGACCGTTGGCTAGTTGCACCGCGAAGCTTTGCTTCTTAAACGTAGAAAATAGTCCTCTGTGTCCTGTCATGTGAACTGTGGCTCCAGTATCTAGGACAAAGAAGTTTCCCACCTCTGGTGTGGCTTTTAGCGACATCAAAGCCTTTGCAGTCTTTGCCTTTGGCTTGGTGTGACCTTTGTCTGACGCCTCAGACTTTGCGGAGCTCGCCTTAGCTCCTCTGTTCTTACGTGGCTTCTTGCAGTACCACTGAAGATGCCCAGTCTGGTCACAAGTGTAGCATCGGACAACGTTTAAAGCTACAGCGTCTCCTCCAGTAGCAACAGCAGTAGGGGCGTTAGAACTCCGTTCTTTGCTCCCCCTGTCCTTGACGTCCAGGGCGGCAAGTCTGTCCTGTTCATTCAGAACCACGGCAAAGACCCTCTCCGAAGTCAAATCATTCGCTGGGAGGGACCCCAGCTGACTGGCAACCGTTTTGTAAGTCCGATTCAGGCTGTTGATCACCATGAAGCAAAACACTTCCTCCTGCAGACGGAAATTGCGTTCCACCATCTGTTGACGCAGAAATTTCATTTCCGTCAGGTGCGCTTGAACATCTCCATCAGGCGCAAGCCTCAGGTTGGTCAGCTTCTCAAAATACAGCAACGCTGAAGAACCTGCATCTCTCTGATGTGTCCTTCTCAGCGTGTCCCAAACATCTTTCGCGTGCAATAAATCTTGTATGTGTATCAGCTGCGAATCTGACACACACAGAATTATAGCAGTTCTGGCCTTCATATCCTGTGACTCCCAAGCACGCGTTGGTGCTGCTGGAATGGGGTTCTCAATCACCTCAAACAGTCTCTGATTCTGCAGCAAGGCCTTCATCTTAATAGACCAGGATGCATAATTGTCACTGGTCAGGAGGTCTGGAGTAGGCAGGCCTCCCCCCTTCTTGGCATCCATTTTGAGTCCTTGCATTGACTCTCAAACACAAGCCTCTAAAATCCAATAGCTGGCTTGTTTACACTCTGTGCCACCTGGCAGCTCTCAACGCTGGCTGCGTTGGAATTTTCCAAGAGCTCTTCAGACTGTGTAGTCAAAACATTCCATTTTAACTTTCACTTCTCCTCTCTGAGGCATGGCCTTCGTTGCTAAGCAACAACATTCCTTCCCTTGAACAGGAAACCACAGGAATGTTTGGAATGCGGTTTCTCTTTTGACTGGAGCTGTTTTCCCAAACGTTTCTCCCTCGAAGCAGAGAATAAATCAATCTGCATTCACACTTCTAAGCCCGAAAATCTCATACCTGGGCTCCGTTGCTTGGCTTTCAGATTCTTCTGGTCAGCTTCTGGCTGCAGAGAATCAGCCTTCTCACCTCAGGCTTCCATGGAGGCCACTTCTTGATGCAGAGGTCGATGAAAACAGCAACCATCCTCTGCTACCACTGTTAAGAATTCTAGCCCAGTCTTGAGGTATGTGCCTATCTGTACAGGCACCGGCTGAATTCCTTAGACCTCCCTCCGGCGACTCCCGGCAGGAATAAACATACTCGAGGTCCGTACCGGCGATTTTCCTCAGGCTGTGAGGAAAACACACCAACTGCTTCTCCTCCTTCTCCTCCTCCCTGCATATCCCCAGGGAGGGGAATCAGACACAGTCAGAAACGTATCTACATGTCTTTATTTGTGTCTTTTAGCAGTCATACAGTAAAGATGTCTGCTCTCTTCAACAAACAGAGAGAGACTCCACCTCCACCCATGTACATCCTGTACAGGTCATATGACAAACCCACTGAGCTAACATCCGGTGCTCAGTACAGAATGGACTGCCCCTTTGTTCCCATGGCAACAGTCACAAACTTCCTGTTTGGCTTTCCAGCCACAAGCAGCAGACCTGGCTGCTATTGCCTTTGCTTGCTGCAGCTTTGGTGCTTTAGAATAACAGGCAAAGCATAGCTTTCATGGCTGGTAGCCATCTGTAATGGTTATAGGGGTTGCTCGTGCGTAAGTCGTCGCCACTCCTGGCTAGGTTACCTGGTTAAACCCTTTCTGTCTTGACAGCCCTTCACTTTGTGGCTGTCTCAGTCGCTGGCAGAATCCGTCAGTGGGCGTTTCTTGAACTTCTTCCAGCAAAGAAGTTCTTTGACGCCAAGTCTCCTCCTACTCTCCCTGCGCGGAAGTCTTCTGCGCAGGGAGGGTGTGGGCAGCGGAGGACCCGTGCTCTCCCCACTGGTCTCCAGGGAAGAGTCCTGGAGCCTCCTCTCCGATTCCCCCATCTGCCCCCCTTCACCCCTGGTGTTACGCTGATTTCCTTCCCCAGCAGATGGGCTGCCTCTCTCCCTACTGGGCCCTTCTCCAGCATCGCTCTGGAGCCTTGCCTCCGCCTCTGGCTCCGATGGCAGTTCCCTGACACCATCACTAACCATGACTTCATCCAACACTTGTTTATTTTATTATTATTATTTTAACTGTTATTGATAAATGCAATACTTTACAAACACAAACCAGAACATTAAACAAACCTATTATACATAGATACACACACCTCTCAACTTAGATTACAAAAAAGGAAAACATACAAACTAAACATACAGACATATATTTTGACTTCCCTCCACCTATATGTGGCTTCTTTTCTTCTTTTCGCTGTGTTATCAATATTATTTTTGACTATCTCATCTTATACCCATTTCTTTTTAATTTGTTACTCCATAAGTTTCATCCATTGCATGCTGATATATTAATACCAGAACAATGTTTTCTGATGTATTCCTTCACGCAAGTCCACTCCTCTATCAGTTCTGATTTTCATCCAATCCTTGTTTAAAGCCATTTACCGTATTTTTTGCTCTGTAAGACTTTTTCCCTCCTAAAAAGTAAAGGGAAATGTGTGTGTGTGTCTTATGGAGCGAATGCAGGCTGCGCAGCTATCCCAGAAGCCAGAACAGCAAGAGGGATCGCTGCTTTCACTGTGCACTGTTCTGTTACACTGTTCTGTTATGTTAAGCTGTTGCATTTTCTGTTTTCTCTCAGATGAGAAGGAGAGAGGAGCCATGATTTATCTGTTCTATATTGTATTTTTTTAAAAAAAAAATTCTTTATTTCTTTAAAAAAAACACACACAAAAAACACAAATACCAAATTACACACAAATTACAAAAATAACCATGGACACATAATTTTCTTGGCAAACAATAAAACATCTATTGGTCTTAACACTAAAGACCCAACTTCCCGTCTATTCCATATTTCAAATTCATATTACTTATTGCCAATACACATTTTTTTTCATAATTAAACTCATTCTCAATAAATCTAATTTCTTCTATCTACCTAGCAACTATTACTGAAGTTCCTCAAATGCTGCAACAGAATTTAAACTACTATATTTATTTTTCAGATATTCTTTGAAAACCTCCCATTTAGAAACAAATTCCTGTTTTGATTTATTCTTTATTTTTTCTGATAAACCATCTAATTCGGCATATTCTGTCAGCTTTTGGATCCATAGAGGGGATTTCATTACTCTTCCATTTTGCTGCAATCAAAACTCTTGCTGCCGCCGTCGCATATAAAAAGATACCCTTCCTCTTTTGTGGAATATCCAAATCTGTTATTCCCAGGAGGTAGGGTTCCAACACTTGATATTGTAAATTAGCTGAGGATTCTACACCTCAAGTCCAGCTTCTGCTTTAAACTCTTCCATGTTTGTGTGTGCATATATCTTCGGATATATGTTGCAGTAGCAACTCGGGACGGAAGAGGGATGAATCATCCCTAGGGGCTCTTGGGAGGGAAAGGTGCGGTTCCCTTCCTAACAAGGAGGATAGGGAGAAAAGCAGGACTTTGCCAGGCCACCACGACCTTGTTGGCCACAACTCCACAACTCCCCAGCAGTCCCACCTAGTCTGTTGAGCAACAGTGTGGTGTAGTGGTTAGAGTGTCAGAGTAGGACCTGAGAGATGAGGATTCAGGTCGCTATTTGGGCCAGCCACTGCCTCTCAACCTAACTGAAATATACTCGGAGTTGAGTGTGGATTTCATGCTCTTTATTCAGCTCATAGTGGTGAGGAGGAATGAATGTTCCCCCAAAATATCTGCTTTATATACATTATTTACACAATGGGCCCCACGTGATTGGCTAATTCCGGAATTCTCCTGTAAACCAATCAGGTTGCGGATTCACTTCCTCCTGAAGCTGGATTGGGTGGCTCCTGTGGACCAATCATACTGCTGCATTGTTCTAGGACCAATCAGACTGCTGCATTCTGGACCCTATTGTTCTAGGACCAATCAGGCTGCTGCCTTTTGGATCCTATTCAACTCAGTACACAACACTAACCTAGTTAGCAGTTAAGGGATTCTTGGTTTGTTTACTTCATGTTTTTATTACGTATTTTGTGTTTTCGCCGTGCATTTTTACGCTGTGAACTGCCCTAAGATCTTTCGAAGAAGGGCAGTATATAAATTTAATATATAAAAAATAAAAGGGGTGAAGGGAGTTTAAACAACAGTTGGGTATATTGGTTAGAGTAAATTAAACTGGGAGCTGGGAGAGACCTGGGTTCAAATCCCCACTCAGCCATGAAGCCTTTCAGTCTAACCCACACCACAGGACTGTTGTGAAGATTAAATGAGGAAGGGGAATACATACCACCATCAGCTCCTTGCAGAAAAAGGAGGGGTAGAAATACAACCACTGTGAACTGCCGCCCTCTGTTTGAGTGGAGGCATCCCAGTCTCCAGGGCTACCAACCCGCTTGTATTTTTGTTTTACAACAGGAAATTTTAATCAACTAACCTAGAAGTATATAAAATTGACTTAAAAGGCTAGCCGATAAATCCAGCCAATATATACGTATCGGTATTAAAACAGATTCCAGCTAAAAGATTTCCCAACCCAAACCCCTCACGGCCACTGCCTTCTGAAAGATAGCTAGCTAGCAGGCTGGTCCACACCCCCTGTGCTCTCAGGTGCGCAAAGTTGCTGTCCAGCAGGTTCAGGTAGCTCACCCACTATAACATTCATACTTGACCAGTTCCATTTGCCTTGAGCTTCAGCGCTGTGTCCCCCCAACCACACCTCCCCCTTTTGTAAGTGCTTAGGAGAAGAGGAGGGATGCGGGTGGCGCTGTGGGTTAAACCACAAAGCCTAGGGCTTGCCAATCAGAAGGTCGGCGGTTCGAATCCCCGTGACAGGGTGAGCTCCCGTTGCTCGGTCCCTGCTCCTGCCAACCTAGCAGTTCAACAGCACGTCAAAGCGCAAGTAGATAAATAGGTATCACTCCGGTGGAAAGGTAAACGGCATTTCCGTGCGCTGCTCTGGTTCGCCAGAAGTGGCTTAGTCATGCTGGCCACATGACCCAGAAGCTGTATGCCAGCTCCTTTGGCCAATAAAGCGAGATGAGTGCTGCAACCCCAGAGTCCGCCACAACTAGACCTAATGGTCAGGGGTTCCTTTACCTTTACCTTAGGAGAAGTGGGAACCTGCTGTCTACTCCTGCTTCCTTTCTGGCCTGGGCAGCGCTATTTTCCCAGAAAAGGAGGTGCTGGAACTCACCACGAACGCCTCCTTTGTTCTCTTATCATGGCAATGGCGCACACCTGAAAGGTGCCCTGGCCCTGCATGACCTTTCATGCAGCTGGTTTACCTGAGAGAAATGACCTCTTGAGATTCTCCACTCCATATGTGGGCAAATAAAATGGCAGGGGGACCATTGGCAAGGAATTTGTCTTGGAGGAGGGGGAATTATCCAGTGGTTTCCTGGGATACAGGTGGGGCTTCCCATTAGCAGCAGGACAAGTGCTTATTGTGGGATAACCAGCCTCATATAACCAACATGCTAATTCTAATTAACATGCTAAGTCTAATTAATGCATGAAGGGGTTAAGACCATAGAGTAAGCTGTCCTGCCAGGCTTAGCTCACCTTGGAAGAGACTAGGTAATTAAGCCTTTACTTCCGTTGTACCTGAGAAGTTCAATGTGTGAAGAAGCTAAGCTGGTTGCTCCAACTTAGTTGCATGGCTCTAACAAGTCTCTCGTGAGTTTCTAAACCAATTATTTAGGAACTTTCACCACTTTGCAACTAAGCCAAGTTTTACTCCCTGTGCACATGAACCTGACCTTTGAGGAGTTTGTAAGTAAACCATTTTTTAACTTAACAAACACGTGATATTTTTCCCATGACAGGGGAAGAGGGAAGTTCTGGAACTCACAAAGGTATATTTAAAGGTCTAACAGCCTATATTTTCATGCTTTGCTGCATTTTTTTTTTAATTTTAAATCTCTGCTGGGGTTCTTCCACCAAAGAGTACTTGCCCCCAAACTTGGATCTTGGCATCCAGGGAATTCTCCTTCCCTGTTCTTCCTTGCCACCAACAATTATGAATGAGCCCTTGTGGAATTTGGCTGCTCAGCCCATCCCTAGGTGGGATACCCCTGCTGAAGAATCAAGCAATTGCTCCAGCAGATTCCCAGCCTGTTGCTATTTGGGGTTGCTTGATTGTAAAATAAACCCACAAAGTGTTTACGGAGGCGGGGGTGTATAACACTATAGAATTATCAATAAGATAAATTAATAACAACAATTTAAAACCTTCAATAGACTAAAAGCATCTCAAAATGTGCATCAATTTTCAACACATCTGGGTAGCGCTGTCTAAACAAAAATGTTTTTAGCAGGTGCTGAAAAGAGTACATTGAACACAGCTGCCTGATGTCAATAAGCAGGGAGTTCCAAAGTGTAGTTGCTGCCACACTAAAAGAGGGAGTTCTTACAAATGCAGAACAGGTATTAGCATCCAGGGGCATATAGTGGAAAAGCCAATCTTATAAGGAAACTGGTCCCAAGTTGTTAAGGGCTTTCTATACTAATAGTGTGGGATGTGATGATACATAAGTAGCAGTCAAGTACAACATTCCTTGTTCTCCTAGAGTGGACATGCGGGGGAATGTTTGGTCCAGCCAGTCGAACACTTCCTGTTTCCTCCTGGCTGGGACATACTTCCTCTGCATGTGACTAGAGGTGGGCATGTCCTTACCTGTCCAGGTAACAAAAGGACAAGGCACACACTTTCTCTCTTTCACTTCCTCTGTCGTTGGAGCAGGTTTTTAGCTAGAGATGCTCTGTTGGCTTCCAGCCAACAGAGGACACTGGAATTATCCCCATATGGGATAGATCCACATGTATATACAGTACTCTGTAACTAAGTCTGCCTTCAGGGATCCAACTGTGAACTGAATGTGTGAGTAAACCTCTTTTATATACTTTACACAGGATTGTGATGTGTTTATTCTTTTAAGAGGGATAAAAGGGAACTTACCAGGAATATACAATTCAATACTGAATTGTATAAAATAGTGAGAGGGTTACACAAGTCTGCAACCAGCTATCTGCTGTGCATGTAAAAGGGGAATGGAAACTCTGCTAAGTAAAGGAACTTGCTAACGCAAGTTAGGAAGGATATTAATAAACAATATATCCTCTCCTGCCTCCCTGAACATTCCCACAAATAGTAACTCCAGTAAAATGGTGGCATCGTAAACCTGGACTGAATGCACACCCTGAGTCAATCCCAGTACCATCATTGTATGTTCCAGAAGAAAGGAAGGAAAAGGGTCCAGAAAGGTGAACTCCTGGAGCTGAGAGAGGGTGTTGTGTCTGATGTCTCTCTCAAAGGGTAAAGTCCCTAGGGGTCCTCCACAGTCCGACTGAGGCTGTCTTCAAGCAGAACTAGGACCTGAGAGACCAGGGTTCGAATCCCCGCTCAGCCATGAAGTTGACTCTGTGTGGCATTGTGCCAGTCACCCCCTCTCAGCCCATCCCATCTCACAAGGTTGTTGTGGGGGTTAAATGAGGAGGAAGTGAACTGTGTGTGCCACCCTGAGCTCCTTGGAGGAAAAGGTGGGGTATGGTTGCAATAAATTAAATAAAATATAAATAAATAAGCAGAAATCCGAGTCGGCTTCCAGGAGAGTCGAAGGGGGAAAAAACAATCTGGCACACTCCTTGCCTTCGTTCTGAACAGCCGTGTTTTGCTTCTTATTAGCCTACTTACAGCTATCAGAGCAAGTTTTTATTTGCACTGAATGTTTGGGAACAGATGGCACAGTGCGGAAAACCCACGAAATTGAAAACTGTACGGCACAATTGGCTTATTTTTGGCATCTGCTTCAGAGGGTGGGGATTGGGGGAGACCAAGAAGCAGGGGCATCTTAGCAGGCTGGATGGAAGATGGAAGGAGCAGGCTGCCAACGTCTATCTGCTGGTGGCCCTGTTGAAACAAGTTGCCTTCT